>NW_024580671.1:19673067-20225564 GCF_017639235.1 Corvus kubaryi | reverse complement strand
GCGGGACCGCTGGATCTCCGGGCTACACGGGCACGTAATTTCCCGAGCTCTGCGTGCCTCTGACAGTGCCGATAAATAGAGGGAACGGTGTATATTTTTCAATCAAGATTCTGAAACCGCTCTATGTCTTCTTCACAGACCTTGCAAGAAGATACCAGAAGGTATTCCTCCTTCTAATTTGCGTGTGTTTCCGTTTGGTAGTAAGAGGTTTCGGAAAGAATCACGGAATGAATAGGTTCCTTTATGTGTGAAGATTTTACGACCAAACCTTCCACTCCTATAAGCTATTTGAGATATATGCCAAAGAAACCCAAAGCAAAAATAAACCAAATACACATTGAAGCTTGAGAGTTAACTCTTTTCTGTATTTTAAAATATGGTGAGCTTCAGTATTTATTGACTTCTAAGTTCCCATAACAAAGATGAACAGTTTCAGTATTGTAGCTTCTAAGGTGTTCCTACAATAAATACTTGGAAGCACAGAGAGAAAAAGGTTTAAAAATGTTTGAGTGCAAACTCTAATATAGGAAAACTTGTGATGATTACTGATTACATATATCAAGTCACTTGAAATAAAATATCACATTAAATAAAAGATACTTTCTGTATGTTTACTGAAGTTGTTTGTTGGTTTGTTGGTTTTTTGTTTTTTTTTTCTAGTTCATATGTTCAGTACATGATATCCTATAAATTAATCCATTAAATTGAAATTGGTTGGTCATGTATCGGTATTGAGCTTTCAATGATATGGATCTTCTTCTCCCCTGTGAAATGGGAGGTTTTATTTGGTGCTACAGAAGGACAGTCCTGTAGAATTAATAAATTCCAATTTATGATCCTGTCAGCTCAGCACTGAGACAATAATACAGGACTTCCTTTCCTGAAAATCAAGAGGTTTCCTTGTCAGCTATAGAATCTTTTTGTAATCAATAACTGCTCTTATTTTTTTAACATGCCTAGCTTTACAAAAATCAGTTACTGCTTTAAGTTGCTTTTTTTTCTTTGCAGTTTTTCCTGAATAGAAGTCTGGCAACAAAGGATTTTCCATCCATAGAGAGAACCCATGAGAACGGGTTCCATTAAAGAAACACCTGGATTCCTGTCACAATCTTAAAGTTGTTTCAGAGATTTACACATTTCATCAGAAAATGGAAAAAAATCCCAAACAAGCCCTATATGTTTGGACAAGTGGGTACCATGTAGTGTTATAACATTTAGTCTGTTTTTAGTCAGAGGTTTGTAACCAGTTGAGGTCTGGAGACTTTTCTGACACCATTGATTGGAAAAATTATCACCTCACGTTAAATTTTTGGGGACAGCCTGTATATCAGAGAGGTAGCTCTCCAAAGCAGTATCTTGGAAGGAAAAGAGTACACTCTATTTTCTTAATTAATATGTTATTGAGAAGTGATAGCCAGGAGCTCAAATTTTCACAGCTTGTACCTTATGTTTAGTTCATTAAAATTGTCTGGCTGCATTATTCCTTACTTTGTATGTTTCAGAAGGACTAAATCCTGCTACATAAGGTGTACCTAAATAATCAGTTCTTCCTAAGTCAAAATCCTGCCCATGAAATCAGAATTAGCTACAAAGAGATTGGTGTGATGTGACAGGGAGGATTATGACTTCAAGTAGGAATTAAATACCAAGGACTCAAATAAGACAAAAATCCTATTTTCAAGGGAAGAAAATAAATCCTAGTAATTGTAGGAAAAGAAGAAAATGGTACTAAGGGGAATGCACAATGGGCTCTAAGATGAGCTGTTTCTTAATTCTTTCCAAAGTCATGAGGCACAAAGAACTCTCTGAGGATTAAAGAAGATAACAGCTATGATTCAGAAGTTTATATTAATGAATTTAATTTTTTTTAATTTTTAAAAATATTTAGAATGTTTGAAACTGCAAGGTTTCTTTACAGACTGTGCAGTGAATGTACATGTGAATGTACAGAATGTACATGTGAATCCCCTCTTTTTAATTCCTCTGCTATTAAGGCAGTTTTCTTTCCTTTTGAGAAAAGAACACTGCAGATGGTGTTTTGTTTTGAGGTTTGTTTGGTTTTTGTTTTTTTAATGATGGGAACATTCCTGAGACCTCCTAAGTAGCAAAAGTCCAATATAAGGATTTCTAGAATGCAACCCCACTGAAGAACTAGGTCATGAGATAAGAATGTGTCTCACAAAGGAAAATGTTTGATTCTACCTTGCAAATACAAAAAATAATGCTTTGGTAAAACACGCAGTCAGCCCAAATGCATACAGTCATAGCATGCAGTTTCCTTGCCTTCATAGATTTGTTTTGTCTAAATCTAGATGCTTTTTGAGCTTTGGGCCAGACAGAGTAAGTGGAAGGCTTTTGATAATTTTCCCAAGACAAAAAGCCATCTTTCTGGGAGTTTGCTAAAATAGGCTCAGGTCACTCTGCAGTGCAAATGCTTGGTGTCCTTCTTTCTATGTGGAGAAATGGATTGCTCTGGACATTAAAAAATGACCTCTCCCTGGTCAGGGATTAAGACATACTGTGGGGGAAGTGCACCGTATGTACCATTTCTTTTAAATTCTGAAGTCAACCTGAGAAGTAGTATAGCTATCATTAACCTATAAAAAGACCCTTACTTCTGTGGAAAAAGATTTTTTATGTATTTATTGCAGGTTTAGAGGATGGACTGTGAAAGCAGAGCTGTCAGCACAGTAGTTTCTTTTTTTCTTAAGGTGAGGCTAAGTCAATACTTGGAATCATCTCAAGAAAACCTTACACTCTTCCAAAGAAGGGACTGATTTGATCTCAAATATTTGTTATCTTCTCTAAACCAACAAATACTGATTTAGTCATTATATATGTTTTCCTTGATGTAATTCTGTTAAACTGTGTATTAGTCATATTCAGCTCTGGGAATTCCTTTTCAGATTAGTGACATTGTAGCCATCAGTGAAATGGCAAGTAACTTTTAAATTTTACATTAGATTAATACATAATTCTCATTTTGAACTCATTTTTTGTCTCATATAGTGTCTTCAAACAAATAACTCTTTTGTCTGTATAATGAGACAAAATTTCAACCAGTTTAGCTTTAAACACCTGTGCTACCTAATTAGGAGTCTACTCTCCCTGAATTCTTGGAGTCAACAGAGGGAGAAACAACTCCAGAAGGCAATCTATTCTACCTACAATCTCAGTGTATGGAGGCAGGTATCCATTGACTGTAAAAGGCTGTCTGGGAGGACTGTGGTCCTTAGGTTAGGAGTCTTTGCATTAGGATACTTTCTATTTAGGCAGAGTGGTTCTGAGACTTAGAGCCTGAGCCAGTCTGCTAAGTCAAAGGGAAACTACCCTGGACTTCAAGTGTCTTTAAGGTCACATCCTTAGAAAGAGAAACTAAGAGTGAATTAATACAGAAAACTAATTAATGACAACAGTTCATACTCCTGGTTGCACTGAAGCACTTTGGGAAGCCTTTGACAAGGATGCCTCTTGCCAGAATTACTCTGTGTCGCCATAGCCACATTCCTAAGCACATGCAGAATCTTCAGTGTTGTCAAACACTCCTGTTTCACT
The DNA here is from genome assembly GCF_017639235.1 of Corvus kubaryi. Classification (NCBI taxonomy): domain Eukaryota; kingdom Metazoa; phylum Chordata; class Aves; order Passeriformes; family Corvidae; genus Corvus; species Corvus kubaryi. The sequence goes on along the minus strand of NW_024580671.1, from coordinate 20,222,009 downwards.
CCACAGACAAAATAAAAAAAGTCAGGTTTTTTTTTTACTTCTCAGTTTTTGACTTAACTGTATTTTATTTTTGTTCTCTATAACATACTTGCAGCATGGCAATCTTTCAATCTGCATCCAAACATTACCATTTTAGATACTGCTTTTTTCTTTGTATTCCAGGAAATGTAGGGTTTGGATGCCAGCCACCTTCCTCTGCTCCTGCAAAAACCTCACAACGATCAATGGCTCCTTGCCTAATTAGTCCCATCTCTCTTATACTGTGAATCCTTTCTAAACTGTTTTGTTACTAGATTGGCTCTGCTCTTCAATACCTTATGTGGAGGGTGCCCAAAGAGGGGTATTACAGCTCTGACTGGGAGCGACTGCAATTGTATCCTACCCATTTTTAATAACTGGTTTCTGTTCCAGCAAAACTTCCATCTTTTCAAGTTTCAGCAGCTTTATAGGAATCCTGTATGAAAGAGATGAATACGTGCAAAAATATAGTTAATAGAAACAATGTGTCATTCACTGGCACAGATGAATGTAGAACATTTTTCAGAAGTTAGTAGATTGAATAAAGTTATTATCTTGCATTGCAAATCACTTTCTTAGTCCAGCCAGCTCTTAGCAAAGAAAGAAGCCTGAGGTCAGGCAGACTGGAATGAAGCTGGTAACTCTTCAAAACGGAGAACATCTGGAGAGCTGCCTGTAGGGGCACCTTTTATGCCAATAATTGCTAATAGCCCCTGTACCACAGTTCAGAACAGGAAATAGAAACCTTCTTTCATGTTAATGATTGCTTTCTAATTGCATAAACAGCAATGAGAAAGCAGTCATTTATAGCAAGCTACTCCTCCAGCTCAGGGAGGAAATAATTTTTTTGTGGTGTTCCTGGTGGCATTGCTGTGGTGAATGTTGAGTCCAAACTTCCAAAAGGGAAAAAGGATGAAATGAAATAAAATATCTTGTAGTCTGTCAACAAAAGTGAAACATTACTCATGGGGGTTTTTTTGCATGAAATTAATTTTTAAAGAAAATTGAAAGAAGAATAAAAAAATACAAATCAGAAAAGCTAGCATTCTTTTCACAACAGTTTTATTAGCCTGGAGCAGAGTGGACAGTTTACAAGTCCTGAGAAACATTTAATTAGACTTGATGTCATGGTATTACTGGATGTCATCTGGTCCTAGCAGTCATAAAATCAAGATACTACAATTGAAAACTGTCCTAAACTTAGTGTCATTATGCTCTACATAGTCCCAAAAGATATGTCACAGAGAGATGTTAGATTTATTAATTATTTAGCTTCATCACAAAATTAAACAAATATTTTACTGCTTGATTAGCAATACTTCACCTCGAGGGCAGTTTTCAGCACAGGCTATTCAGTTATAAGTTCTGCTGCTAAGACAGTCTGACAGCTTGCACAAAATTATTGCTGTCCAAGTTAAAAGAAGTATGTTTCAATGAAATCATACTTGCTTCATAGGAAGCCATAGCTTTGTTTACCAATTAAAGACATTATTTTGCTGTAGCTTCATCATTCATAAATCAAATAGCAAGAAAATATTTGTATTATAACATTTTTAAAGCAAGATCCTAAGAAACCAAATCATCGCAATGTCAGATCTTTAGTTTCCTTTCATTTTTGTATGTAGCATTGCCCAGTCATTTAAAAGGATTGTTATATGATATAACATAAAACAGCCTCAAGAATACAGCAGTTACAGTGTAGATATTTTATATACACTGTGTGAATAAAAAAAAACCCCAAAACAATAACCTGTTCAATCTAACTAGAGTTAAAGCAATAGAAAGCAGAAGTGTGAAACAACAGACAGTAGACACATTTCTATAAATACATCTCTGTAAGAGGAAACTACTTAACACCACTTGTGTAGGTAAAGATCCCAAAATCAATGAGAGTTTTGTAATGGTTAAAGTCCATTTGCAGCTTCTGCTCTGCTCTCATTATCCTCTGCAAACCGGTCATATAATTCACAGTGAGTTTGGTCATCTAATTTCATCTGTTATAGTGAACGGACGTGTTGTCTAGATGGGACATCAGTCCTTCCAAACCCCTTACCATACTCTTCTATTTCATCCTTCAGTTACAGCAATTAGGGCAGAAGATAATGTAACATGGAAAGCTTTAAAAAAAAAGAGTAGAACTGTGCAGCATAACCACTGATGTCTGATTTCCCACCTGTCTGATGTCTAAGGAAGGGTGATCTCATTAGCTTCCTTCACAATGAATAATAGTAGGGTATTTCCTCTCCAGCTACTTGCTAGTTTTCATTAAATTATAAAAACTGCTTATCTTTAGTCTTTTTACCCCTCTAAAATGACATTCAAGAATTAGTGTGAGTTCGACAGAGTGACAAGGGAAATGACTGTATTCACTCTATTTTGAAATTTACTCAATTACTTAGAAAACCAGGCTACAGATTGCAATTTCTCCTTATTTGGACATGTTCATTCTGGGAATTTCTGTACAGCTTACTCAAGAAAAGGGATATCTGGACGCATTCTTTTCCATTCTCTTTATAGTGGACTCACATTTCACCCCCTTTAGGTGAAACTCTGGTTACATTAGGCAGTTACAAGGAAAAGCACAAAGGTTGCCCTTGTCTGGTTGCCATAACCCTGAAGTACATCAAAGAATTATAACTGAGAAGTGTGAATCCCTCTGCAGCTTTTCTACAGCTGCCAGCATAAATAATTGCACCTACTAGCCAGAAGTGTGTGTAGATCAGCTGTTGTTGAACACCAGTTCTTTAGTGGCCTATCCCCTTCTTAGACCCTGGTCCGGGACAGCTCAAGCACTTTGTAGCTTTTGGGGATCTCAGGAAAGCATTCTTTAACAGACTTGTGTGCATGTGTGTATATGTTTAAGAGAACGTCACAAAAACCAAGCACAGTATAGGTTGTTCATTATCACCATGATTTGTTGCTTTATTATGAAAAGTGCTTATTTCAAAGGCAGAATTAGTTAATATCATTCATATTGCCAAAGAAATCTTTCTTCTATGAAAGAAACACTTTTTCTATTGTAAATGTTCTCCTGATCTCTTTTCTTTGAAACAAAGTGCAATAAGGAATTCATGTTTCTTTTTTTCTGTGTTTTAATGTCACATCATGAGTGTGCCTGCCTTTCTTCTGAATTAATGAACTCCTATTGTGTTTCATTACATATGGAAAGCTCAAATATGGTATCTGGTTAAATGCACTCAACCTTTTAGGAAATTACAAAATCAAATATTATGTTTGAGTAATAGATATTTTGCCATTTGGTGTGTTGAAATGTAAATATCATGACTCTATGTAAAACAGAAATGACAGATGGAGAAAGCTGTACATGCATACGCTCTCATAGAAAAGTAAGAAATGTGCATTTGTGTCATTGATCTAGAGACGTTTTGCATAGAGAAGTACATTTTTCATGGTAAAACTGGAAAGGTAGATAGACTACTGTTATTGCTTTCTTGTTTTCTTTGTTTTGTATTGGATATGTAGTTGCCAAGCTGGTAGCTTTTCAAATAAAAGATTTTATGGTTGGCATTAGAGTAGTAGAATTGCAAATAATTGCTTTTATTTAATTTTTTTCCCAGTTCATTGCCTGAACAAAAGAATTACAAACCCCAAAACACTGCTGTATATTGACCCAGAGCTAAAGTTCATTGATCTCACCACTGAAAGAAAAGAATGGAAACAAATTGCCATATTCATAAAGTTTTGTTAAAAATATTTCATTTGGATTTTTACATTATTTTTTAATTTCTCTCCAGTTTTGGCATTTGATAAAGCAAAAAGTCATTTCAAAACAATGAAAAAGAAATGTTAAAAAAACAGATTTCCAGATGTCCCCTTTCATACAAATCTGTTAAAAGCTTTTTCAACCCAAAGGTTTTTTTTCAGAGAAAAAGAAAAGTAATAAAATGCAGATTTTCTATTTTCTGTAGACTTTTCAAAACTTATTAATTAATTTAGTCTGTGATAGAGGTTTCACTAAAGTGGAGTTTAAAATTATATCCTCCATTTGGTTCTGGTCTGTAGTAACAGCTAATACAAAGTTTGCTGTCCTTGTAAGTACCACAAGTTTTATCAGGGCTTGGTGTGAGCACAGGGATATTCAGTGCAGAAATCTTACTGGAGGGCTAAGGCCCAATTTTAAAATGTGCAATTCCTTGTGCAAGGACTCATCTGTAAACAAGAACTTATCCACAGTGAATTTTGTCTTAGGAAAGGAACCTGCAGGGTATGGTAGCCACTTGGAAAATCCATTGTTATTTGAAGTAAAATGTGCGTGCTTCCCTTACAACTTTGTGCTATGCTGTTCAGTTAAGTCTATAATTGTGAAAGTGAATGTTTTTTAGGCTTTGATCCTCCCAGTAATTGCATACATGATTAATGCTACACTCATTAATAGGTATTTTGACCCTGAAGAGCCATCCAGAATATCTGCATTAGTTTCAGAATGGCTGTGTGAAAACATACTTGTGTCTTGGACACTGTTTACCTCTATTTTTATGCTGGCTGAGTGTTTCATGTTTTACAGTGCAACTAATATATGTAATAAGCCAATAAGTTGATTATACTTCTGTAATTCTTATTCTTGACATAAAATCTTTCTCCTACTGTGTAAGTAAGATTAATTTGTAATCTTATATGCCTACTGACGTCTCCCACAGCGTTCAAAGTAGGCTCAATATGTGAAGTCTTGAATGCAACTTAGGCCCAAATTATAAAAATTAAACACTTGTCCACACTACTTCCTCCATTTATCATATGACTGAATCTAAGAGAAAAGATTGAAAGATCACCTTATTTATTGTTCAGGAAAATACAAATAAACAGAAAAAACCAAACTCATAACTCAATAGGTTTACAAATGTCAGCTGTAAAGAACAACTGTTTTTGCTAGTGACAACGGGAAATCCTAATATTTAATACTGTGTATTGTGCATGAACTACTGATTTATTGTCCAGTTAATCTTCAGATGTTTGATATGTGCAATTATTAATAATTTCATGAGGTAAGGGTAAAAAACGTAATTTTTGGGATGATGTATAAGTATTTGATGGCATTGCAAAGTTATCATGAAGATTGTTAGCAACATGAAGTGTTACTCAGTGTTAATAAAGAATCAGCCCCAGGGAGGAAGCTGAAGATGCAGAGGCTCTCTAAAGGCACATTACAAGGTGGGATGCATTTTGTCTAAGTTTTATTACCTTAAAACTAAGAATTTACTTAAAGATAGTATTCTGCGCTTCTTGTATTCTTGATAAAGGCAAGTAATTACATCTCATCTTTACTTGTAGTATCAGTCAATATCTTCTTCTTTATTCTCATTATTTGTTATACTACTGCATAAAATAAAAACAGGAAAACAGATTCCAGGAGATTTTTATGAGATACCTGTAAAGCCCTTTTACATCAAAGGTTGTTTTGTGAGAGCAAGATGACAGCCTTAAAATACTCCTTACTCATTAAAACATAGAAAAGGTTGTACACTGAAAAGTGAATCGTGGCCTCAAATGAAAAAATCAACTGATGTGCTGCAAAGCTGTTTATATCATATGTCCTAAGTCACCATCCCTTCCATGTCATGTAATCACTGTTAGACAGTCATATGCTATTGCATGAAGCTTCCATGCGTTTAACACAGTGTAGAAGAGGGAAACTACAGCTGGCTTTGATAGGATTAAATTATACAACTAATCCTTTTTGTTCCAGATGTCAATACATAAAAGTAATATCAGAGACTCAAATGCAGAACCTCCATACATAATTTTAATCCCTCATCCTGTGCTGTAGGTCAGAAATCTGGAAATTGTAGCACCTAAAAGCTTCTAAAACTGGACTTCTTTCTCATTGCTTTAAGATCCAGTACTGATAACAGTAAACATTTTACTGAGTTATTTTAGAATTCCCTGTGTGAGAACTAAATGAATTGCAAATTGGTTATACAAAATGATGGAGGGAGTTCAGCATTTTAGGGCAGGTGAAAAACATGTCACACATAGTGACTTTCAATCTGTGACAGCATACCTAGACAGTGCCAAACTGAAAACTAGGCAGCATGCAACAGCTGAAAAGACAAAGTGTGATGTGCATTTAATTTCACCAGGAGAACTGTCACATGCCACAGAACACATCAACAGCTATTGCAAAATAACTATTTTATGTGAATGAATATAGGTGTACCTATGTGTATACACTCATACATATATTACGAATACTATATGCATATATATTGCTTGCCTGGGTATTGTATTTCTTTATTGTAGAGGCAATCTTGTGTGACTGTAACAGTTTACACTTTAGGTGTATGCTACACTGCATGTTTTGCAGGTGCCAAATGACAAAAATATATATACCTTCTATAAAATCTATATACCTTCTATAAAATCTATATAGAATCTGATAATTATTCTAGTGCAGAGAAATTCCTCATTGTGTGAAGATTACAAAAAAAAAAAAGTATCATAGTGAAATCTATGTATCTATTTTATTTTTAGACCACCAGCCTCTCAATAAGAAATAATAAAAAGACTGCTTTTGTGGAGCCTGAAATGCTTTATGCTTTGCTGCTGCAAATTTAGTCAGCAAAAGCAGCTCAACTCATCTAAAACTCATTTATGAGTTGTGCTGACATGAATGAAACCATCAATGGTGCAAAAACAATGACAGAAAGAAAAAAAAAAAATTTATTTTGAGCTTCATTGAAAATAAAAGACAAACCATTTTTCAAATAGGAATAGTTGGTGATTAGTAGAATTTAAAATGTTATCAAAATCTAAAATAATCATACTTCAAGTGTTAGTGGATCAAAGGTAGGTTAAATTTATTGCAACAAGAAATAAAAAATATTTTAGTTTATTACAGCAAGAGATAAAAAATATTTTAAAGATTATATAGTGCAGTTACCCCTAGACTTTTGGCCAAAATTGGTACAATGTGGCTGTGATTTATTTTATACTCAGCTTTCAGATCCTATGACTATCTAGTGATTTGCAGCTTTCAGAACAGAGTAACAACAGCAAAGCAGCCAAGGGGCTTTCCAGAGGTCCCAAATGTATGCACCTGCAGATTATTCCAGTAGATCCTGGCAAGGTAGTCTTTTGGGCAACAGACACACTTTTCTGTGTTTTCAGCCAGGCAGTCCACAGAGATTAGTAGTTCATTTCTCTGGTGAAGGCTGCTGCTGGAGCTGTAAAGAGACCTTCACAGGCTGAAGGGAAGCTTGTGAGCTGAAAAGGAAGAAAGGGCAGAAAGCGTTCTGGTTTTCACGAGTAATGCTTGTCTTGACTTGAACAATAATTTTGTCTTCATTGCAGCCATTCTATAACTATGTCTCTAAAAGAATTTCCAAACTTACAGTTTGGAGCAGTTAATATACGTCTTTTAAGGAAATTCTATTATTGCTTCAGTTGGTGTACATTTTCGTACATAGTGTACCTATATATATACTCTTAATGTATATCTATGGTTTGAAGACATATTTACATTTCTATACATGGAAGAATTTCAGAAAAGTCAGGGTTTTGTGTTTCTCCCCGTTTTTTTTTCCAGGAAGACTTTCAGTCCTTAAAAACATATTAACTGAATTTTCAGTTTTGATGCACAAAAAAGGAATAAGTAAAAATTTTGTTTTTATAGATGATTATATCTAAGCAGACAATAAGGGGTGAAACCTGCAAATATTTATTTAAATGAAACACTGAATTTTCCATGGCAATATTCTAACTCATTTTGTGCTCATTTTCCAAGAATATTCTAGGAAACTAATTTACTGAGAGGCTGCTTAAAATATGTATTGTTTCTGAATAGTGGATGTACCAAAGAAAGTCATACTCAGAGTTCTAATATGCAGTTATTGAAAATGAACAATAAGCTATTAGTTCTAAACTCTAGTCTGCTCTCCAGAGAATGAAGAAGAAAACGTTTCTGCTGCTTATATGCTAACTGCCTAAAATCTCCTGCTGTTCTTGGCATCTATAGTCACACATCATCATCATAATCAATTGCATCATCTTCCTACAAATATTCAGTATATTTGTAACTGAAAGCATAGCCAAACATGTCTTATAATACGACCAAACATGGGCAGAAACATTTGGAGAGCGGGAAGTTTATGAAGCCAGGTTTTTTTTGTGGCAAGACTAGGATTCACATAGATGATAAAGTGCATAGAACAAAAGCCTGTTTGTTGCTACAGATAAGTAATAAGAGGTCAAATTCAAGCTAGTCTTCACTTTTATTCCATTCTTGTAGCAAATTTCTTACTACACTGTTACCAAGTATATTTGCAGAGAGAATTTGGCTAATGTTAACAAATAAATAAATAAATAAATAGATGCTGTTATTCTTATATTAAGAATCTTTGATCTCAGATTTCTTTTCAGAACTGTACCTTTTAGTATGTATGAGTCTCACACTGTTGATCCTTGCCTTGTAGATGCCTGACCCAGGCCTGTGGGTTGCAGGTGTGTGCAGCAGAGAACCCCAGGTTCCTCTGGTGCTCTCTAGCCTGCACGTCAGTCTGGATGGGTCACAAATCAGCAAATACAAGTGGCCGTACTCCAAAGGGTAGGTCATCATGTAAAGATTTGTGCTGAAAGGGCTTCAGCAGGGAGCCAGGCTATATCAGTGTGAGGTGTATTATGGCTTTCTGCTCACCCTGAGTGACCCACTCAAGTGCACCATTGTCTGTCTTGCAGCTGAAAGGAAGATGCTTTTTCACAACTGTTCAAAAAGGAAGAAAGGAAGCTATATTCAGCAAATAAATTATTAACTCTGAGTGATTCCCTCAGCTCTATGGAACAGTCACTGTTGCCCCAGTTTTCTGTCTTGCGTATGAAGCATAAAATATCATTCCTGTCCTCAAAGCCTTTTCTTATAGAAATTGGTGAGATGGTTAAAGTCAGAATTAAGCAAGATGAGGTAACATCTTTTGGCAAAGAAGATGTAACTTCACAGTTCTATGTTTTCAAGATCTTGTTCTGTTCTTGAATTGAAAAGGAGAGATACCAATGAGATAAAGGCGGGGAAGAACCGCTCTGCAATTTCTCTGACATGGCAGGATCTACTTAGGTGCATCCATCAACAGCAAAATCTTCACATTTGGAACATAATTGGTACAGTGGTCTGAAGACAAACTTTTAGCCCTTTTAGCTCCTATCCTTACTCCTTACAGCAGGAGTTTGATACAGCTCAGCAGTGTGACTTTTCACAGATATGAAAGGGCTGAACAGAAATCTGTAAGCCACCTGAATCAGCCAATGCAAAGATTTTACTGGCTGATAATGCTGAGCCTTACATAAATAAGTCAGTATTTTTACTGAACTAAGAGGAGTTATGCAAACTAACCCAGATGTTTTCAGGATAAATTAAACTTTCTAGTGTCTTGACTCATGAGTTTTCTTAGATCATTCATAGTAGATAATTGAAGAAAATTATCTGGCAGAAAGTATGTACGTTTTTATTATATATCTGCTCAACAATAGAGGTCATTATCTCTGTCTTCCAAATAATGGGAAATGAGTGGGAAATGAAACAAGAAAGGAATATGATCTTCTGAAAATAGGACAGTAAATCAGGGTCAGAAGTCAGATTTGACTCAGTATCTTCTGAGTACCAAATCAGTTTGCAGACTGTCTGCTTGTATATCTGTATCTGTACAGATATACCCCTGAATAGCTACATATATATATATATATAACTCTTTTTATAAGTAAACCAGATGTTTTTTCTAAATGATCATTAAGATATCTGAGGAGCTATGTAGATTCAGTAATATTCTATTATTGAGAACATTATTTGCACTACTTGTTAGTGATTTGAAGGACAGAAACCAGAGAATAAAGTAGATGTATGAAATATATTGGAGGAAAAGCTCTTTGATTATTCAGACACCTAAACACGTGTATCCAGATAAATTCATTTCATATTGAAGTTTTTCAGTGTAACATGGGAAAACCTCACTTTATGAACAAAAACTGTTGGCTGAAAATGTAGTGAAAATGTCAGTCTCTTAGTGTAGTTAGAAATCCATCCACTGTATAAATTTATGCAGTTATGTAAGATGTTTTGACTGGATGTTTTTGTGTGAGACTTTTTTTCAGTAATTCCTAAAGAAAAAAAACATTTTATTTTGGGAATTTCTTTCAGGTCTCTGAACATAAAATCTTAGTCTAGAACTGTAATAATTGCAATTAGCTTCCAATGATTATTTCCCTGCTCTGTAAATTTAAATAAGACCATAAATATTTAATGTAATTTTATAAATCAGCTTAATGTAAATATAAACTTGCAATTTACATTTTTCAGATAGGTTTTGAAAGTCTGCAAGATGCTTATGGTTAAATATAATCATGGTTCTGTTTGACTAGGGAAATAAAAATGGGATGATCTACCTGAAAGATCATCTTAATTCAGCTGGTCAATGGTTGTTCTATGGAGAGACACATATTACACCACTGATATTAGCCCTGAGAGAAACAGTCATTTGTCTGATGGTCTTGGCTCCAAATGTTTCCTGAGGAATTCAGAAGGCGAGGGAAACGTTCCCAAATCTTCCTTCCACATTCTGACGTCTTCCATTGCAAAGCAGATGGAGGTACAAGTTACATCACGTGCTAAGTGATTCTGTTCCCTTGGTGCAGTCTGTGCAAGTCTGATCAGATGCCTTTCTTCTGGAGGCCAGGAGACACAAAACTGTAGAGAAGCAGAAATTTCTCCTTTACTGAAACTTCCTCAGTGAATCAATATGGAGAACAACCAATTTAAATAAGATGCCATTGATATGTAAGCTACTAAAAGTCAGTACGTACCCAAATGTAGCCTTCATAGTGAGGCCCTTTAAGTCCTTCCTACTGGCTCATATGATCATCCCACAGCCAATTTGGAAGGTCATTTGACCTGAATGCTCTTCATTACATGAGATGCAAAGCAGGTTTAAACTTGGCCCGTGGAAAATACATTGTTCAGTTCTTAGGAAAAAATACCACTGCATAGCCAAGCATCACTGTAATTTTTTAAGATCATTTTTAAAGCTTTTTGTGTATTCATTCTTCTGCTATTATCCTATATCCTATTTCTCTGTATCTGGATTTTGATGACTTTTTTTTTTTTAATGTCATTTTAAGCAAGCCAGGAGCAGAACAAGAAGAAAATTCACTCAAGGCTCAGGCTTGAACTTATTTTGCAGTTAGGGATTTATAGCAAGGGTTTTTATCCAGCTTGACACATGTAAATGTCTTTAGCCCTATTTCTTCTTTTTAGTGTGACAAACAGAAATCCTCCCCCAAAATAAAAACTGAGGTATATGAGTTTGCTGCTGTTTTCACAGAGCTCTTCTCTAGGAATGAATTTTTGGCCAGCAAAATCCTCTTTGTTTCTCTTCTTTGTGAGTTTAATATTCTTTTTAAGTGAAGGGCCTAAATGGGCTTAGTTGTCTCAGTTAGTTCCTAGGTAGTCAATGCTTTCCTGAGGTATTTCTGTATCCTTTCTGAGAAATAAATTCCCAAAGTGGTTCACTGGAAATATGTGCCATGATCTGAAGGTTACAAGAGACCTCTTCACTAGCCGTGGATTAAATACTACCTGAAGGTTTAGATAAAGGTTCTGAAATAACCCAAAGACTACAGTTGCATAATCTGGAAGAGAATATGTCAGTTTCCTTATTTGTAAAAAAAATTATTAGTCCAGGCTAAACTGACCTTACGGGATTCAAACTGAGATCAATAACTGAGACTAGAATTGGTTTTTATGTCAGTTTGAATATATCCTGTTGGGGTCTCTCCCCTGCCGTGTAGCCCTGGGAGAGGGGCCCTGAGGGCACAGACACGGGGCTTCCCTGTCCCTGCTCAGCCTCGTTCCCATTGGTTGGTTTGTGTTCCCTGCGCGGGCAGAAGGACCCTCGGGTCCCGTGACTGGAACAGTTCCTGGGCAGAGCTCCGGCCATGCGGCTGGAGAAATAAACATCTCTGAAACAGCTATCAAGAATCTGTCTGTCCATATATATTTCCTTTCCACGGGACTCCTGGTTTGATATATGCGTGTTGCAGTATCCCCACTGCAACAAATGGTGGAGAATGCGGGCAGAACGATCCCCGATCCCTAAGCGACTGATTTGTGTGAGTAAACCCTGGAAACTTTGGATTCCTCTTCTTGGTTTTGCTTTGCTATTCCGTATCTAAACTATGGAGGAACAGTGGGAAGACTCTTGGCTCTCCGAGCCGCATATGGACATTTATCTTAAACTTAAAATGATTCTTGAACAACGATTTGTAAATTTTAGCTTGATTCAAGCTCAAAAAGAACTGAAACACTTCCTGGCATGGTTGTTTAAGAACTTTTTCTATGTTTCTTGGGATTTAATTCTTACCAAGGGCTTTTGGAAAACCGTTTGGACACAGTTAATACTGGAGTCAAAATATATGCCGATGGAAGAATATTTTCGTGAATATTATTTAGTTACCGAGACTGTTGAGCAATGTCAGCTGTGTCCTGGCGAAGGGAAGCCTGGCTCAGGGACCGTGCGGCCCAGGCCACGTGCACCGAGCGCTCTCCGAGCAGCAGCGAGGCAGTTCCCGCGCGTGGGCGGAGCCACGCGAGCCGCAGTGTCGGTGGCGGAGCGAGGAGCGGCGGGACCCGGCGGTGCCTGCCCGGCCGCGTGCAGCGTGTGGTGGAGCGAGCCCCGGGAATGCCCGACCGAGACGGAGCCGCGCCGAACCGAAACACGCGCTGGAGCGGGGCGCGGGGGAGTCGTCGCCCGGGGGCCCGGCCGAGACGTGGGTGCAGCGCCTGGCAGCGGCAGCGAAGCTGCGACCAGAGGAGGCGACGCACGGAGAACTGAGCGGCGCGGCCCGGCCCGGCCCACGCAGCCCCGAACGCGACCCCGGGAAGAGCGCGCAGGCACGAGCAGCCCCGACAATTCCAACACGGGAGCGACCGAAGGAGAGAGCAAAGACGCAGCGAGACAGAAAACAGCAGCCACTCGGAAAAAGATCATAGTAACTAAGACCTTAGGGATAGTAAAATGGTATAATGTTAAGCAAAATTATGGTTTTATAACAAGGTGTGACAACCAGCAAGACATATTCGTGCATAGAACTGCTATTAAAAAGAATAACCCTGAAAAATACATCCCAAGCTTGGGAGATGGAGAGGTGGTGCAATTCAAAATTATACGAGGTAGAAAAGGGTTACAAGCATCGCAGGTCACTGGGCCTGATGGTGTTCCTGTAAAAGGCAGTATATATGCAAAAAATCGTAGTCATGTTAGACAGTATCTCCATTGTAAGTCCCCCCTACAGTCTCCCTTTCCTAATCCCACCTTTCCCTTTTACCCTATGTCCTATTACCCCCAGTGTATTCCCAATCCGTTTCTTCATCCATGGTTTCCCTCACAAAACCATGCTTTTGCCAATTGTTTCCCCAAAAATCCCTTTCCAATGCCGAGTGGGGGATGAAAAGGGGGAGGGAAGAAGTTAAACCCTCTCCTGCCTCAGTTTCCCCACAAAGCATGCTCAGAGAATTCTGTCTCCCTTCTGTCAGCCCTAAGATGTTCCAGAGAATCTGTTTGGACATTTAAAGACTCAGGAGGGTGGCTTGTTTTGTTCTGAAACTGTTCTTGTTATGTTTATCCAGTTGTTTTCATTCTCCTTTTATTAAAATAAAACGGGTGAGGTGTTGGGGTCTCTCCCCTGCCGTGTAGCCCTGGGAGAGGGGCCCTGAGGGCACAGACACGGGGCTTCCCTGTCCCTGCTCAGCCTCGTTCCCGTTGGTTGGTTTGTGTTCCCTGCGCGGGCAGAAGGACCCTCGGGTCCCGTGACTGGAACAGTTCCTGGGCAGAGCTCCGGCCATGCGGCTGGAGAAATAAACATCTCTGAAACAGCTATCAAGAATCTGTCTGTCCATATATATTTCCTTTCCACGGGACTCCTGGTTTGATATATGCGTGTTGCAGTATCCCCACTGCAACAATATCCCTGTTGGTGAGTATGTGACTTTGCAGGATTTTTTTTGGTAGTGCTTTGGTATAGTTCAGCTAAGTCCTTTGCCTAACAATGGAGGGGGTTTATGGATAGTCAGCAAGTGCAAGTTCGACCATGACCTGACTAACTAGTCTAGAAAGTGTGTGATGTTTGATGAAACAGAGTAAACACCACCACTGCATGTTGTGAAGCAAGCAGATCTGTAGAAGCTACTGCAAATGGAGCAGTGTCCTGGAGATGTAGCTCTGTTACCTGTGCTTAGAGAATGTGTGCAAATGTCAGCATTCTCTCTCCCAAACAGGCCTCAATGAAAATCAGTTTTCCTACCACAAAATATATTTTTTGGGAAATGAAGCCATAAAATAAAAATATGACCTTGCAGCAATTTGTAAAGGAAATTTTTAGATATTTGCCAGCTTCCTCCTCCTTCCCTGTTCTGCCCATGTTATATGCACATGGCAAAGTCATTCTTTGCATGAGGAAGAGGCTGGTCCTCCATTCTGACTCAAGTCAGAAATTTGAATCTGAATGTTCTGACAACAAGACGCTGCTGCAGTTGTTAATTGCAAAATCAACTCTTCAATTAGATGGTCTTTCAAATCCTCCTTTTCCCTGAGCACCATTACCACAAATGTCTGAAGTCATTCTCCAGTTATCCTGGCCAAATGAGTTACCCAAAATTCGATGCTCAAACAGACTTGTCAAGTCATGATAGGTAAGCTATTGGAGTACCACCTTCTTTTAAAGAGATCCCACATGAAGCCCATGTGAAATGAGCTACTTTTCAGTACAAAACTTATTTTTTATAAGCTTCACTTATTTTCTTTTCAACATTCTTGCACTCTTCTATTACACTTTATTATACACAGCTCCACAAGAGAATTTGATTATTACCAATGCATGAGAAAACCGTCCCCCTTCTTAGCCTAGATTCCCTCGTCCTGAGGGTCAGTTTGGTAGTTATTTTTCCTTTCAAAGTCATCTTTGACAGAGGTGTCAATCCACATTGGAATGATGCAGGTTTACATAAAAAACAACAGACTGCAATTGGAAGTTCACAGATGATGCAATTCTCATTTTGGAAAAGGAAAAATAAGAAACAATAGGAAAGGAGCAGCTATAGGCTATGTAATAGTTACAGAGCAGCAATATTCAATGCACAAAAAGCTCAGAATGTTTTCTAAACCAGTTTCCTAAAATGTTTATAATGTCAGACAATTTTATGATATTACTAAGCAATAAAGCAATTTTGAAGTCATGTATTTCCTGGAAGCTAATGACTGGACACTGGATCTGAAGCCCCATGAAAGGACTTGTCATTTTACCTCTCCTGTCATTAGCAGCCCAAAAGAGATTAAAACTATTTTATATCACAGGTGTCTAAAAATACAGAGGAAAGTGATTACTTTTAAATATTTTTCCTTTTTACCAATTTAAAATTGTGTTCTTCTACTCAAAGTTCTGGCCTACATCACTGCTTTTGTTTCATATTATATTACTCTGTGGAAGAACCAGAGATCATGATTCTGTCAGTAAAATGCTGAACCAGTTCCCCCAAGATTTTAATAGCATCTGATTTATTGCATTTAGTAATCTTCTATAGGAACAAATGGATGAAGTGCTTTATAGTTTTAACATATCTCCACTTCTCTCTGCTTTAAAACTCTAATCCCTTTTTGATTTAGGGACGCAGACCAACAAACCAAGCACAGTTCAGAAGATATTTTCCCAGAAACATGAAATCTCTCATAACCATTTAAACCAAGAACTTATATGAAGATGGTTTTATACTGTGAAGCAGAGGGCCACATCCTTTTCACAAGGAAATAATCATAGTACTCCTGACTTCGTTCAAAATCAGTATAACTTTGCTCATTTCTGTTAAACGAGTGTCTGACCCAAGGCTTTCCACAGAGAACTGGTGGCCTTCCTGTGCATATTTCAGTTTTGAAGACTTTCTCTGGAGTGTTTTCTGATAAAACTAGTGACTTTCCCAACACTTTTTCTAGTCGCAACTGTATTAGTAAATAAGTACAATTATCCAAGAAACAGTCTGTGGTGTCAAGTTGCACATAGTCTTCTCCCTGCTCTCAGAGGCTTCATGCATGCAACCTGTTGGGAAGACTACAAACTACACTAGACTTTTCCATGAATGCTGCTTGGGCACTGTGTACAACAGTCCTGGTTGGCACAGTTCAAAACTCTTTTAGGGACTATGCTAAAAATTCAAGAGTATGAAAACTGTATACAAGAAATTTTTTCTGTGACCTGTTTAGAAGTTGCTTTTAGATCTTAGGTACCTTTCATTGCTGTGTAAGAATTCAATTTAATTGGGAAAGTGATTTTTTTCCCCCTTAAAACTGATACTTGCACAAACTGTGTTGATTTCAGAATTGTTACACAAGTTTAGTGTCCCTTGCTCTGAACTGCTTTGAATTTTGAGCTAGTTTTATTAAATTAATGACTCTGATAAATAAGTTCTGTATTGTCTTCTGATACATTATTTTTCTGGAAAATCAAGATGATCCTACATATGCTATGCAAACTGAGTTTATAAGTATTAAAGTCTTTGTTGCTCACCATGTATCCCCACAATTATGGTAAAAGTCCAGCTCTTCAGCTGATGCAATAATTAAAGTTCTGTGTAAAAGTGGTGAGCCTTGAGCAGTACACTGAAAACCAGTGTGAGAAATCAAATCAAGAAAAATTAGTATCTTTTGCAGATACCAGTTTCCCTGTCTATATGGCCTGAATATCTGCAGTTACTGTAAACACTGCAAATTATATATCAGTAGAAATGATCAGCCACAACAAATGTATGTATTTCAATCCAGAAAGCGAACAAATGAAAAAACATTGTCAGGTTATGCTGTATAGTAGTTGTTCTTCATTTCAAATGTTTCACATTCTGTACAAGAGCCTGAATTTACCTGCTCAGGGTAGACTACTAAACAAGTTGCTAGATTCCATTTTTCTGAAATGATTGCTTTTAGGACATGGTGCTGTAATAAAATGGTCTGTCCTTCTACAGTCATGCAATCAACTGCATACAGGCAACAGCAATCCAACCCATGTAACAGCAGGTCTGTCAGAAATTTACTTCCTTTGATGCAAACATTTATGGAAAAATGAGTGCTTTTTTCTTTTTGCTTTATGCTGCCGTTGTTATTGTTTTTCTTTAGCTGAATACATCTAAGTTGCTGGCAGTTTCACTATTAGCTGGCTAATACTGAGATTGTTAACTTTCATTAAATCGGTATGAAGCTTGATTCCCACTGTTCTTTCAACTGCCATTAGAAACTCTTTAATTGAAGCTCTTCATACAATGTCTGTTAACCCTGACTGAGATGGGCTCAGCTTTTTAAAGAAAATTGCAGCTGTTCCATTTGGGTCATTTACATCTATTGCAGAAGGTCACCTACTAGTTATGACTGAAATTGTGACACCTTGAGGGCTTGTGGTATTTTATTTATTTATTTGCTTACTTATTAATGTAGAAAAATCCAGTCAGTATGCCAGTTCAGGGGTGTTCTAAGTTCTCTGCCAGACTAGTCTCAAATTTGGATCCTGAGCACATAACCACCTATAAGTTAATGTTGACATAATGTTTCCTGAGGTGTTGAAAGTGTTCTATTTCTGCAGTAAAATTTCCAAAAGTAATCAATTTTTGATAGTGGGGAGTAGATCGATGTTTCTCTTATACTGGTGCCCACCAGGAGCCATGATCTAGGGACCTCTTTTAGCTTTTCTGCACAGTCTGACCCAACAATTATTTACTGCACACTGAGCAGAGGATGTTCTACATATGGCAGAGCCAAAAAGGGCTGGGTAGAGCACTCACTATGGATGTAGATGATAAAAGTCCAGCTCTTTTTCACCCTTCCCCCTTCCCCTCACCTTAAGAGCATTTGAATGCACCTTTTCCAAGAAAGTGATTTAACTATGAGAGTCTCTTTGGGTCTGCTTCCCAGATTTTTAGCAAACCTTTTACCTGAGACAGGAATACTTTCTTCATCTGCCTAAGCTCTAAAACCTAGGGTCATATCTGTTGTCTGGCTATGTTTTAAGAATTCATTCAAGAAGAACCATTTTCCACATGGCCAGGAAGGTGTACATCTCTATACTACTTTCTTTTGGGTGGGTAGAAATCTCAGCTCAGATTTATTTTACCAATGAGGGATTTGAATGCATCTCAGCTGAAAAGAAGCTATTGGATTACTCAGCTATTGGATAGAGGGAGGAGAATGCAATGCTGCAGAGGACCTCTGAGGAATGGCTGGCTTAGGTGTGTTTTTAGCATTATGTCATTGCTAGAATGTGAATCTTGCAAGGCAGCTCTCTTCAGTTCTTGTTAATGCAGTAAGAATAGAGTGATCACCTGTGGAAAACCATGAATGAAAGGGAAAGAGGTTCTTAGCTTACTGATAGCTGCTGTGTGTGAGTATTGCTCTAAAAGCATGAAGAGATGTATCTGTTGGTAATGTAGATGGAGAGTCCATTTAACACTGTCAATACAGGCAGGGATAATACTTCTCCCATTTATTTTCTTGTGCATTCCTCAGCACCCCTATGTTACAACCATTAGAAGATTACTTCATGGTTTTATTATGTGGGCATTATATAGGTGACATTTACCTAAATAAATGGCTATTTTAATGGATATTTGAATATCACAAATGTACTAACACTAAGATAATACCAATATTATTATCCTTCTGTTGTCTCTTCTTATATTTTTGATTACATACCTACTTCCTAAGTTACCTACTCCTTGTCTACTCATATGGTAAGTATAGTCTTTGGAAAAATTAAGAAGTTACACTCAATAATCCATTACAGTCTCCACACCTTAGACTGCATTAGGAAAAAAGTCAATAATGTAATGATAAGACCTATTTAACTTTTGAAAATATTTATTCATTGGAGCACTATCTTCCAAACTTGGTTAGGGCTGTTACAAGAGGGAGTATTCCATAGCCTGCTGTCAGTTTTTGTCTTGAGAATACTTTGATATCTGATACCAGAATTACTGTTTAATTAGCTATAGAAAGCATGTGGTTTTGTCCATGCATAAGTATTTTTCTGTACATATAAAATAGGAAGTGTTTTGCTGTTGGCATAAACACTGTGTTTCAATGGCACAGTTCAGCCTGCATGTGAATGCAGGAGCTGTGCAACCACATGTCAGCCCTGGTCCCAGGAGACATGACTTGGACAAGAGAGGATGAAGGCTGGTGCTTTCATAGCACTTATTAAATCTACTCCCACTCCACTAAGTGGTATCTAATTTCATATTATCAACATTTTTGATTTTTTTAATTTCCCAGATGCAGATAACAGAGTGCACCTTGAGTTGCTGATTAAGTCTTTTTCGTACTTAGCCTAAGCAGTGCTTATCCTCACATGAGTTGTTTAAACAGCCTCTGCCAAGTCATATTTTACCATGAAGGTGAACCAGGCTTCTTCAATATGTCTAGAACCTAATGATATACCATCAATCCTGGTTTCTTAATGAAATTATCTGAAAAAAATCTACTTATATTTGGAATTACATACAAATGTCCACTATAGTTTCTCTGAGCCCATATAGTATTTTACTTGACCTTCACAGCTGTCTTACCTTGCATAAATATTGTCTTGAATTGATTTCTGAGTTTTTTTCTTTTCTTTTTTTTTCCCCCTGGTAATACTTCAGTGGTTTCCCCACGTTAGTTTTAAATGCAAGATATAGTCTGTTCGGTTCAACACTGAATACCACTGTATGTTTTTCCAGCATATTTTCTCCCTTGGATTGTGAAATCTTAATGCAATGTACACTGATGACAGCAGTGTTATCTCCAGATTCTCTGGGCAGCTTCTATGTTGTTAAGAAAGTACCTATTACATGATAGTTCCATTAGTCCGACTCGATGTCATTCATAGTTTCCAGTTGTTGCTTGTTTTTGTGCTCCTTTTTCTACAGCTCTACTGTTCTCTCTTGTGAAGAGATATTGTTCTTCCTGTCCCTACCTGAGCACTATTTTTGTATTATGAGAATGCTCATGTTGCTATTTCAGCTCTGGCTCATCTTCCATGTATTGAGGCCACCTGACACAGGACTTCTGCTTTGGGAATGGTAAGTAACATTGCCTGCTCTTAGGAATCTGAGTGACAGTGTCTTTTCCCAGAAGTGGGATCCTTTTATATGCAGCTCCTTTTATATATGTGACTATTTTTTCTCTTATTAGTTCTCTTTTGAAGTCTACATATCTGCAGCATTCAGCAAACCTATCAAGTGCTGCCATGAAATCTTCATTATTTGCCTTTTATTCCTAGTGTTTTATTATAGCAAGTAATCCTGATACTCTTGCTTGGAGGAAGTCACAAAGAATAATAGACTACTCCAGCTTCTGAGGCATGCTCTCCTGTCACTGTAAACCTAGAGAAAATAGCTAGGAAGGAACCAGGTCATTTATTCTTAAGTTGCACCTTAAGAATAGTTTGATAGTTGGTTTCTTAGTCAAATTAAAAGATCTCAGTCAGCTTGCCATTGTCACTTGTTCTTCTTGAGTTGGTTTCCTTAACTCCATTATGAAAATCTTTCCTCTAGAAAATTTGTCTAAGTTATTACCTTTTCTTAATTACTCTAATAGCATATATTATAAAACTAAGACAAGAAATTGTGATATTTATTGTAAAAAAATAGTTTCTCTGAGTGAAATATATTAAAATCCATGAGGAAAGCTAACTTGTTTTGACACCAGGATGCATGGAAACAGCATGTTGCATAGCCCTGATGGTATGTAATCATATTATCTGATTTAGATCTGGATCACTGGTATTCTTTGCTGTTTAATCAGCTTTAGAAGTTAACCAGCTTATGCTGGTATAGAATGTTGTATCTGGAGGAAAATTGCTTTCCTGTGAAATGACAAACCTGATTAATATCCAATATTGTAGCTTCTGAAAACATCAATGCTATCTAGTTAACTATTTTAGCCATACAAAAAAAAGCAGTGATACATATTGAAGATTAATTATTTAATTGAAATATATGTTTAAGGAAAACTGACTTTTAATATAAAAATTATTGATAATTATTATCAATGTAATTGTCTGAATTTTTAATGAAAAATGGAAAAGCAATGGGTTTTTTTTAATATTTTGGTGAATGGTATCTATCAAAGCAATTTTTTGAAAAAATTGGTTTTAACAAATACATTTTTTCACAAATAATTATTCTTTTGTTTCCTCCTTTTTAACTAAAAGCTAGAACAAACTCATACTGAGATTTTTCTGAAATTACTTTTCCCAGAATCATTTTTTAACAGACTTAATACTCAAAATTTTGAATAAATGTCATCTTTTGCAAGAAACACCAGTCCAACCTAGTGTCTGCTGAACTCAGTGAGAGTATATGACTCATAGAGTCATATAATAATTTAAGATGGAAGATATTTCTGAAGATCATCTAGTCAAAATCCTACTCAAAGAGGGACTGACTTCAAAGATTTTACAGGATACAGCTTTCCCTGGAAGACTCTATACACACGTAGACACCCATGATAGTCTGTGTCTAAATGTGCTTTTTACATATATATTGGGGCTCAGAATATGACTTACCACCAGTAAGGAATGTGAAGTTTGCTCTCACAGTTTGGAATGGCTTCCTGCATTTTTTCCAGTTGTGAAAGCGGTTTAAGCTTGAACCTCTGACAAAATAAAGCTTTGATATTCAATATTCAAATAAACATTCAAGTGCAGTTCACATTTCTAAAAACTCTAATTTTTTTCCTTTGGTTTAGTTATGAAGTCTGCTGCACGTGTATGGATGAAAATTATAAATATAAGTATGTCCTTTGCATTTTGTGCAATTATTTAATTTTGTGAGATTCTGCATGTGGGCACGATGAAGAAGGGAGAAGAGAAGAACAGCTATTGACCATCTTCTTTGCCCTTCATGAGGGTTGAATGAGAAGTAGGAGTATTGAGTCAGGATTGTGTGACTGTCAGGAGCACTGGCACAGAAGTGTGGAGGGGGTAGAATTTGGTTCAGACCTGTGCAGTTAGAGATTGGTACTCATTCTCACTCTGAGTGGCTTGTGTGGGTGCACACACATCCTCCCCAGCAATCAACTTCTGCATGTACTCTTATGACTCACTCCCCCCCCCCCCAAATATTCACAGACTGTATACATATACATAGAAATAAACAAATATGCACTTGAATATACCCTACAGAAAGACAGTAGAATTTATAGGTGTCACATTCTACATCTTAATTAGATATTTTCTTTTGAATCTCATCTAAAGATGCAAAAGCAGGTCCCAGAGCATGTCTATTCATGTTGCAGTACCTTGGCTCTTGATTCTAAAAGCGTCTAATAGCACTTGATTTGTCAGTTGATATACATGTGATCTAGGATTTAGTTTGAGTCTCTGAGAAACTGCTCATTGGCACATGTCTGAAGCTGCCTTTATACACATAAGGATTTTATTTATCATAACTTTTAAAATTAGAAAATAGATACATAACTTTAGAGATATTTTGTGAAATGACATGGAAAAGCAGTTATGACAAAAAGGATAAGAATCCATGC
This sequence comes from Corvus kubaryi, assembly GCF_017639235.1. Taxonomy (NCBI): domain Eukaryota; kingdom Metazoa; phylum Chordata; class Aves; order Passeriformes; family Corvidae; genus Corvus; species Corvus kubaryi. The sequence continues at coordinate 20,199,441 of NW_024580671.1, read as the reverse complement.
TGTTAGTGTGCCACAGTTTGTTGAGAGAACCTAATGTAATTCAATGAATCTGCAAGTACATTTTCAGTCCATGACTGTCAATTCAAGGTTACTTCATAAAACTGAATTATGAACAAAACTTATTGGTGAAGATGAAAAAGGCAAAGAATTAAAACAAATGAGGAAATGGGTATTAACAAATTAGAAATTAGAACAATAAAAAAATGTCAATGGAGATTTATGGAATAATTTTTTTTCTTATATGGTCTTTTTTTGACCATTATTGGCCTATATATGTCTTCAATATGTAGAAAAATTATCTATTGACTTCAATAGCACTCTTTCAATTCATGCAGGCAACCATTTCCACTTGAATAAATGATAAATACTATTAATGAGTATTTTCTTATGCAAATGGAATTGCAAAGCTATTCCTTTCTCCATACATTTTTCATCCAAATTCTACTTTTGAGCTAGCATTAAAATAAGAATAAATTTAGCAATTTATAAGCTTATGTCATTATATTTTTCTTTTACACATATTCTTATGACAGAAACATTTGTCTTCTTGTTAATTTTTCTTCATTTCTTGCCTTCAAATTGTCATTTGAAGCACGAGATGCTTATAAGATTACAATTATCTGCTCAGTGAGAAAGGTTATTTATCAAGTATAGAATTAGTGAAAACATAAAGCCATTAGTCTCTTTCTCCACTTTGTTTTCTATTCCAATTCCCTAGCTAGAACTGAGTTGCTGTCTAGACATCTGTATTTGCACAGATAGTAAAATTAACTATTGATTTGGCCTATATACAAAACTCCAAAATATGAATGCAAGCTGGGTTTGCCAAAAGGCAATGGTCCTGGGTATAGTCAGACATTCCTGGAAGACAAAAAGGAACAGATTAAATTTCCTTCAGCTGCAGAAGACCAAGAACATTGTTCTCTTTTCTTTCATGTTTCCTTTATGTTTTCCTTTCTGTTTCCTTCATGTCTGCACAAAATTAGGCACTTCTTGTGGCCTTTTAAAACACTGAATCCTGCTCAGTGTATGCAGAAGAGGCCAAATTCTGAACCCTGATTCCAAACTTGAAAGACGGGTATTATTCAGCATTTCCATCTGACCATCAGTATCTGTCCTCCTTCTCAAACACGGGGTTTCATGAAATCAGTTTACAGTCACTTTTTATGTGCCAGCATCTGTTTCAGATATCTGCATTGCTACAGCAAGGCACTGTGCTTCAAATGAGGCAGTAACAAAATTGTACAGACCACACAGATTCCTGAAGTGCCTGTCAGCACCTGTAAATGGTTGAGCAAGTGCAAGGGCTCCAATTCTGTTTCAAAGTAGGCCACGTGAGAGTACAAAGAAGAAAGTATTATAGTATCTTTCTGTAGCATTAAATGGACTTGAAATCTCAGAAAGGGCATAGTTTCATCATGCAGAAGCTCTGGGAGTAACTGAACTTTATGGCACTTCTGCATCTCCACCCCTTGCTTGTTTCTGTTGCAGGATTGTTTTTAACCACAGTCATTTCCCTCAACTAGTTTGAGTTCAGAGCAAAACCTCATAAGCAGTTGAGCTGATACTTCAGGAAGGGTAGATTCCTGGGACAGGAGAGTGATTTTATAGAATCACAGAATGGCTGAGGCTGAGAGAGATATCTGGAGGTCATTTGGAGGTTCATCCCCCTGCTTAAGCAGGGCCACCTAGAGTCATTTCTCCAGGATCATATCCAGAGAGATTTTTGATATCTCCAAGGATGGAGACACCACAGTCTCCATTAGTGACAGTGACAGTGCTCAGTTGCCTTCAAACTAAAAAAATTTAAGCTTGACTGTCATTAAATATTTTGTGTGATGACAGCCAGCTCTAAATTAGAGCTAAGAATCACTTTTAGAAGTTCGTAAGTTCCAGCTCAGGTCTTAAAGACTTCAGACACCTGTGTTTCTGTAACACAATGTCAGTCTGCCTGGATGCATCTATACTAGTCAGTTCTAGTGTGCTTTGGAATGCGTCAGGGCATGGGAATGTGATTGTCCTTGCTAGGCAAATCTTGACACACTCCCTAAAAAATATTCCGCCTGTTGTAATTATTTATGTGTCCCAACAATTCCCTCATATGGTCTGTCAGCCAGAGCAGCTCGTGAGAATACACAATGGGCAGTTTCCCTTCAGCTACTGTTGCAAATGTACCACCACAGCTATCCAGTCCGGGCAGTTTTTTAGGATGGATTCCAGCCATTCTGTGAATTGTCTCAGTGTCTTCAGAGCTCTGAGGCATGTTTAATTTGCTGGTAAAGAATTGGCCTGTGTCTGCAGGATATCTGAATGTGTGCTCATCTCTGTGACTTGAGCTTTAGTACATCAATTTACATGCTCTTGACTCCCGGCTCAGTATGCAATGTGTGTAGGGCAGACAAGAACCCTGAAATTGCCTCTTTTCTTTTTATCTTAGTTTCTTAGAAATATTTTCATTATCTCTTTTCTTTTAGAACTTGTCCATAACTTGGGTTCTATTGTGGATTTGCCTTCCTGAATAGCCCTCTCAACAAGAAAATCTATTTAATTTCATTTTTTTTTTTAAATTGTCTACATCAGAGTGGATAATGTTGTGACTCAGACACATGATAAACAAACAAATCAGCTTGCTTAATTTTAGCTGGAATACTACTTTTCAATGTGTTTTTAGCCTTGAAATAATACACCTTAAGAGCAAAAAAAGCTCTGAGCAGATTTTTGATTGAAAACTGCAATTGCTATCAGTATTTCCAATCTATTTCAGAGCAAGAATGGGAAAATAGACTTTTTTAAACCACAGTATTTATTTTTAATTTCACCTGCATTTGAGAACTCCTGCTAGCCTACTTCTCTGTGTTTTTCTCAATTTATATTCATTGTAACTGAGCTGGGGAGAGAATCGATCACTACGTTTGGAATGCTGATGAATTTCTGTTCTTCAGCTGTATGCCTCTTTAACACAGTTATCTTTACTTTGTAAATATATATAACTCAAGAATGTAAATTAGTGAAATAAGGTACTTTGTTTTAATAAATTGAGGACATCTACTCTAATGCTTTCCTAAGATCTGCAGGACATGATAAAGAGTTTAAAGTTATTGTACCATAACATAAAATGTTGCTTTATGAAGATCTAAATAAAAGGCCCCAAGAATTATATTAAAATAATATTTATATTTAGGAAATTATCTTTGTACTATTGTTAGCATTATTGATCAAGTGAATCTACAAATGATTAATTATATAAATTTATTGCATCATAACCTCCTGAAGAAAGAGATTCCCTCAGCTTCTTCTTTTATTCATATCTTGTAGTTGCCTTTGTACTAGACATTTTTGAAACTTTTTCTTGAGACCCATATTATTTTGTTGTCTTTTAAAGCTTCTTTCAGTTGTGAAATTTATACTTTTCATCATGTACTCTGAGTTTCAAAATGAATTAAGTTCTCCCACATTTCTCTTTTTACTAACTTATTCTGTTCAACCGTTATATGATAACTTCCAGTGTAGTGAGTCATCCAAAGTGAACACACCACACAGACATACAAATACCAGACTACTGTCTATTCTTCTTAGTGAAATTAGCTATTGATTGTGGTTGGCTGTGTCCTTTATTTCTCTTTCTTACAGCAATAGCATGGAAATTTAAGATGCGTATTTATTGACTGGATGATTATAGGCATTTGCGAAGCACCTTTATTTTTAAATATTAGCTTTTCTGAAAATGCTTGTGCCATGTACTGACAACTACTTTAATAAAGCAGGAACTATGCTTTTAAAAAAGTAGACTACATATACGGTTCTTTTACAACTAATAAAGAAAATTTGGTATGATTTATGGAGCCAGGAATTGTGCATGCATTAAAATTGAATGAAGCAACCATATATTTTTCTTGAGATGAGATTAAAATCAGTTAATTTTTCGATGGGTTTAAATTCTTAGGGATTATTTCCTTTTAAATGCATTTTATGAATAGCAGAAGCAGTAGAGAGACAGCAAATTCTTTCTGAACAATTTTAAATACAAACTACAGTATTTGTGAAAGGCTTAAAATTAGCATGTTTGAATGAAGATTTAAAATGCTAAAATAAATATCATTTGTGTTTCCATAAAAGAACAGCAGTTTCAAGTGAGTTTGATGCTTATGGAAAGCATAACATTAACTGGTAAAGAAGTGAAACTCTTATTTATTGTCCCTGGGTACAGAAAGGCATCAGCAGAATAGCAGTTCCCCCTAAGGCAATGATGTGTCTTATGTGTGATATGGAGAAAGATTTTATCTTTATATCTCTGCAAAAACATCCACATCCAATGAGACTGTTGCTTGTGCAATATAGGGGGTTAATATGGGCATGTAGTTTCCAGAAATTCATATGAGAACTGCCAGAAAATTAAGTCAATGGGTCTGCACATACTGTCAAGCAAAGTTTCATCAACTACGGACCTTTCCCTTCTGGCCGCTCCACAGGACCTGAAGGAGAAAAGCTTTGTGATCCATTCTCTGGTGCCCAAATAATACATTCATACTACACAGGACAATAAAAACTCATATTCATGTTGGAAAACATGCTAAAATCTCACTCTAACTTCTTCAAATCCCCCAAATTCACAAACTGTTTCATTACTTTGCCAAAGATACAGCTTTTAATTCTGCAGCTTTCAGGTTTTTGATATCTGGTGTGTTTATACTATTTCCCTCTATTTCCAGCATTGCAGGTGGATAGATTAAAACATGCCTCCAAGTATTATTATTTATGCTTTCCAGAAATGTTGAAATTACTTACCTGCTCACTACATAGTACAATATCTGTCTAGCCCTTAAAGGCCTAAAGAGAAGCAGAGGAGACAATTGCCCTCCAGGCACATTCCTTCATGACAGCGAAAACATCTGCTTGATTGCCAAAGACAGCAGGGAAATATTTACACTATTAGAAAGAAAATTCAGCATGAAGAAAATCAGTTACATAAAAATATGCTGGGGGGAAAAAAAAAGCAAAAAGACCAGTGATACAACTAAACAAGTAAGCACGTGTTAAACCACGCTGACTCCCTTCCACTATGCAAAATCCCATGACAGTGAAGAGAATAAACTGAGCTTGGAAACCAAGACATTTTAATCACATATAAATGCCATTTTGAAATCTCACTATTTTGCTGCCCCGCAGGACAGATGACACACTGCGTGTCATCAGCACTGACCCTCAAACTCTGTGGTTCTCAGTGCCTTCAGGACTCTCCCATGTTGATTAGATTTAATTGCTGTGGCTGAGTGACTCTCTTTTCCTGTAAGGTTAATGAAAGTTCATATGTCAACACTACAGTTCACTAGCCCAAAATTATGCTAATTGCCACATACGTAGAAACATTTGGCTGAACTGAGGTATAGCTACCTAAAGTTCTAGAAAGATTATTTGGATGGAGAAGATGGTGATGTCATGGCTCTCTGGAGGTTTCTAGGGAAAAACCTGGTACCATATTCAGACAATGTACACAAAAGGAAAATGTGGCTAGGAAACACAGCAGCATACTGCAAAACAGTATCTCAGTTTATTAATTATTATTTAATCTAATTATTAATCCTCTTAATCTTATCTAGCTATTAATTTTCTTTTGTTGACATGGGATCTAAATATTTTGCATGTATAATTTTAAAAGTATCACTTCAGAATAAATTTATTGATGCAAGTCTTTTTTTTTTAGGGCTGCGTCATGTTCCCTTGTTTCACAGACCCTATATACTAAATTTTTGAACAGGATTTCCCAGGCAGATGTGAAGCAGCCCAGCTTTGGGTTTAGTACTTTTTCTTTACTGCCTTCTATTTTGAATTTCTGTTTTAGGAAGGTTGGACAGCCCATAAAATTAAAAAAGTGAAGGGAGAGAAAGAGACTGTATGATCTATGTTTGCCAGTTGAACAAGGGCAAGATACGAGTGAATTGGAATTTTTTCATAGAATAGTTAAAACTCACAGTTCAGCTACTAAGGATATAGGTCCTTTTATATTGTCTTGAGAAAAGGTGAAGTGCAGGAAATGGAACCCCTGTTTTTCCAAGGCCAGTTGTCCAGTTTGTCTCTTCTCATGATCTAGTGAGGAGACAGGCTTTTTACATCTCCATGATTCAGAATATGGATTGTTTCCTGAGGGTGACAAGACTGCAAAAGGTTATAAAGATAGCTTAGACTGTAGGACTTTTGACTGCTGGCAGATTTGAAATGAGGTCCTAGTCTATATTTTCATTGACCGAACTGAAATGTAAAAATAATGTATGTTTTGAATATGGTGTGTCATGCCATACACTGAAAACTTATATTTTATACAAAATGTACACTCAGTACAGCAAAAGTTCCTCAACAGTTTTTATAGACAACTCTCCAAATGCCTTATTTGCTTTATCTAAAAAGATTTAGAAATATATGCTTTCAGACGCTTTAAATGTACCCAATGTGCCTCATCACTGTTAAACCTAATCTCCAATGAGATAAGTGTCAAGTACAGTATTTTCTAAATTAACAAGACTTTTTAGGAGGATAAAGCTGAAGTAGAGAAAAAAAGGCATTCCCTTTGAGATAGGAAAGTCCTGAACTTTTATTGCCAGCGTTATATTCATGGACATAAGGACTTCTCCTTATACTAAACAAATGAAGGGTCAGATTAAAACAGCAGGTTGGCTTTCATTCTGAAGAGTCTTAAAACATTTTGTGGAGGTCCAGAGATACCTAAAAATAAACTATTTTACAACTTTATTTTATTTCTCTCTTTCACAACATATGTTAAGGTACTATTTTAGGTTACAAATGTTAATTACTATCTGAGTTTTTACTTGTTCCATAGACACCTCCACAATATCTTCTTGATTTTTTTAGACCAAAATTATAAAATGCTACTGAAGTAATTATATTTTAGTGTTTAACAACAATATACACAAGATTACATTAATTTTATGTTTAGCTGTTATTAGATATCAGGTAACAATTCCTGAAGAGATTTTAAATTATTTTAGCATCCAGAGCATTTATGAAAATTAAAAAACTTGGACACTCAGAAACATTTTAATAAAAACAAGATCAAAATGTAAAAGGAGAGAGCTGCTGTGTCAATGAATTTATGCTGGTGTGCATTTTTTGTTCTTCTGCTTAGGTGGAACATTTTAATAGCATATTCCTTCAGATTTGTATATGCATTGCTGTATTGTGGCAGTGCGTGCAGTTGCAGCCACCCTGACCCCTGAAAGTACAACAGAAAGCAACAGCTGGTGGTCAGGCACTGAGGTCTAACAACACACCGTGGTTAGGGGACCCATCATCCTCCAGTTTGGTGATTTGTGTATTTCAAGATGATTGGTTAATGTTTTCCCCTCCCAGTTTGATGTATAACTTTGTAAATATTCATTTCCCTTAGTTAACTATGTATTAGTTGTAGAAAGTTCTGTACTCATTGGTTGCTTCCCTTGGTCCCTCCTATGTGTTGTTCCCATTGGTTCTCTTGGCTTCAACCCCACCTCCTTCCCTTAGTCCCATTGGCTGTATCCCTTATCCCCGCCTTTCCATCCCTCCCTAGAAAATCCCTGGACCCTCTGATGTTTTGGGCTCTTCATCCCTAGTCCGTTCACGTCAGTAAGGCTTCATGTGGGGCCTATACAGGGAATCCCCTTTCTCCTTCTTTGCCTCCACCTGCACACCTGACAACTAGCCCAGGAGTAGCTCCCTCAGAGGAGGAGCTCACTTTCTACCCCTTTTTTGTGTGTAGAGCCGCCAGAATTAGAGGGTGCAGCCAGAGATCCAGGCTACTTTAGTGTTTTCCTGGCTAGCTTGCCCTCACTGTATTTCAGGGAGGTGAACTGTAATATTATTAAAAGATTGTTTATATGAGTTTAGAATATTAAAATGCTATCTTTTATCTTGTGCATGTTTATTAACATAACAATATGTGGTAGGCTAACTTTTATTGTCATTTGTACCACAATAGCTAAGGATCTTGTCAGGATTTCCATTATAATTCCCTATTTTCAGCGGCTTTTAATTCATCAATGAAACTTTGCTCTGGGCTGAAAGTTGGCAAGAAAATTCTATGTTCAAGATCATATATTTTGCAACAAAAAGGACACTTTAAAATCAGAAATCATTTTTTTGGGATATTATTTTCCTTGTTTATAGTTTTCCAGAACAGCTGATGGTACTGAAGATGTTTCAGAAAAATTATCAGTCAATTTCTCCCCACTCTTCCATCAGTTTACAGCAATATGCTAAGGGCAGCTGAATCACACTTCACATAAAACTCATATAATCAATTGCAGATACATGCTGTTACCTCCACTCTTTTTGTGATTCCCTGTGGGATACATATATTCACTTTCACTACTTGAATTTCATGCACTAGAAACATTTTGCTAGGTTGTGTAACTTGTAAAGATTAAAAATGAGAGAAATTCACAAGTGTTTGATTTGCCTGAGATCAAAACCAGCTGTCAATTCATAAAAAAACCTCAAATGGAGAGATGGAAAGTCAAGGAAGAAGCAGGAAGGGAATGTGAGATAAGAAGTGAAGCATCTGCGTGCAGCACACAGCCAGGAGACTTCCAGGGAAGACAACATGATGGCAACTAAGCAATGGAGTGAGTGAGTTTCTGCAGTGACCATTTGAAGCTAAGGCAGAAGGAAACAAAGCTGTAGTGGATAAATAGGAGGAATGAACTTATGTTTCCATGACTGGCATACTTAAGTATGACTTAGACACTTACACAGGCTTTTGAATAGCATGTGTTACTAATCTGAATACATAGATAAGTATTCTTTCCTCTCCGAGTTCTTCTAATAAAGTACATATTAAATTAATGCTGGAGTATATGTTCAGCTCATCAAAAACTTAGCAGCCCAGTCTATCTCACCTACACACCACAGCCACCAGGCAGACTTTTAGATTTGAGCCAATCAGTACATAGATATAAATGTTTCTGTCATCCTAACTTGGGACACGTTTAGAGTGAGGTGAATAACGCCTTAGAAGCAGAAATTCCTCTTTTCTGATTATAAAGGAAGCCTAGGATAACTAATTCAGATGTAAACACTGTAAACACTGAAGGTAACTGTAGCTTAGCTAGAAGATGCCCACTCATGGACATTGTAATTGAGACTACTTTATCTCTCCGGGTGTTTGCTCATAACTACCACATCATGTATTTAAATTAGTGAGCTTTGGAAGCACAGAATTATGGATTTTTCACCTGGGACAGGGTATCTTCAAATACCAATTTCACCCAGGTCTCAATCCCCCATTACTTTTCTTGAATGTAAAAGAGATACACTACACTGTTGGGGCTTTCTTCTCTCGATTGACTTCCAGCCTCCCGCTGAAAACCACTTTCCAAAAGAAAGTCTATTTTACCAGTCCGCCTTAAGACACCTGTAAGTCCCGAGTCATTGATTGTCCCTTATAGTAACTGTCCCCTTGGTGTTTGGCAGCAGTTCCAGGGCAGGGGAACAGTCCCATTGCCATCCCCAGCCACAGCAGACTCCAAGCAGGATGGCACAAGGAAAATCCTACTTCCTTCCCTTCCTCATCTTCTGTTCTGACTGCTGGACAATGTCAATATGCCTTCCAGATTTTCTTTTTGTGTTTTTACACTGGAAATAAAAGGCGGGTTTTACAACTGATTAGCCACTACTTAGTTTTAAGGACATATTTGTGGCCTTAAACTAAACATTTTCATTAGAAAAAAAGCCAAATTGAAAGATATGAGCAATGATCAATGCACAGGTAACATATGCAGAAAATGTTACACTGGCAAAGACCCTGTGATAACACAGAACATGCTTGGCAGTAAAATGAAATTAAAGTTATATCTACTGCAGTGCAGAAAAGAGAATGTCTTCCCGAGAACGTCTTACTCCTGAATGTCTAGCACATCCTTTTTCCTTCTTCTGCATATGTCATTTGGGGTGGAGAACTGAGACATATATGCAAGGTAAGAGCAGTGAAGAGTTTTACATGCTCTGTAAGTATGTGGTTGTACAGATTATTTATGCACTAACAACAGAACTGGCAATTGATCTCTTAGTCATGGCCTAATCTTTGATCTCAGAGCAAGCAGATTCTAAGGATGGACTTTAACACTGAACATTGTCATGGATTTTAGATTCAATGCACAGAGAAAAAAAAGATAAATGGATATTTAAAAAACATGAGCATGCAATATGCAAATCAAAATATTTACCTTGGATTTCTCCACTGAAACACCTATATAAATTAATATCTACCTAATTACTTTAAATACGAAATAAAACCCAGATGTGAAATGATGTTAGCTGTTAGCAAGGTGAGAAACAAAGCTTCTGTATAAGAGGAATGATTATGTTCTGTATTTTACAGCAGCGTTAACTTCTTCAATTGTAACAGAAAAAAAAAGAAGGAAGTAGGAAGAAATAAAGAAAATAGGAAAGCAACCTGGATAAATGTCATTGTCCTGTTTTACATTTGTATTGGCTGTCCATTTTATTTGAAGAATCAGTATAAATTAACATCTATTTTACTAAAATAAAAGTAATCAATAATGGCTGGTGACAGAATACACTAGTTTTCTTTGTTATGGCTTCCAAAATTTTTAGAATAGAGAATGTCTGTTTTGAGTAATGTCCACTAGTGTTTGAATGACTTAAACAATTGAAGTAAGTGTTTTTTCTCTTGGCTTTAGAGGAAAAGTTAGTTCTGCAGCTGGGCTCACCCATCAGATACACCTGCCTATATAAACAGAGAAGCATATCCACAAACTGAAATATTTATTTTAAAAAAAGCAATCTGTTCTTTAAGAAAGCCACAAAAGATCCACTCAAGTATGGAAAAGAAGTGCTATTATCCCATATATAGACAGAAAGGAGATAAAAAATGATGCTCCAAATTATTTTTGAGAAGAAAAGCAAATGGCATACTCTATCCCTACCATTCATAGAAGTAAACCTGATTCCAGTTAGTTGATGTAATCAGGGATTCCTGGTCAAATTCATGTGTGTTTAAAATATTTTAACTGGCAACACTTGATTGCAGATCTGAAATTTATTTAATAGTTTGAGTATCATTGTAGTATGTAATGGTTTTAATAAAGTCCCGCTAACTTTCAACACATCCTCTGCATGATCTTGATGGTAATCCTAGATAACCACAAGAAAAACTGCGAAATACATGGCTGCAGACAGTGTCGACAGGCATAATCTGAAGAAAGCAAGTGAATGCTTGAGGACTTTATTCCAGGGAGATAAAAATACCTGTTGAGGGGAAAATTCTGAAGCTCTTTTGCTTTATTTGACATGGCACTTAGAGACAGAACAAGATATTTTTGGCCCTTGTATTTTACAAATGTAGAAGAAAAAAGTAATAAAATAACTTCCTTATCTCGCATTTTCGCATTTTACCGTAAATTATACTCTTTCTTAGGAGTAATATTAATTTGGGGTTAGATCCATGGAAAGATTTAAGCACTGCAATGTCTAGCATTTTACTAAGTCTTTAAAGCATTTTGCTGCCTAGTGGAATTCCCCCATTCCCCTGCTTAGGCTTCTCATAAATGCCTGGAGAAAATTAGGTGTCAAGAATCAAGGTCAATAACAGGAATAGGAATTCATTTCTAAAGGTAAGATCCATTAAAGACAGCAGGTAGCAAAAGGAGACATTGACCTACCTAATAGAACACAGTAAAAACAGGGCTTGAACCCAGACATTTAAGTCCCAATTACAAGATACCATTTCTGTACACTACTTCCTGACACCAGGTGCTTATTCCAACATCTCTGAAAGAACATGGCTAGTAGAAAAAGAGAGTTTGCTTTTCTGTCCCTCTTTTTCTCATCTGTTCCCTCAAAATTTTCACACAGTGTAAAAATAGCTTATAAGGAAATAGGTTTCCCTTACTACTTCCTGCTGAATCTTTTTTTCTCTATAAAATGAATTTTTGTTGGACTAACAAACATAAACAACTTCCTTCCAGTGTATAGCCTACTCCTTTGAACAAAGACACTAAGTGTCAGTAAACAATCACTGCTCTATGTTAAGTATTCAGTAGAGCATATAATCAAAGATTCTTTCCCTATTCACTAGCTTGTGAAGTCGTGCTTAAATATTGAATACTGAACATATAATCATTTTTGAATGAGTGAAATAGCTAAGCCAAAAGGAACCACAGAGTTGCTTATGCTTCACCAGGCTGCAGAACAGAAACAAGCCTAGTGTTAACAGCAGCAGCATGGGTATGGGAGACAAGGATGGGATGAATTTTTACATGGGACATCCTCAAAATCTGAAGAAGTAATTTTCTTTGCTTATGAAGCTGGAGAAAACAACATATCCTCCTGTGACAGTAACATACTTTGTGTCAGCCAGCAAGTGTGCTATCAATGTCTACTGAACTTGGCCTCACAGATAATGTGGAAAATACCATTGTTGTTGTTGCTGGTAATACTTAAAAGCAGTGCCTACCCAGGGAAAGCTAAGGCATTCTAAAATTATGGCTGCTGAATATGAGGTTTTAGAATCTAAGTTTTAGATAACAGCATCACAGAATGGTCAAAACTGGAAGGGAGCTCTGGAAGTCATCTTGTCCAACTACTCTGCTCAAGCAGGACCCTTTAGATCCAGTCACCTAGCTGGTTGCCCTAGAAGATTCAGACACTTAGAGCAGTTTTTCAAATAGATTTAGGACATTATCCTAGCTTGTCCTTTTGCATACTAGTCCCATCCTATTAATTTTTTAAACATATGTCACATACCAGTCTTTTGATAATCATCTTTTTATAAGAGGATCATTCCTTTGTTCCTAAATGCAAGAAATTTAAATAAATATAATTGAGCCATATATCCATTCAGAAATAACAAATATATAGAAATAATTTATTACTATTCCTTCATTTTCTCTTCCAATTCCATTTGATTTCTCTCATCCTAACAGATGGCATACCAGTTTGAAGTTATTCTGTTGAAACACATTTGAATCATTTCTGAAAAGCTGTTGTGAAATTAAGTATTCATTGATAATCTGAGGCCGAAATCTTGCTGTCCCCTCTGTAGTATTCTGCATTTATATACTCTCTGCTCCAAATGTTAGGGACAGAATTTTCAACTGATCCGACCAATGGAAGTAGCCAGTGCTTTTTTAAAAAGTGAATTGTAAGCAGAGAAGTGTCCAGGTGACTGACATGTCAGCAGCATCCAACCTTTTGTAAGCCTTTGAGGAGACTTAATCAGAAGTGTAGTGCAGACATTGAGGTTATCAGACAACAAAAAATGTTCTGAATGTTTACTCTGTCTGAGGGAGAAGGGGATTTCTGGGATTTTTCTTCTTCTCTGGAACGATGGAGCTTTCTTTTGAAGACAAGAGCTCAGTAACTCATAAAGTAGTATATAAAATAGAAGGGAGAGTCAGTATTAGAAAGAGAATAAACAAAAGGAAAGCAGCTTGTTTATGGTATGAACTACAAATAAAGGAGGTAGAATTGCCATTTTAAGAAATATTTAAATCTAGCTTTAATGTCAGTTTATCCCAGATGATGAAATATGTCAGTCAGTGATGTAGGAGAAACTGGCACCTTCTAATTCAAGAAGTTTCCGCTAGCATGGAATTGTCAAGATTGGCTAAATATGACCTGCTGGCTCAGGAAGCCTGTAAGCCCATTCTTTTAAATGTAGTTATTTTTTTGGATATTTTTAGGAGACTAATTTTTTTCTTTTGGTTTGGGAACTGTAAGAGAAAGAAGCAGTAAAAATAGGTGAAAGAATATGCTTTAATATGAATTCAAAAGTTTAATTTGAAAATAAGCAGGAGGCCACTCAGGCTGATACTCTCTTTTTGTTTGTGGTGACTTCTAAAGAATGCAATTAAAAAGGCCATAGTACACTCAGTTGTGTCACAGTACCATGGTAAGCATTTTGCATCTATTCCCATAGCAACAACACTGCAGAAACAAGTTGTTCAGGCTACAGTCTCTGTCGCATTGGTATGGGGAAGCTCTCCCTGGCAGGGTAATAACTATAACTTTCTAGGTCTCAAAAGGCATTGTTTAGAACTGTGCTACTAAACAATGACATACTTAACAAAGCCTTAAGGTACCAAAGAAGGATGAACTGAAGATGGGATAAACATAGTTCTATTTGTAAAACAAAATTCGTTATTTCTAGTGACATCACCTTAAAGAAAAACAAAATAAATTTGCTGGCTATAGATACAGCAGGGATTTTAAAATACCTTGAAATTCTTAGCACCTGGAAACCTGTAAGAAATCTTAAACAGTAGAAAATTACTAATCAGACCCAATTGTGGTTTTGTTAAAATAGCTTTATCACTTATGGCATTGCTAGAACTATTTTTTGGTATGTAGAAAAATGTTTATTGGTGATTTGCTTTTGAAGAGTTCAGGTTTTTGTAATGTACAAGATAAGAGAACAAAAAATTTTGCCCATTGGATTCATTATGTGAACTGAGGTTCAATTAGATATTGACATTCTTTCCTCAAAAGTAAACAGTTTGTTAATGTCTTATCAAATATTTCTGCCATGTTGTATTAGAAGGAAACAGAAAAGAGTCCTGTGTGAAAAAAAAAGATAAAGAATGATAGGAATATGAAAATATAAGGACCTACTTCTTCTTTCTTATGTGGAAACTCTTCACGTTAAGACTGCAGGGATTAGTTGTTCTACCTAAAAGTTCAATAAGATGTACCAAATTAGACTATATTTTCTTAACACACTTGTTCCATAGTAGCAAACCTCTAATTTTCACACCTGCATAATACTTTAAATCACCCCTTTTAGGGACTTTCTACATTGTTCTGTGTCCAAATTAGTTTTTGTTTTGTTTGCAGTTTTTTTAGTTTTAATGATACTCCAGCCAGCTATCTACAAGTCAAGGAAAATTACGCTTGTAATTTTAAAAATATTAACTCTATTTGTTTTTAAAGGCCTGTCTAGAAACATCCAAAATATTATATAAGAAATTTAAGCCTAAGTCCAAGGAGGGAGTTGAACTTATTCTGGCAACAAGATTAGGCAGACCAACTGACAGGTTTGGGATTTGCTCCATCCCATAGGAATTTTCATTAGGGCTGCTGCCTCTCTTAAGAAGATTTTAAAAAGTCACAGAGACAGCCAGTTGCTATGAGGGCAGACAGCTGGGAGTTAGAGGTGTGCCTTTCAGTTGTATCTGGGCCATCAAGAAGAAAACTGTATTTTAGGCAATGTTTTTCCTTTTTTTTTTTTTTTTTATCAGTTCCTTCTGGTTCACATAAGCATGTTCTCTTTGATCCAACATGTACTGCAAATCCTGCTCATAAGTCACTGCAAGGCACATCTTCAGAAAAAGACACTTAATTACAAGCTTCTGTTTAAATATGGTCAATAATGTGTGGACTTGAAAACCAATGAAGCTTTACGAGAATGCTGTAATTATTTTTACTCAGATGATGAATTTTGATCAAACAGGGACACAGCACAAAAGCATTTACAGAGTTTGTAAAAGAGCTGTGTAGAGATTTTCCTACTGCTTTAGATTAACTCTGGCTTTCCTTTCTACCATACCAAATAGGGTGAACTTTAACCTATCATCCTCAGAATAAGCACTCATTTCTGACTTTGTGATAAGTCCAATTTTGATAGATCCAGACTTTCCAGCTAGTCAAATGGCTATCCTGATGTGGGAGCTTTGAATACAGGAAAAAAGAAGATAGACAGTTGCTCTGATGGGAGGACTGGAAAAAGATCATTGCAAAAACTAACGTTTGAACATCTTAATGCCAAATTCAATCCACAGCTCTGAGGTAAGCCTCTAGTCTCTATAAAATACACAGGGATGATGAGATTCCTGAGAAAAGAAGTCTGTTCCAGATGCTTGGCGAGCCATTACCCCATACACTGTAACAGACTGTCTTTCCTCCCTGTTTTTGTCCATTGAAACTCCCCAAGGTTTTCTGCCAAGATCAGAACTCTTGTCCAGAGTTTATCTAATTTTCTGGAGCTACAGTCTTAGTGGGCATGCTAAGTCCAGTTCTTTCTTTTCCTATATTCTGGATTTCTGCTTCTAATATCCCATTTTGACAACTCTCTCCTTCAGGAGGATTCTTTACTCTGAATCATGAAGGACAGTCACAAATATGCCTGGCTTACTGCCCACTCTCTGGCTGTGGCTGGTGTTGGCCAAGGTCTTTCCACTAACTGCAACAGAAAGACCATGCCATTGATGATGTGGCTTTATGGTAGGCTCAGGCTCCATCCAGGAGGACCGAATCATTAAAGGTTGCATCTAATTACCACCAATGATTCCTGCACTGCAATTTTTCAGAAGACACAGCAAAGCAGATTTTCATGGCAAGTATAAAAAGTACTCTTCAGGGACAGTGCAGTCATTCCTTCATTTCTAAGCTTTATGCCAAACTAAGAATATTAAAGATGTTAAGGACTAAGTTCTCCAGAATTTTTAAACATGCGCTACTTTTTGAAATTACTGAACTGCTGTGGCTAAAGTAAAAAAGTAGAACAAAAATAGATTTGATCTGAGGTAGGCAGAAAGGACATCAAAAAGAAATCAGTCTAAAAATTACAAATTTTATAAAGTTGCAACATAACAGAAAATGAGGCAGTCCAATGGGGATTCTGACAGAAGGTATAAAAGTATATTGCCTGGCCAGCTCCATATTATACTCAGAAACAAAGAGAAAATCTGCGAGCATTTTCTGAGGACTTTGGAACATTTTTAACAGCAGATGGAAAAAAGGGAAGAAACAACAGCTGAGAGCAGGAAAATAAGGAAAACCACCTTTTTTTTCATAAGAAGAGCAAAATACTTCTAATCTGTGTTGCAAGTTCATATTCTTAGTGATTAGTTGCAGGAGAAGCTGTTGATAGAGTCGAGAGGGATTAATGGCAGGAGAAAGCTGAAAGAAATGTATTCTTTGCCAGCCAATACAAGTGCAAGTATTTGGAGAATAGGTGGCCATGATAAAGCGACTTATTATGAAGCTTCATTTTATCTAACTCTGACAGAAAACAGCTGCCTCACTACTTGACTAATATCTGGGTAGTCAAGGTGAGAAGAGATTGAGAACAGTTTTTGACTTAGTTTTTCAGCAGCAATAGTCAAAGGCAAGTAAAGGGCAAGAATTGAGCTCAGCATTTCCATTTTCCACATGGGACATCGTATATTGCATTTGTGTTTTATATGTTACATGCAATTCCCTTCTGTTACATGCATTTCCCTTCTGACATTTATGCCACATGAGATGGTTGAGTATTTGCTCACTTGAATTAGTGTTATCACTTTTAAATCATGGTAGATTCTTGCTGACAGGAAGATACATACTTTAACACCAAGAGAGCATAGCCAAAAGATAGAGGAGGAGAGGAAGGAAAAGGGGAAAGAAAAGCAGAAAGAATAAAGGGAGAGATGAATAGAGGAAGGCAGAGAGGAAGAGAGATAACATTTTTGACAACCTTTGTTTCC
This sequence comes from Corvus kubaryi, assembly GCF_017639235.1. NCBI lineage: Eukaryota > Metazoa > Chordata > Aves > Passeriformes > Corvidae > Corvus > Corvus kubaryi. Next base: position 20,181,970 of record NW_024580671.1, on the reverse strand, counting down.
TTGTTTGCTTCCTAACTTTTTATTAATGATAAGATACTTCAGAATTCTCAGTCTTTGTTTCCTGTCTTTAAATGTAAGATAAAATTACTGAAATAATTTTCTCCAGTGCTTTGAAAAACTGAAATAAGGAGCAGCTCGTACAGGAAAAAGAAAGGAATTTTTTTATATTTCTGACAAAGTGCTTCTTTAAACCTCTCAATTTTGAAAAAGCTGTTCCTTCTTACTCAAGAAAAAGTAGAAGGTTGTTAGGAGAGAAATCAGAACCATCTGTCTAGGTCACTTATGTTACCTTAATTTTCTTCATTTCAACTTTAATCTCCTAAAGTCTCTGTTGATTTTCTAAGTGCATAATATTATGGAAGTGTTCTTACCCAGACCATTATGGGAACTTTCAGATTTCTGTGCACAGAAAAGGATGTTGATAAAGTAATAAATTCTAATATATTTTTTTAATACTCTTAGGTAGTGTTAGAAAAAAATGAGGAAGACAATTTGCTAAACCAAGGGCATCTCCAGGTCCTTATAAGTCCACAAATTGGAGAGGGTGGTATGGGTCACAGAGATCATCGAGAAGAGGGATGATGGTGCATGGCAGTGGCTCAGTTTGGTGAGAAGTGTCCTTGCTCCTGATAGACGAAATGAGTTTTCACTCACTCTGCTCCAGTGCAGGTGGTTTTCAGAGAAATTCACAAGATGAAGAGATCTTTTAATGTCTTTCCTTTTATGGGTTTTATTACCAATAAAAACATTAAAGTTTAACAGTTTGCTTCATTGCATTTTCAGAAATATTTGACAGATACGTGCCTGGTTGATGTACTGGTTCTTGGGAATCCATTGAGTTTCTGTATTTGCTTGTACATTGTAAATGATCCTTTTCAATTTCAAGACAAGCATTTAACTTCAATTTTCATACTGTTTAAGATGAGTCTACATCATCTTCAACAAGTAGACAGAGAAATTGTTCTGTGCTGGACAGCTAAAATCATAGCTAAACTCTTAAATATGAGCAAACAAAAGCTGTCAGAGATTTTATTCTTAGGGTGACAAATGTATATTTAAAATGTTTTCCACTTTCAAAATGTTACTTCCCTACATGAGAACTAACAAAGCTCCATTTAATGTTTCTAAGATATGTTACTGATAACTCCATAAGGGCACTCAAGCTCTTAAATTTCATATCCCTCTGAGATCTTAAAATTTAAGTAATGAATATATCTGGGATTCTTTTTTTAATTTCTCAATGTTTTCAGTTTATTTTCAGTATAGCTGGTTTTCTGTTTGAGGCTTTTCTCCACAGGTATCAGGACTTGCATTGTTTCATCACAGAGGCTAAAAAGAACCTCAGGCTCACTCAGTGCAACACTTTGCTGCTCTTGTTTTAGCAATACTGTTTTCTTATAGGAAAAAGGATAAATGAGAGGAAAAGTTTTCTAGATATGATTATAACTAGTAAAGAGAAACTGTTTAAGATTGTCATTGTGGAAGGTAACTTGATTAAGACAATCTGAAAAAGTCTTCATACTTCCAGGGCAGGAAAAAATCTAAAAAAGAGTGAAGAGTTCAATCCATTCAGAAAAGTATAAGGGTATATTTTTGGGGACAGTAACCAAAAGCAAAGCTATTAAATAGTATTGTTTCCTTTAAAGAAATAAAAGTAATAGCATAGTTAAAAATTACCTAATTGCAGAGGAAAAATAGGAAGACTATCAAGAGATCAGTTTGATTCAATCACTCACCCTCCATAGAACTCAGATAAGAGAATGAAAAATATGAAACAGGTTTAAGTTCAGTTTACTAAGGAAGAATTAAAAAGTATAGTACAGGTGTGTAGAGACAAAATTATAAAGAAAAGAAAAGGGCGTAATAAGAAACAGAGGCAACTATTAAGCAGTAAAGAAAGTATCATTATATCATCCTAGAAGGATCATAGTAGTCAATGGGCCAAGAAGAGGCTTGGTCTGATACTAAACTACTAACCAATGATAGTTTCAAATGGTCTCTTTGTGTCAGTTTTCACTAAGAATATTTACTACTGTCAATACCAGCAACAATTTTCATATTACCTATTAGCAACAAATGGGGTAAAAAACCAATCTTAAATAAAAAATATAAGCACTTAAAAGGTCTCAGAAAGGATAATGTATTTGTAGTCATCTGAGTCTTGTTTAGGTTCATAAAGCAGTCTCAGAACTACTGGCATTATCTAGAGATGAGGAATTCTTCAGACAACCAAAGAAATGCAACCTAGTACTTGTATTTAATAAAGGAAAAAAATGAGTAAATGGCAGTTCTGTTAGGAAGAATATGGAATTACAGAGGATCACATACTACACAACTATCAATGACCCTCTGCTCTATAATGGAAGGTAAAACAACAGCAGTAAGGAAGGTATATAAAGGTATATATAATCCTGCTTGACTCAGCATCTTCCAGTCTGTTCCATTGTTAGACAGAGATAACTGTGAGAGTGCCCAGAAGCAGTGTGCATAAAACAGAGCATGAATGACATAGAAGTAGCTACTTAATTTAAGTGTTATCAGTGTTGCCATATTTAATATTTTTGCTTCTTTCCTGCAAAAAAAAGTAGTGATGATTCATGAAAGAGCATATTTTGATCATTCAGTGTAATAATAGATACATGTTAACAATGTTACTTGTGGTAGCACAACAGTTTACAGGCAATAAAGTACCAATTAGATTACACCATTTAATTGAAGGGAGGGAGACAAATTTTGGGTCAGGATTATTTGGTTAAATACAGGTATTTACTGTGTAAGAATCTACATTTCCATTTATTGTTTAGATTCCATAGATTATGAAAACAAACAAATTTTTCTTGGGCAAATCCAACTCATCTGGATGAGGAAGTTTAAAACACAGCAGATAAATAATGCTGTAGATATGTCTCCTTTTCTACATTTATAGAATCATAGAATTGTTTGGGTTGTAAGGAACCTTAAAAATCATCTAGTTCCAATGCCCCTCCCATGGGCAGAGGCAGCCTCTACTAGACCAGGTTGCTCAAAGCCATATCTGGTCTTGAACACCTCTAGGGATGGGACATTCACAACTTCCCTGTTCCAGTATCCCACCATCCTCACATTCTAACATCTAATCTAAACCTACCTTCTTTCAGTTTAAAACCACTCCCCCTTTTCCTGCCACTATATGCCCTTGTAAAAGATCCCTCTCCATCTGTCTTGTAGCCTCTTTAGGTACTGGAAACCTGCTATAAGGTCTCCCTGCAGCCTTCCCTTTTCCAGGCTGAACAGCCCCAACTCTCTCATCCTGTTTTCATATGAGAGGTGTTACAGCCCTCTGATCATCTCATGGCCTCCTCCTCTGTGGACTTGCTCCAAAAGTCCACATTCTTCTCATGTTGGGTGGCCTCAGAGCTGGATGCAGTACTCCAGCTGGGGTCTCAGGAAAGTGGTGTAGAGGGGGAGAATCACCTCTCTCTACCTGCTGTCCATGATTATATTGATGCTGACCAGTTACAGTAGGCTGTCAGTGAACATTGTCAGATCATATACACATAGACATTGGAGATGTCGTTAGATAGATAGATAGATAGATAGATAGATAGATAGATAGATAGACAGACATCTGTATGCTTATATAAGAAAAGCATGGCCACATTATTCCAAGAAGAGTGGTGTGTTCTTGAACTCAAAGTGGTTTATTCATTATAACCTTCTAACCTTCATTTGAAACTTATTCAAATGAAAGAAACGTGGAAAATAGTTTAGATAGTCCTCAAGAGTCTTCACTTTTCACTTCCCAATGGAATGTGTGGTTTTACCCTTTTCTTTTTCTTTTTTTTCCACAGCAATAAGTGCTAAATTTAGCAGTAAGGGAGAGAAGAGGATACCTGACTCTTAGGGGGGTTTGAGAGCTAGTACAACAGCAAGCTAAAAGCCAGGACTTAGTGCATATACTGTGCTATGGAATGCACTTGCCTGTGTCTGCAGTGAAGTGCATTAGGGAGTGCACTGATGCCCTTTTCAGTTCTAAGAAACCACAATTCACTAAGAATTTTGTCCCACCGTGCAATATCATTTACTGTACCAGAAGGCATGTTAAGAGAGTGCTCCTAACCTCAGTCTTAAGAGGTGGTGAACGGTTAAGGGAAAAGGACAGACATTAAAACTTGCAGAATTCCCCACTACTCAGCAAACCTTTGCCAACCTGACTTATGAAAAAAGCAGACTGACCATCTAAATCATCAAAAGAATTCCCTTACTTTCTAACTCAGCAGTCACAGAACGACTATTAAATACACTTCTGGGAAACTTAAGGTTTATTGATGCATGCTTGATGTGAATTTTAAGTCCAGCTTGTGCTACATGTCCAGAATATTGAATGACTGATATGCTCTGCAAAAAAATCTTCAAGACCAAAGCTTAATTCTTAGGTGAAGGCTGTTTTGAAAGACAGGGTTTGCTTTTTTGGCATGATCAGCCAGAATCAAGAGTAGCATCCTTTCCATTAGGGGCCTGAAACCTACTCTGAGTAAAATGCATGGTTGCAGTTTCCCATACCTTCTTTTGATGACTGTAGGCAAAAAAGGAAGAAAGAGTTTTGAAAGAATGGGAAGTCTTTTTTCTGTAATGCAGGCTTGGCCCCTCAAGTGACATACTCTGCTATCTAAAAATTTAGATAAACAGAGATGTACATACATTAAAAAGTGCTGTAGAATTTATAGGTTTCCTTTGACTTTCAGGCCAGTGTAATACTTTGAGAATTAGACATTATTTTAATTGCACTGATTCCTATGGGAAAGTCAGTCCCTGGCCTCTATTAAAAAGAACACTCGTTAAGTTCTTTCCTATATTCGGAGGAGGATACATTTATGGTTTGTGTGTCACATGACATCCCAACCTCAAGTGCCAACCAATGTCTACCACTGGCAAGGTTATTCTCCACATCAAAAGTATACTTATACATTAACAACATGACAGAAAGGTAACTACTGTGCAAGACAAATGTTCCCTCTTTAATATGCATCATACACAGGTAATGGCAATAAAAACGGACTGAAAAAGAGCAGACAGCAAAACTATTATTTGGAAGAATATAAACAAGTGTCTCTGTTTTCCTCAGTTTTGTAGCAATCATAAACATGGAGGAACCTATGCTCATTCCAAAACATCAGGATCTGGGAAGGCTAAAGGCTCATGGTCTCCCTGTTGTGAAACATTAGAAAAAAATTTAATAAGAAAAACACTCCTGGATGCCAAAAACAGGGGCAATGCTGATCCACATATTTTTGGCCTAAGTTGGACGTATTATATTAGCCACAGATATATTCTCTTAGCAGTATTTTGTAGTTTTCTGTTCTCTTCAGAGAAAATACAGACATACAAACTCACAGTGGAACATATAAACACCATAAAGTACAATAGCACAGAGCTCTAGCTTTTCTGTAACAGAATTTTGCTAACCTCTTGCCTAACCTCTCCTTTCTTTAGTTAATGATCTAAAAATGTATAAGGGAAAAAGAAACAAGTAATAGACATTGACTTGTTTAGCAGCAGAAGAGGGTATGCAGGCCTGTCACCATATTCTTTATTCCTGAAATTTCAATTTGATGAAATGCATCACAAGTTGGCACAGGAGATATATGAACATTATCATTCTTCAACTCATACTAAAATTGGAACAGTTGTGACTGGTGTATTGGCTTTTTTGTGTCAATTGAGAAAATAAGAGTTGAGTTGAAACAGATGACATTGATGAGTGTTGCTATGGGCACATTTGACAATAAGCATGTTATAATGGCTCAAGTTCTTGAATGCTGTCAGTAGCATTTAAAGTTACAGGAGTTTACTGATATATTGGAGTAGCAAACAGGAGCATTTCTGGATTTTCTCACCAGTGCAGTGAAAATAAAAACCTTAAGCATCACTTTTACTGGTATTTAGATGACACCAGGGCCAATTTTTGAGATTATAATGAATGGGAAATGGCATGTTTAGTGAAAAGTGAAATCCATTATGATGCAAGAGCTTCAGCACACTGAGCTAATGGTGCACAGTGAGAGGGGAAAAGATGCAGTGTTTTTCCATTCAAGAACTGAACATATTTTATAAGTCTGGCAGAAAACAGTATAAGGGAGTTCTGACATACAACAGCACTGATCATTACTTCTGGATATTGCATCTCTTGCATGATTATGATGCCCTGGAATTACACAATGACATTTTTCAGGGATGAGAGGCCTCATTGTAGTTACTATATCACCAGATAACACTTCTAAATTAATTTTCTAGGGAATAAATAAATAAAGTATAAAATTCTTGAGACCGAAGAAGCAGGAATTAGAAATAACAAAAGCTAGGAGTTCATGAAATGTTTGATGTGTTCATTGTGCACAGGTCAAAGAAAAGGTTGAAAATCTGCTTTAAAAAGTTGTTGTGAATACCACATCTTCAAAAAAGTTAGCATGTTTTGGTACTTGGGTTACATATGTGGAAAAATGGAGTTTCCTGAAGAAATAGAGAATTTGTTCTGACTCTGGCAATTGTTTCAGGATATATCTATGTGCTAAACACTTTTCATTTTTTAACTAGTCCTTCCCTAAATACAGGTTTTTTGACTGAGTCTCTAATTAAATACTAGTTACCTTGACGGCTTCAAGAAGAGCAACTATACTGAGCCAATGCCAAAATATAGATGATACGGAGATATCAGAAGTTGTGTTCCTGAGTTTTTTTTCTGGTAGGTCATTTTGTTTACTGCTTAGCTGTAGTTGGAAGAATGTTTGCTCTCAGCTCTGTGTATTTTCTTGTTTTGTTTGGTTTCTTTCATTGGCTTTCACAGTGAAGAAGAGAGGTTTTCCATGGTGTTTGCAAAAAAATTGGTTATTATTTTCTCCAAAATGCAAATAGTCTCAGAAGAAAAAATGGCAGCCTAACTGGTGTTAAACTGCATGAAATTATCTCCCAATTACAACATAATTCACAGTTCTACGTCAAAAAGGGGTTTTTCTAAATACAAGTTTATGAAAAAGTTTAATTTCATGTTTAAGTCTTTCATTAAACTACATTTTCCTGCTTTTCTAACTTAATAATAACTTAATTAAAATAAATTTCAAAGTTGCTTTAGTGCATGCAGGTGGGTTGTTTACAATGATTATTTTCCAGCTGAGTAGGAGACTTGGAAACACTAATTACTTCTCCAGTTCCCGACAACATTCATGAACCACTTCACAAGTGACCAGGAGTTAGGGTGTGGGAGCGGAGAGAAACGAGGAATAGGCTGAACATTGGCTTCATTTCAGTTCTTGGCTTGAACATTGAGGCAAGTGGGACAAGCACCACTGTTTGCGCTGACACAGGCAGTACTAAATAACAACTGGAAAGCAGTGCCCCTCCGGAGCCTTTTGCAGTGCATGTCAACATTGGCGTTATTGGCCCATGATTCTTACAAGTGGTGTCATATTTTCTCATACCCAACAGACTTAGCATGCAACTAGAGCTCCCATAATATTTGCTGCTATGAAGCAAGAGAGAAAATTGGGCTTCAGAGACACTGTACCTCTCAGATCACATTTACCTGTGCATTTTACAGGACAGAGTCTGGTTCAATAGGTACATTTGCAGTCATGCAGATGTGTTTCTGCCAGCTATAGATTCTACAGAGGCTTTGAAAGTAGGGCTTATTATTTCATAGCTGCTGTCTGGAGCTCTGAGTACTGAAGGAATGAAGAGAAACTGATATAGACCTAGCAATGGCATTTACAATAAGGCAGGTACATGATAGGACTGCAGCTGAAGGCAGAAACTTTAAAAGCTTGACTGATGAAAGTGAGTGAAATCTGGAGAGCTGACACTGAGATGTGACACCAGGAGCCAAAATATGTCAGAAAAACTGAAAAATACAGTCAGGAATAGCTAAAAGTTGTGGACATGAGACGTTAGCAATCTCTCAGAATGGGCAATCAGGGAATTCAGCAGATATTTGAAGATAAAAAGAGAAGCTGAGGGAACAGAACCCACTGGGAATTTAAATATAGGCAGTACACTGGGGAGAGTGTGGAGCTATGTGAGTAATTAAAATGTTGAATATACATCTGTAAAATAATTCAGAATAAAATATTAATGAGGACACAATTCTGGGTTCTGAATCTCTGAATGCCTAGAATTCAGTTGTCACTTACAGAAGTATTTCCATTGCTCTTTTTAAAGCAACAAATACATTCTCAAAAAGGAAATTTTATATACAATTAGAATGCTATACTCAGTTTTTAGTTGGATGTGATTCCAGTGATATATGTGGCCACTGTGCCTATAAAGATTCAGGGAAGCCTATTGACCACTCATAGAAGGAAGACCACACATTTTTTACCGAAGACTAAGTTTGACATATTTACAGCTCCCATACAATTACTGCAAATGACACACTGGCTGGGTTGTGAATTTTTTTCACCTATGTCACTACTCTTAACATAAAGCATTATTTGTTAGCATGTCCACATTTTGTCTTTCTACCAGATCATTGTCTCTATTACTTACTTTATTAATGTATGAGTTTTTAATATGAAAGCAACATCAACAGAGATAAAAAGGTGACTTTCAGCTGATTTACAAACACTTGGCAAAAAGGATTTATGTAAAAGCAATAAATATTTAAATTTGTGCTAATGCTGGTTTTACCTAGTGTTTGTGAACATTACCTCCATTAGTAGAATATTTGTAAAGAGAATAATGCTTTTTCAGTAAGGTACATCTGCTGACAGGGAGACAGATCACCTTTCTATATTTTATCCAATCATACATTCTCATGTGTCTGTGTTAACACAGAAAGTAGATCAACGTGATCATTGTACAGTTGGTTTTTTTCACCACAAAACAAGGTGAAAATTAATTTGAATAACACGTTTTTTGAGCTTTACTACAAGCTTCTTGTTTGATTATGATAATGATGATTTTTAAATTAATTATAGTAGTTCCCAGATATGGTACCTGAAACTAGAACTCTAGTGTGCCAGACATTGCAAAAAAAGAAACATACAACAAAAAGTAAAGGCTGTTTGAAGAAGGAGGCTATATGAAACTTCACATTCTCAACTGGAACTTCAAGCAGAGGTGCTTCTAACTTCACATTCCTGGTGATATCAAACTGATCTACTAATGGTAGTCTCAGCAGCATGTCCTAAGAACATCTGTGTCTTGCAGAATTTCATTAAAAATTTAAAAATGCATCAGAGTTATAAAAACTATGCTATACTTTAACACAGCATAAATCTGGGTGGGTAAATAGTAATTTTACCTGGAATACTGAATGACTCACAAAAACTCTCATAAAATGTAGTTTCATCACCATGCTAATGTATGTATGCTTATGTTTGAACAGGAAGATTCGGATAAAACAAACAATCTCACTCTTACCATTTTGTACCTTGTGAGTACTTTTTTTGTTTATTTAATGTCTTCTATATGGGTTTTGATGGAATTCTCCAGATTGTCAAAGTGCAAAAATAGATATTACAACAAATAACATAATATTAACATCAAAATACTCAGTAACTTTAGCTCCTATATGTGGACCTTCCTTGTTTATGACGTGACTGAAACTGGGAACAGGTTGGCATGCAGTAGAAAAGGGAGGAAGCATACTAGAAAACCATCTAGAAGTTAACCTATATATATGTATATATCTATAATCTATCTCTCTCTGTATCTATCTATATCATCTATATCTATATCATCTATGTAATCTATATCTATATCCTCAATAGGGGTTTGCCAAAAACAAATTGTATCAGACTAACCTAACTGATTCTTTCTATTCCAGGCTAACAGACTCATGTAGATGAGAAACCCTAAACTTTTCACAGTCTTCAAAGATATTATAGTAAACAACCAAAGCAAACATTTTTTAGACGAAACTGTTTAAGGTTGGAGGGAAACTGGTCAGAAAATTAAATTTGGTTAGAAGGTATCAATTTTTCACTGTCAAAGTAGAGAAGTTCAAAGACAAAGGTATTCAGTTGCAAACAGAAAGGATAAGAGACATCTGGCTAAACAAAAGACCCAAGGTGTAGTTGCATATATACTGTTGATGGCAGGTGCTTATGAGTAGTATCATAAAGAGACATATAAATGAAAATATGGCTTCTAAAATAGGTAAAAATCAGTAAACCCTTACCTGGAGTATCATGGTTATGGTACTTCAGGAAAGATTGGACCTGTTTGAATTCGGAGGAAAATAGCAAATGTGGTAAAGGTCTTAAAAACATTACTTATTAAGATTAACCCATTCTGTGTGATTCCTGGAATCCTCATAATCTCTTACCATTTTCCTGTTTTCTCTTCATTTTCCTTACTGGGATTCCAGTTCCCTTCATTATCCACCTTCAGGAAATTTTCATCATCTCTGCCTTTGCCTTTTTTTCCTCCAGGCTATACATTCAAAATAATTTCTCTCCTATTCTCTTTTTCAGTTCTTGTCTCATCTATATTTGGTTATTATAGTCACCCACACAGATTTTTCCTGAGTGCCTGTAACTGAGCAGAGTTACTGAAAACAGAAGAGAGAGTGAGATGGTCAACACAAGGTATAGAGACTTAGTCAAAGTAAAATCTCAGGGCATATGAAGTCTCTTGAGAGTTTTAGTAAATAAATCTCTATAAAGCATCTACTAGGAAATTAATATGTAATTGGTAACAAAATTTGTAGAGTTCTTATAGAAACAAAAAATAATCACTCCTCACTTCCCTGATCTCAGTCCCTGCTCACAAAGTATATATTTCTTGCAGAAAAAGGCTGACCACATTTTTACATGTCAAAGAAAAAAAATTAAATTCAGCCTGAGGCACTGACACAAAAAACCTTGACTCAAACAATTTAATTTAGCAACTTTGTAAATAACTGAAAGCAAAGCCATATAATTGAAAGTCTTGAGCAATCTTAGTAAAAGGCACTTGATGTCACAAGCTCTACATATAATAATTTTTCCTTAATATAGCTGTATCTTATCCTTCAATTCTCCAGCTGGAGGCTCATTTCACAGATATCTTTGTCATTCTGAATAAAGTTCAATGACAAGAATTTTGTGAGAACAGTGGGTGTTTATAAACAGAAGCTCAGGGAATAACCACGGTAAGAGCATTCTTTTTTCATCTCTGCTGTTATAAGAATATTTATTTTTTTACTTCTTCCCCATAAGACAAGTTTCTTTTTGTAAGTTAAAAAGTCTACTATTTTTCAATGATGACCCAATGCTGTACTTGTAACAAAACAACACTAACAATGAAGTGCCTTTCTGACACATGGGGAAGAATAATTATTACAGGTATTATACAGACATTAATGTAGTGAAGAAAATAAGCTATCTTCTCCTGTACATAAGAGTCTGTGCAGGCACAGTTAGAACTGCATGAATTTATTATTCCACTTCTGGTGCTACACAATAGAGAATCAGTACAGCTGTGCAGTGGTTTGCTTTGTGTCTCGGTGCATATTCAGGGGGAGCATTGAGCTTTGTGTTCTGAGCAATGGAAATACGACCCCAACATTTCTAGGAACATTTCTGTCTTGACTAAATTTGTCTTCTTATTGGCTTCTCTGACAAAAAAACCCCATCTTGTTTGTACTCCTATTCTTGCCTTGCTCTGACAATTTTAACCTTTATAACCTGTGCCTTATATAGTTCTAATGACAACAGTACAAGTATCTCATACAAAGATCAAATTGTAAAATGTATTTTTGACAATTTCTGTAAAAATGTCATATAGATATTAGATAATTCCTGTAAATCTATTGCGACTTTTACCAAGGTGAATGTTTAGTTTCTTGCCATCACATTCAATAAATTGAGTAATACTCTCTTCCCTACATATTAAGTGCCATTCCTTCTTTCTTTATTGTTGCTTTACAGTTCAACCCATGCAAATACCATCTTGCAATGCTAGAAATAATTGTGTCTAATGTGAACGGCACACAGTTCTAAGTCACATATGAATATAAGGAGTTTTTGACCCTTTATGGCCCAAGGATGTCTGCATCCATCTCCAACATCTATGGGGAGAGGTCAGAAACCCAGACTTTTCCCAAAGGTGACATTGTCACCTTGAGACAAAAATTGAACTTTATAGGCTCAGAATAGCACTCAGAAGTGCCTGGGTCCTATTTCCAAAAGATCCATGGAGATACTCTATTGTCTGAAATACCAAGATTGGGCTGAGAATGATGTATTAAAATTGTTCATACCCTTTAATGAGGAAGCAGGAAACTTCCTTGAGAATAATTGGAAGGTTTAAGAAGATTAACTTTTCAGCAGGACCTACAGCTCTTTACATTGTCATACTATGAAAAATGGAACCAGTCTCAATATTTTAATAAATATGCAAGATACTCAATGAGCATAGGGATAAGATCTTAATGGATCTTCTGTTGACAGTTTTTCCTATAATATAAAGAAACCCCTTGCAAGAAAACTAAAGTCTGACTGAATGTTCTTGAGGAGCTTCTGAGACCATAGAAGGAACAACAAGAAAGACAAAAATCCTAGACAAAATTCACTTTCTCCAGAGAAAATGTACCTTTCTTTTGTTGGTCATTTTTTTTTGTGGTTTTAATTAGATTGGGTTTTTTTGTTTGTTTGAGTTTTTTTCCTGTTACTGGATATTCGTAGCAACAAGCTTACATAAAGCAAAAACATTGTTAAACCAAGTCAGGCATTTCTCCACCTGGAAAGAAAAAAAAAATTATACATTTCTGGTGATTTCTTCCCATTTTACAATCCTGCTGGAGGGTGCCCATCTGTTCTGATGAGTGCTATAAAACCTGGGTAAAACAGAATAAGAACAGAACTTAATCACCTAGGAAAATAAGGTTAAATCCCATCAATAGCCACTAATAACTGTTAAATATTGTCAATAGTTCCCTTGTTGCTCAGGTGTCAAGCAATTGATGCGGGTCTCTTGGACTCATAGGTTATCTAAAAGCCTCTCCTTTACAGTTTTACTCACAGTAGAGCCTTTAGTATTATTTGTTCATTTATGATCCTTTTCCCCTCTCCTATGGATCATTTATGTAGACTACAAATATAAGAACTCAACGTAAATGCACAGTGGATACTAGCTTTTGAATATTTGATGCAGGCAATCTTCTAGAATATTGAAATAGGTACTAGAAATTTAAAACTGTAGGTGAGGTCCAGAGAACAGAAAAATGGTCGAGATTCTTATACTTTCTCCCATTATTAACAGTTTCAGCCAAGCTATTAAGTACATGTTATTTGAGGAACTCAAAGATGTTTTTATGGCTGTAATTTGTGAAATACTCTTCTTAGTGGACAGTGAGACATTCGTTTGTAAGCTTGTACAAGCAACTATTAATCTTGGACTGAAGTTCAGAACCACTGTTGTTGAACAACAGCAAGAAGAAATGTCAATTTTTTAACATTACAGTGCTGCAAATAAAATCCATAGGATTAATATTGCAATATATAGCAAGAATGGTAAGGATGCAAAGAGACATCCATGAAATGGAAGTAAAGAGAAATAAAAGAGCTTTACAAAACATTAGAAGAAATGGGATCTTCACATTAAGTAATTCACAAATATTCCTTATTTCTCCAGGGAAGGGGAGAGGGAGAAAACAAGGCTTGGTTAATCTACTGCTGACATTTTGCTTTTCAGGTCTAAAATACTAAGATTTGGGAACATGGCAAACTTATCATTTTGCTTGTGACCTTTACAGCATGAAGATAATAGATTTTTAAAAGGACAAAAATTCTGGCTTATCAGTATACACTATTTTGGACAGTTCAACAAATATTGTGTGTTATTTCTATTTTTAAAAATACATAATTAGCAAAATTTCAACTCCACAACAATTTTTAATGAAGTTTACATTGCTCTGAATTATTCCATACTTGGAGTATTTGCTTTATTTTGTGGAAATGAAACTACTGTTTCATGGGTTTTTGCTTGATTATTTATCTTAAGAAATTTGTCCTTGGTGCATTGTCCTTTCAGTTCAAATTGAACTCAGGATACAAGGTTACTCAATCTTTCTGACAGAAAGATTTATGTCTGTATAGTAAAGGCCACAGTGAATATCCAAACTGAAAGTTGTTGCTGATAGTGAAGAAGGTAAATTAATCACATTTCCATAATGCTGAAATTATGGCTCCTTCTTGAGGTGATCTTACTGTAAATAATCATCAGCCTTGTCTTCTCAAAATGCAAACTGACATTTTTTGGTAGCTAAATGGTCAAGTCATAATCACAATGTTATAAACAAACTGATACATAAAAAGGAAGGAAGAACTCTAGCAAATCATACTAATAGCAGACATTAAGGTTCTTATAGAACTGACCCTTGGAAAATAAAAAGCAGTTCTCAAATATTTGAAAAGCTGGTGTAAAAATAAAAATGCATATTTTTATGATATGTGCCATAGGTCCATGTTGAAATAAACAGCTTATACTGTTAGCTAGTTTTATGTCTAGCACTATAAAATATATATTTATCAAAAATATCTAATTAAGTAAAATCTTATCAGCTGTAAACATACCCAGTGTTAAGTGAATTTCATCTATATATCACAGCAATAATATTTGTACTTTTTTTTTACAAACACCTATGGCTAAAAACATCCTAAATTTAGCACTATAATAATTTGAATAATTATGTATTTAATTATTGTTGAAGAATCAGCAGATTCCCAGTCCCCTAGATGAGAAACAATATGTTTAGGAAAGTATTGCCTGAAGAGATTGGGTTTGCACCATGACTGACAGATTTTCTTAAGCTGTATGTTTTAGATTTGTTAAGGATGTTGAAACCTAAATCCCATGCCAAAATCTTTACCTTTATGATGTGTATTCTGAATTAAACAATAACCCAAAATATTGCCACCTGTCATAATGCTTCAGGCCCTGGTGAGAAAGACTCTCTCAATCTATCTTTATGCCTTTCTATACTGAAAGGCTGCAACAAGGTTTGACCCCAGCTCCCTCAGCTTTTCTTGATAGGAGGGATGCTCCAGCCCTCTGACTGTTTTTGTTGCCCTCTTCTGGACCCACTCCAACAGGTCCCTGACTTTCTTGTACTGATTTAGTACATGACTTCGTCATCTTTTCAAAAGAAAGAGCAAAAACCTATTTGATGACTCACAATAAAAGTTGTCACCAAATATCTGAAAAAGATACATTTCACATTATCGTGTATATTTTTCATTAATGTACAGGCATATTCACCACAGTTATTGCACCTCATAGCATCAAAATAACAGTTTCTAATTGTTGATATTAATCTGTCTTTGAAAAAACTCACACTCTTACATCAGACTGCTGCATGGGTTGGATTTAGAAATGTAGCCACTTCAGAAGCAGCAACTTTGGTCATAACCAAACCATTTCTGTCAAATGTTCAGATTACCAAGAGCTGTGCAAATGACCTCATGTTCAATACCACACACTTATATGCTAACACTGTATAATTTGCACTAATAGGACCACATTTTAAAATGTGAACTCTAGTAGCTGCAAAATCTGCAGCTCTATATGCAGAAAATCTACATAAGCAGTTCGCTGATACCCCTCTGAAAATGAGTGTGCAAGACTTGGGTGATTATTTGCAGATAAATATGCATAAACTGGATGCAAATATTAGATATGGAACTCAATCTCGAAAAAGTTCTTGCTCACTGATGAGAAATAAGCTTGCAATTTGGAACAGTTTATGTGAATTCCTTCCCCTTGTCAAAGCGTGCAGTCTCTGGCTTAGGATCATAGCACAGAAGGGACATCAGCTTCAAAGGACTCTGACAAAGACTGGATTAGCGCATTAGGAAAATCAATATCACCCACCCACATCATGTCCCAAATAATACAGCAGGACTGGGATGAGGGAGAAGGGACTCATCTGATGTGATAAAATTATAAACTTCTGTGGTGAAATGACCTTGGCTGACTGTCAGGCTCTCACCCAGGTGCTTTCTCACTCCTCCTCCTCAACAGGCCAGGGGGGTGAAAATTAGATTAAAAGCTTGTGGGTTGAGTTACAGACAGGGAGCTCACTCACCAGTCACCATCAGAGGGAGAGCAGACTTGACTTGAAGAATATTAATTTAGTTTATTCCTAATTAAAAAAATATATATTAAAGTAGAATAGAGAGAAATAGACAAAACTAAACTCACTTTCCTTTTACCCTACTCTTTCTACCCAGGTTCAATTTCACTCCTTTGTTCCAAAATCTTCTACCTCTTCCCCACTCTGTTAGCACTACAGGGAAGATGGGGAGTGGGGGTTGTGGTCAGTTCACAGCATTTTGTCTGTGCCAGTCCTTTCTCTTCACACTCTTACCCTGCTCCAGCATGGGCTCACTCCAGGATACAGTCCTTCACAAACTGCTCCATCGAGCAGTTCTTCAAGAACTGCTCTAGTGTCCATATGTCACAGCTCCTATCAGAAAACCTGCTCCATGTGGTCTCCCCTACACAGACTACAGCGCTTGCCAAGAGCCTGCTCCTACGTGGTCTCTTCTTAAACTGCAACTTCCTTCAGGACAGGTCCACCTTCTCTGGTGTGGGGTCCTCCACAGGCTGCAAAAAGACAGCCATGGTATCTCCACAGACTACAGGGAAATGTCTGCTCTGATGCCTAGAGTGGCTCATCATCTTGCTCTTTGTTGATTTTGGTGTCTGCAGAGCTTTTTCTCTTGCATCTTTCTCACAGCTGTGCACAGCATTTTTTTATCCTTCCTCACATATGTTTTCCCCAAGGTTCTGCCACCATGGCTAACAGACTAAGTTTTGGCCAGCAACAGGTCTGTTTTGAAACCAGCTTGGCACAGTTGCTCTCAATCTGTCCATCCCCCAGCCTGGATTGATAATAGAGGTTGCTCTCACCCAAGTGCAGCACCTTGCACTTGGTCTTGTAAAACCTCCTGAGATCTTCATGGGCCCACTTCTTGAGCTCGTCCAGGTCCCTCTGGCGAACTTGAATCCAGACACATTTCATATATAAGATTACCATGAAATCCTCTTTTAAGCTCAGTACAGTGAGAGCTTTGCCCATGAGAATAAAACAATAGCTGATCACATTTTTCCACTCAACTTTTAACTCAAGTTTTCTGTGCAAATTTTCCTAATATAATTTTTAATTGCTGGAAGATGAGCTAAACTGGAATTAAATGTAAGGTAATGTTGTGGTTTAAGAATGGTACCCCCCAATTTAGTCCTCCCACTGAGACTTTCCAAGCCATGCTGCTTCTTGCTCGTTCCCCCTTCCCCTCCCCACTGTAGCAGGCTAGAGAGAAGATTTGGAGGCATACCAGGAAAAGGTCACAGGTTAAGATAAAAACAATTTACTGGAAACAGCAATGAGATAAGAAAACAAACAGTAACAGCAGCAATATTAATAACAAAACCATACAAAAGAGAGAGAGTGAATCACATGCCAAAATGCTCACCATGGAACTTGACCTGACTCGACCGCAGCCGTGCTACCTACCCCAATCAGAAAGAACCTCTTCTTCCTGCAAGAAACTCCATTCCCCTTACCCCCCATCGTGAGGTGGTATAGAACAGCCCCCAGGTCATAGCCATGCCCTCTCCTGGCTATGGCAAATATTAACCCTGTTCTGGCTGGAACCAGCACACATAAACAAAAAGAGGAAGGGAGAGCAAGATGGTAACCAAGAGTTTGTTCAGCTCTTGTAAAGGGAGCTGAAAATAATTTAACTTTGCTTCAATACAAATGTGGAAACTGGTCTGAAACAGACATTTCCCGAGACTCTAATTAGACAAGAATAAATGGAAGTAATGATGGTCATTGTTGAAAAGGCATGTTCTTATTGATAACAATATAATTTGTAGCTGCTTTCAAAATAAAGTATGCTTAAATTGCTAATTAGAACATCCAAACAAACAGTTTTAGAGTGAAAAGCCTTTCCTTCCTGTAGACACATTTCTCAGGGATGTCTTTAATGCTGACTCTTCTTCAGGGAATTCATGTTTAAACAGATAGATAATTAACAATCTGTCTAAATATTCCTGATTTTTGTTATGCTTAGCTTTTGATTAGCTTTAATCCTTATCTTTGCTTCGTGTCTGTGTTTAATACCCTGCAGAACTCTCCTGAAAAGCATTTCTAAATTGTATCTGTGCAAATACTGCAACACAGCGAGTATAAGTAATTAATTAAATTTAGAACTACTTTCTTCAACCATTTTATCCTTTCAATATAAACATTTAAATAACTGCATTTTTACTTGTATACTTCTTTTCATGAATAGCTTTTTGTAAAGTTAAGTATATTCTTATGCAAACATATATGTGTACTTAGTTTTACCACTTGTTCTTCCATATCATCTGATATTCTAATTCCCTCATTTTATTAGGCATCAGAAATAATAACAACAAAACACATATGAGAAATTAGACAGAACAAGACATGCAACACAACTAGTTCAAAACAGACAAATGGTAATATACATCTTCAAACTACTTATAGCTTATATAAACAAAGTTGTTGCTTAGACTACTTATGTCATAAAACAACATATTTGTGAAAGCATAACTTTATATAAGCATAAAAAAGTTATTTATTAGACTATTTATTTGTAGTGAATAAATACAGTTTCTCTACTACAGTACTTGGCATGTAGCTCTTTTTATCAAAAGAGCTGTGAAAATGGAACTAGAACTAAGTATTTAAATAATTTGTTTTTCTCCAATTTTTGCTTTTTTCCTATCTTCAGTTATTAACTACACTGGTGGTTTTGCTGGATGGGAGTATTCAAACAATTCAGTTTTAGTCATCCAAATTCCCTTTAGCATGATTAACAAAGGGTCTCGCTGAACAGTCAGTGGTCCCCTTATGAACAGATGGCAGAAACTGATGCTGTTAGCATCAGATCACCCATTAAACTCTGGTGAGACTGCAGGGGCTAATTCTGTATCCATCTCCATAAAGTATTACTTCTCAATGCATTGATTTAACTGTGCATGAGAAAACTGAAAGCAACTGCAGGAAAGGTTACTTCCACCTCACACTTTGATCATTTATGCTTCAGGTATGCTAAAAGGCTGTATCATCCATTGCTAGAAGTGAAGAATTCAGCCCGATTGAAGAATTTAAAAAGGAGATCTGTACTTAACATTCTTTTAAAGGATTAAATAAATACATCATCATACAGAGGAAAAAAAGTTGAACAGTATATTTGGACATAGTTGAACTCCTCCACCTCTTTTCCAGTAGAGAAGACAGACTAGGGCCTTAACTGCAAAAATAGAATTGTGTTGTAGAGCCCACTGCCAAGGCCTGTGGTTAGAAAATGAAATCATTGCTTGTTCACTTTTTCCAGACTATTTTATTATTATTTATGCATGTCTTTATGCTTTGAGTTACATGTTTTTTTCTCAATGACTATTTCTACAATGCAGATTGTGTAAAATGTAGATTGTGTAAAAGCCTGCTGCCAGGGAACAGGTCCACAGTGAGTTAATCATGCACATTATACTGCAGTTGCACTATGACCCTATGTGCTTTTCCACCTTGTCAAAAGTGATTTAAATTTTCACCTTAAACTTACCAGTAGTTGGGCTTGATTTCCTTGTGAAAGTTTTATTTGTATCTGGTCATTCCCTGAAGTAAGTAGCTACATATTTGTTTAATGTATCCTTGGCATATGGATTAGCTCCCAAACTGACAAGCTCTTTAGCACTTATAGCCTGGATTTCAGAATTCACTGCCAAAAATATATCAAAACATTTTCTCCTTCTTATCACAAGGAGGAAATGCTGATGCCTCAAGATGCATTTATATTGGCTTTTGCTGCATATTCTTGCTATATTTTGAAATAAGATATTTTATCAAACAGTATATTGTCTAATTTAGCTTTGGCAGCATCTCTAATGAAAAATCATGGCAGGTACTTCGAAAGGAACAGACTGTATTGTAGAGATCTTTTGCACAATATGTTGGGTACTATGGTATGCATGGCACAGAATTATGAACAAATTATAAGCATGTGACTGAAGTAGAAAAGATTTATAAAAATTTCTTTAGAGAAGCAAGCGTGAATGAAGAGAGTGAAGAACATTTTACCACATTGAACAGAGACTGTGATTCGCATACAGGTAAAATGGGAGCTGGTTCTCACATGTACAGAGGATGTATTTGATTCTGCCATAAGTTCTCTTATGGCAATCTTCTGCAGGAAGCCAGTCTGGGAAATAGTTACCACTCAAGATATTTATTACGGAAACTAATTTCTGGTGTTAGCCTTCAAGCATATATTGAACAAACTGCTTTCCACAGGCTTATTGAGGTCAAGTGGGGATGGCTTTGAGAAGAAAGCTTTATGACAGTACTGTGTGCTTACAGAACTGCTTCCTACAGGATGAATCAGATAACATTAACAAAAGCAGATTTTTTTTTCTCAAGAGTCTAAGTATTTCAAAGTGTATGTAACCTGTAGGCCACCCAGTCTGCTAATGTCTGTACCAAGAAGGCTATTGGGCCATATTGTCATTTGCTCTTGACCTGTGTGCCTGGTTTCCTTTGCATAGGAAAGAAAAATGGGAGCAGAAAGTACAGAGAGGAAGATTATGAGAATAGTGGATACTCATATCCTGTCCTGTTGTGGAACTCGGCACAACTGAGAAGACTTCAGGTCAAAGGCCATGTCAGCATAAATCTCTTTGTGAAACTGAGGGAACTCTGGAGAACCATATAATTCAGAGGTGGCTCCAAATATCTTCTTCAGGCATCCATGTTATTCAACCAACTGGTTTGCTGCTGAATGTGAAAAGCCTTTATGCCTCAAAACATCCAAAAGTTTCCATAGTGGTGCTGTTTAGCTGCTTTGGGTGTTACAGAAGCTTTTGAGAAGGTGCTGGCTGGATTCCATTGCTGTAGGTACATCCTCAAAAAGTCTCAATCCATGTAACAGCTAAAAAAACCAAAAGTTTTACACTGATGTGTGTGTCCTCATCAGTCAATGGTTATTTTAAGACCCCAGTTCAAAACTTTACATTCTTTGATGTCTGACAACCACCAGTTCAATCTGCAACAAGCCAGTAACCCAGATAATGGCACATTGTTTCTCATCATGATGCAATTTGTCGGTCTGGTGTGAGTGTCTTTGGATTTTCACTGCTGAAGAGTCTTTAATGTGTAGAAATCCTATTTATTTGTATTAGCAAGACAGTCCTTCCAGATTCTAATGGGTAGAACATTTATGTGGATATATGGCATATAATTTAAGTCTCTTTCAAAAAAGAAGTATCCATGTGCACAGAATGGATCAGTTTAAACATGAAATTTCTACACACACGATCTTGGAAGGATTAATATAATAGTCACATTTTGAAAGGGAATGTGAATCTTAGTGCTTGTCCTCAACATCTCCTCCTTATGAGTTTATAAGATTCCTTGTTCATTTTGACCACCTCATTAAGTGCCTGCCTTGGGTATGTTTCTCTTGTTATGCCTCACAGCTCAGGCGCCTTTCAGTATTGCAAATTTTTTTGCTTAGTCCAGTCAATGTCCACAGTTCTTAGCACTCATAAAACACACTGACAACACTACAGCTTTAAGTTCACTTTAAAGGTATAATTGTCTGTTCCTGAAAAATTTCTGCTTTAACAGGATGTGGCAAATCATTACTCTTTGATGTAACTAAGTGCACACAGCTTTCTCATTTGTTGAGAATGCTGTCATCAGATCACAGAATCAGAGAATCTCAAAATATCTGAGTTGGAAGGGGCCCAGAAAGATCATCAAGTCCAATTCCTGGCCCTGTACAGTACCATCCTCAAGAATCATACCATGTGCCTGACAGGATTGTCCAAACACTTCTAAAACTCTGTTGGGTCTGGTGCTGTGACTGCTTCCCTGGGGAGCTGTACCAGTGCCCAAACACCCTCTGGATGAAGAAGGATTTTTAAGTATCCAACCTAAACTTCTCCTGGCTGAACTTCAGGCCATCCCTCAGGTTCTGGTAATCACCAGTAAGTTTTTACTGTCAATTTGTATTTATGCTTGTCACAGTAATCAAAGTGAATTTAGTCAAGTAAGAATGTTGAAATAGGCTTCAGTGATAGACTAACGTTGGTTCCAATTTGTGAAGTTGCAATCCTTACCTGTAAGGCTTTTCAGTCTATTTTTCATAATTCTGCTTTTTATCCTATTTGTCTTCACATACACTTTCTACCACCTAGACTGTAAACATTAACAACTCAGGCATTGTTTAGATATATAATTTTACCATATGATACAAGCAAGATAATATAAAGCTGACATAATCAATGGAAGGATTTATTTACCTTTATTTACAGATTACAGGAGCATCCATCTAGACTTGCACCCTTTTTTAGAGTTAAACATGGTAATCACACAATTCAAATTAAACTACTGAAATCTGTTATCATACCGGTGTGTTTTAAATCCAGTTGGAAAATGTGCTCCATGTAGCCACTGCCCTCCACCCACCCCCTTGGGTGAGAGACAAAAGGCAGAGATTCTGAGCTAAGAACAGTGTACTGGAAACAGCAATGAGATAAGAAAACAAACAGTAACAGCAACAATACTAATAACAACAGTGTATAAAAGAGTGTGTTTACATGCAAAAATGCCAATTGAGACTAACCCAACATGATCGAACTGCCACTCCATGCCTCCATTTGCTGCTTGTTTCCCCAGAAAAAGGAACAAAATGGCCACGACCCCTCCAAGCAGCACCTTTTTCTTCCATCCAAAGCAATGCCCCCTTTCATTGCAGAACTGAGATTCCCTTACCTCTGCCCCCCTACCATGAGTGAGTGGTATTGAATAGCAACCTAGGCATACCCACCGGGCTCCAAGCTCTGTCCCCTCACAGCAACAGTGAGAAAATTAACTCCATACTGGCCAAAACCAGGACACACATTCAGAATTTTAAAAGGACATGAATTCTGAAATCCAAATATGCTTTATAAATTAATGAGTTCTTCTAAATTTTAATTTGTTACCTCCATAAATGTTCATGAAAACAATTAATGAGCTAACATATCTAGTCACTGTCTGTCATCAAGGTACATTGCAAAAGCATTTCTCTTGCAAATTGAATCACCGCACTATTAAAGTTCTTATTGATACAAATTAAATACATAGGAGGCAAGCAGCCTCAGTTTCATAACTGAACAGAAAAATCACAAAGATGTTGATTGTATCTTTTGAGAAGAAAAGGTAAAGATTCCACGGAAAAATGCAAGCTGGTGATTGTGTCTCATTTGAGTTTTGTTTATGACACCTACATTTACCTCCAGAATACAGATGGAATAAACATACAGGTAACAGGATTGGGTTGTTCTCTAGCATTTTTGAACTATTCTGATAAAAGCTGCCAGTCAAAAAGCTGACAGAGATGTTTTCAGCTTTTCAAAATGCACAGGAAGTATGGGGGGTGGTGTCACTGAATCTGTGTAAGTGAGATGCTTTTCTGTTAAATATTTACTGGTCCTGATAACATTCTGAAAAAGGTTTCAGTATAACATTTTAGAGAACATCCCTGTTTTTCCCTGCTTCTACCCCCGCAAATGATCAAAGTGCATAACAGGATATTAGTGTCTTCACAAACTTTTACTGGTGGAAGCTTTACACCATTAAAGGCAATGTCATTAACATTATTCAGTCTAAGAGTGCACTCTAGTTCTTTAGAGCTTCATCTAATGTGCCTTGCGCTGTTAGGTAATAGCAGAAGCGAGGTGTCAGATGCCCATGCTTTTTCCCCAGCATGAATGGCATTTTGATAGAAAGGGGCAGCAACCCATTTTAGGTCAGGAGAAGAACAGTCTGTGTGCTGCATTTGCAGAAGTGCTTTAGTCTTGTGAAACACAACCTTAGTAAGTCTGTCTTGCTTGTCTCTTATCTGTTAAGGCAGTCTGCTTGTTCTGCTACTTCCTTTTAAATGTAACTGTCATATCTTTCGGTGTTTAAATCTACATGTTCACAGTCAGCCTCTTTCATGCACTCACACAGGCCCTCAAGCTAATTGAAAATCTGTGCTGTAAATAAGCACTCAAAATCAAAATTACAAATGCAAATTGCAGTCTGCATCTTGACCAGGTATGCCTTTTCTTTTCTAACAGAAAACCAGTGGTGGCTGCGCACCAACCTCCTAATATACTTACATAGTGTGATAAGAAAACTTGGAAATTTGCATTTGAACACATATTTGCTGGATCTTTTCTGGTCCAGCAAAATTCAAATAACTTTTTAAAACTGAAACAGTGATGAACCACGCTGGGAAAACACTGCTCTTGCCAGACACCGTCACTTCTGCTGAGTTGCCTTTGGGATTTTCACCAGGAAGCGTGGCTTACTTGTACAGAGGAGAAAAAGACTAAAATGATTTCACAGAGACACCTGTCAATATGCAGACTTTATCTTAATGTTTTAAAGTGTTTAAAAGATCTGAGGTCTTCATAAGTACGATATATGTTAAAATACTGAACTGAGAAAATTGAGATATAAGGAAGTGAATGGCAACAGAAGATACCATTTTCACCCCCCCCTCTTTCCCCCCTGGTTTTATACAGCAGTTTAGAGGCACATGTAACTATTGTTTTCATATGAGCACTCAGTAGCAAGAGATGATGTCAGAGCCAGGCTGTCCTGCTGTGGTTTCCAAAAGATATTGACAAAAGGAGTTGCAAAACATGAAATCTTCTGAATGAATCTGAGTGATACTTCTTTGTAGTTTCAAACATTTTAATTGACTTAGTGTTGGAATTGAAAAAAGTCCATGGACTCCAGCAGGGGGAGAAATTGCAGTCCAAAACCAATGTGGTTGATAAAAGCAAGCTCCATTTATTAGCAATCCAGAGGCACTTATATAGTATACCAGCTTGTTAACTCTTAAGTGGCTTAAAACTTATCAAAGCACATTTCTACTTCTACATAATTGGACTTACATTGGCAAGCTTCTACAGTTATGTTATGATTAAAAGAATTCAGAGTTCACCCTCCTCCCTCTGGGTCTTATCTCCACAGCTGTACCTTCTCAAACTCCCTTCTTGTTCCCAGCCCTGTTTTTACACAGGGATTTTCTCATGGAGAGTTTTTCTCACACAGGCCTTTTGCTTGCAGGCTCTTGCTACAGTTCTTTTATTGATCCCATAATTCTATCAATGATCCATGTCCCTGATCCTCTAACATTCCCAGCAACTTAGGTTTTAACCTGAAATATTATTTTCTGTTTGGATCAATAAATGGTGAAATTTTTTTTAAAAATATTGAAAGTGTAATATTTTTGTACTAAGTTGGCTGTCTAAATTGCTAAAAGGAGATTCTTCTCCTGTCAGTTTTATACCAGTTCTAAAAAATCAAAGCAGGAAAGCTAGAAGTTTTGGAAAAATATTTTATTATTTAGCTTAATGTGAAAATTATAACCAAGCTCTTCAGACTTTGAAAGCTAACTGATCAGGAAGTGATGGAGAATGCTTTTCCCCCATCTAGACATTTTCTTTAATTTAACCTTCTGCAATTTTCAACCTTTTCCCATCCTTTACTGTATGTATTTATAGATACATTCACATTCATCGCAACTTTCATTTCTAATATAAAACTATTCTTTTTACTGCATTGCTAGAATTCTTAATATTTCAATATCTTTTTTCCTCTTTTTTTTATTTCCTGACAGGTATCCTATCTGCTGCATGCAACTGTTATCATCCCTTAGTTTAGCAGTCTGCCTCCTGGTTCTGATGAACATTTTTCCCATGAAAAGGTGTAAAAGCTTATGATGCCTTTCAGAAAATAGAAAGAAGCAATCCATTTTTATTAGTAAAGCATCACCATCTGTACTATCTTCCTATAAAACAGCCCTTTTCTACATCAGAATTTTGCACCTTATTTTCAAATAGTGTTTTCCTCAGCAGATGTTGAGTGTGAAAAAATGACAGGTTTATTTTGTTATAATCAATGAAGAGGGAGGGAGCAGTGAGAGTTCCCATGTATTACTAATTTTTAGATTGCCAGTCTGCAGTAATGCTAGAGCTGGAGACTGCAGACGGAGCTAGGTGTTATCATAGTAAAACAAAACCCAGATATTCACTTTGCATCTCTTTTGTCTTTTCTGCTAGAGTATCAAAGGACTTGTGTTCAGTCTTCAATTTTCAGCAAATCATTTGCACAACACTGTTAACCAGCAGATACACTGTGACAATCGCTAAAATCTTATTTTCAGCAAAACATGTTTTGCTCCCCTCCACATGCAAACATTTCCACATATGCTTCTGCTGTCACATTTACAAAAGATATAAATTAGTGTAAAATTAACATATGTTCCTGACCGGAGGCAATCCTTCCTAGTAACTTTTCACTAGATTTTCAATTTTTGATACTGAAATCCAAATAATACATGTCACAAAGAAGAGACATTGTTTTACCTGCTGTTTGGCTTCTCAGATGTAATCCCTAATAGCTCAGAGGTAATCCCTAATAAGCTAGAAGAGAGTTCCATTGTAAATTTGCCATTGCACTAAAATAGGGTATATCTGGGTATTCCAAGACATTGAACCATATAATTCCATTGCCTATATCCTAAATGCATTGAATCTGAATATTTAGTCTTTTCTCTAGATATACTTTTCTCAAATTTGCATTCTGAAATAAGAAGGAAATTATATAGTAAAACTAGGGACTGAAGCCATTGCATGAGTCCCTAATTCTCAGCAAGGAAATTAAAAAAGGGCTCAATAAAAGGTAAAATAATCAATTTCCAGTCACTAAGGGCTATAAACAATCTAAAGACACTACTGAATATCATTACTGCATAAAGTCATCATTAAGGACTTAGCTGAGCACCTAAGAAGCTGCTATCCTGTTAGAAAACTGATTAGAAGAATTAAGAAGTCACAAATATGGCATTAATTAATGTTAAATGTGTGTTAGCAGTCAAGTGTTCACCTGCAATTTTGTCTGTACCATTATGGTATTTATGGCTCTGTGAGGATTCAAGAATGCAGTTAATTGTCTCAAAACCCTGACACAAAGGGGGATGTTCTCATAAAACAAGGTACCACAACAGGCACAGATGGCAAACAGGAAGGTGTAAATTTCAGGCCTACATGGAGGTGAAAAGTTTGGAATGAGCACACTGGACAGGATTCCACTGTGCAAACTGTGGGAAAAGTGCAGACAGCAACAAGAAAATGCCAGGCCTGGTGAGGCAGATCTGGGTAGTCTGTCTGGACAAAAATTCCCACTTCGGGAAGCTGTGAGTAAAGGAAGAAACTGCTTATACTCATGCCATTCAAAGTTAAGGGATTGGTGCCTTTGCCTCATGGATTTGGATAGTATAAAAGCGGTACTGCCAGAAGAACACTTTGGGATCCCCACCACCAAGAAGACAAGGACCAGCAGGACACTGCAGGGACCCACGTGGGATATCCTTTGCTTAATCTTTCCCCCCCACCTCCTCTCTCTCTTCCTCACCCCACCCCCTACCCCTTTCCTATTTCTGTCTGTCTCTCTCTACCTCACATTTGCTGTTAAATGAAATCTGTTCTATTGACTTCAGCATATGGTCTCATTTGCATCTTAATTCAGGCAGAGGCATCTCTTAACAAGTGGATCCTAACATTATTTCAGTGTATCATAACATTATTTTGGTGTCAGAAGTGGGATAATAACAAGCCTGAGTTTCACATTTCAGTCCTCACCAGTGAATAAGCTGAGGCTCAGCTGAGTCTCAGTTTACTTGAATATAAACTGCCCCATGTAAACCATGGGGACAATTTACATATAAGTCCAAGTTAATGAAGGGCTCATCAAAGAGAGATACCACTTTCATGATGCAATGTCATCCTCAAAACTAAGGCCCAAACTGTAACAGAATAAGGAAGCCACAGGTAGAGAAACTTACCCATTAATTCTCACTGCCATTTTCTGAATTTATTCTTACACTTCCAGTACAAATCATTCTTTACACTGGGTGAAAACTATAAAAGCCTACACTATATTTTACAAATGTTTCAGCACATTTTTTGAAAAAGCCAAGGTTAGCCATGCTTTTCCTGCAATTTCTCCCTTCCTCCAGCCCGCCTTCCCCACCCCAAGGTCCAGGTAAACAATTTAAGGTAATGTCTTCCAGTGAAATTTTTGTTAGTTCCCACTCTCATGAAGCCCTGTGTGAAAGCTGCACCCATTTAGTTGGTACTAAATAGAATCTAATAATCTCCTTTCTCCCTAGCAGCAGCAGCAACATCTTCCAGCTTGGTTTGCTGCTGTTCTTACACAAAGCATCCAAAATACAGAGAAGGTGGAAAGACAGAGGGAACAAAGCAGAAGCAGTTTTCACTGGTGAAAGCAAAGGCAAAAATGAGAAAAGGAAAAAAGAACTGCAGTTAGAACTGATGCTAAATGATACTGTACTCTCTGTCTGTACCCTGTGTCTTCCATTCCCCCTCAAACACTGATGCCACTCATCACTTAGTGAAGTAAATGGTTTATTAATAAACTAGACTAATTTGCTTGCTTAACTTTACTTGTTGCAAGTAATCTTATACCTAGTTGTCCTGTAAACAGGCAGCAGAATCATTTGTCATTCTATAGCCACATACAAAAAGGAAAGGAAGCTAAAACAGAGGAAGATATTATCTACTCAAACAGAATGGAAGAAGGTGGAGCTTTACTGAGGTCTCTGAACACAAGCCTGCTTAAAGCTAACAAGGCTGGATTGAGCTACTCTGCTCTTGTTAAAGAAAAAACTTGTATTTCTGAGTTAGTATTCAGAGATCATTTGCCATTTCAGACCTCCTCTGAATTGTACTGATCTTTTCCCTTGAAATTAAAAATATTACCATAAAATCTTCCTTCTGAAACATAGAAGTTTGGCATATCCCTGGTGAATCAAAAATTCAGATGAGAGCATTCATCAGCTGGCTTCACTCTATTATTTTGTTATTAAAACCAACAATACTGGAAAAAAACCTTGTTATTTAAATAAGTAAAATAATGACTTAATATTATCATCCCTTTGTAATTATTGATGTGAGATTGCTAAATTCTAAGGTGCCATCAACAAATGTAAAAATGGATGTTCTTCATACCAAAAAGAGCTTCCTGGTGCCCATTCTGTTGTCTCGGAATTAATTCCAGAAGTAAGACATTCCTTTAATTAGCTATACCAATTGGGAATTTGTTCTGCTTCAAAAACATTTCTGATCCCATAAAATGCAGATGATCTTTGTTGATTCTTCTTTTATCTTTTTGCAACCCAACAGATCTCAGCTGAGGCTTCTTGTATGGAGCAGTTCTGACTAGACCAAAATGAAGAGAAGGACAAGGTGGCAGCAGTCCATCACTGGTGTTACTATAGCTTACATACATGCAACTGCCTCCAAAACCCAATTACCCCAGGCTTTAACATCACTTAAAACTGCAGGAAGTCCAACAGTCTATGTTGCTGTTGACGTGTTCTGGCTTTTGTCTGAGTTAATTTTCAGTTTGTTGTTGGCCATTAATATCTGACTAACCTTTAAGGAGAGACTAACCTTTAAGTTATTGGGCAGCTATAAGCTGCAGTACTTTTTTCTTAGCCGTTGGCAGATCTGAAATAGATGCCACGTCACAATTAATACAACATGATGATGACACTTCCCCAGGGCATTCCCAAACAGTATATTCAAAGTTCGCATTGTTTAATGGAACAATTAATGCAACAATTTTGGCTCATATATCTTCACTTGTAAATCATGAAGTCATTAACCTTAAAAAAGCCAACCTGTTGTTATTCATCATGCTCATCAGAAGGGCTTGATACTGCAATAACAGAATACCTCACAGTATTAAATGTTTGAATGCCCAAATGAAACCTGATAAATACAACCTTAAAATGCACTGGGAGTATTTTGTAAAGAACAAAGGCAAGGCAGAAGGATATAAAAAAGAAAAAGGCAAAAAACTCCCTGGTAATATTAAACATAAAAAAATGGAAGGTGCTGATGGTGATCTTTGTGCATTATAACACAAACCAGATATGTAAAGTACAGGAAATGTAGGTAAAAAGAGTATCTTGGCTCAAAATAATAAGTTGAATCAAATAGCTAGGGGGTATAGACAATATGTGTAAGTATTCTCTTGTGACTGAGCAAAACAGGCATGAAGACAAATATGATTCGGTAGCCAGAGTATGCTGTGTTTGTCACATTATAAAGCAGTGCGAGACAATGTTGGGAATGATCTTCTATTACAGTAATTAGTGAGAATTTTGGCCAGAAAATTTTGGTCGTAAGAACTAAATCTCTTAATTATAATGTAGCTTCTACCTTACCTCTTATCAGGTAGAACTCCTTTTTACTGAAAATGCCTAATCACAGCGCAGGTTTTCTATTTCAGTTGCTTTCCTAATGATGAACTAATTCTTATTGTGTTTTGTCTGCCAATAGTTTTTGATTTATATATTCAAAAAGGACTAAATAATTCCCAAATGAAATAATTAGAAGCATAACAACACATAAGAAAAGCAATTAGAATTTTTTTCAGTAAGTGGATGGATAAAAAAACCCTCGAATACTGTAAAGAATTTAGGGACTACTTAACAGCATTCTGATAAATAATTTCAGAACTAAATGACCAGAATAAGGTTTAAAAAAAAAAAAAAAAAAGTTCAAAAGAAATGAGCAGATCAGTACAGGGATGTATGTCTTTTACATACAAAAATGTCAAAGGTGGAAGTGACTGTACTCCACACTGGTCTGAGGGGAAACAAAGCTCTGAAAGCGAAAGTAAAATGCCTTGATCATACCTTTCATTTTATCTCCCCTACTCATCAACTGTCAGCATTATCTAATTTCATGCTCATAAGGCTATACTGGTCATACACTAAGCTGAAACAAAATCTTGAATAGCAAGTTCTAGAGGACACAGAATACTATTTAAACTTACTGGCCCAGATCAGCAACTGGCATATATCACTGAAGTTCTGCTTAAATCAACACAACTTAGGTATCTGACTCAGATTTCCAGAGGGAAATGATCGTATATCTATGAATATCAGCCTGACATTGTCTCCTGGTTTGTAGGAAAGGTCTATAATTGAGAACACTCCCAATTTAGGTATTTTAAACTTTCTGAGATACTGGCTCAAGTTAAAAGTACATCTGCTACTATCTATAATAGCACTTGGCAAACTTATCTCAACAAAAATAGCAGATTTAATATTTCATGTGAAATGGTGGTTTGCAGCAGTTCAAGGCAGGATAATCCCCATAGTAGTAGGAGAGAACTAATATGTGAGTTTCATTACAGGTTAATTATGTGCAATAATCATAAACAGATCTTATTTTAAGCTATATATTTCATAATATTTGGTGCTCTACCAGCACTGATCTTCCACACTTGCTCCGATCTAATTTGTCCATGTGTCTTAGTTAAATAATGTGTGAAAAAATAAAGTATATAAAGTATAACCATCACCCATAGACATCCAAGCAGACTGGATTTTTGTCTCCCACATCTCTTATCACCAACAGATTAATAGAATTCACTTCATAAAACATATGGGGAGTGTGGGGTGTAAATTAAACCAGCGTTGCATACATAGCTCCTTTTCTTGGCAGTTCCCAAATCTGTTATTGAAACCCTTGGTCTAAGTACTTAATCTGTGTTAGAAGGCACAGTGAGAAAGACCCTTTGTGGGGTTAAAGCCATAGGACTTTTTGTTGCATTAGCCAGTTGTACCACACAGTTCTGCTTTGGCAATGTAATTTAGCATTACACTAATTATAAATAAATGGTTTCAGAAAAAGAGGCCCTTCCCAGTGTTCTTCAGTGATTTCACTAAATTTCAACCAGAGTGTCAGAGAGTTTTCTCCAGCCCAGCATTGGCTTGGTAACAGTATTGTAATGATTGTGCATTTGGAAAAGTTGTGTTGCTCTTGCAAGTGACTTTCTACATTTTCAAGCACCCATGAAATTAGATTAGAGGCATAATGCAGACCTACTCTCTTCAATGGAGTAGGATGCAAAACAAGTATTGATTTGGCATACTGCAGTGCTGTGCATGCAGTCCACCTCAGTCTGGAAAATATCTGGATTACCTTAAAGCAGAACTGCCTGTTCTGCTAACACAGACATTTTCTTTCTGGCCAGCTTAGTGTGCGGTATCAACACTGGTAGGTCCACACATCTGAAAACCTGCAGATACAGCCTAGATCTGCTTATCAGGGCACCAGTCCTGGGCAGGGCAGGATGAGTTCAGGCTCTAAGTCAAAGACATTCTGGGCTGGTGAGGGAGCACCAGAACACCAAGAACCCTGGAGCCAAGAGCCGACAAAATGCTGCTGGGTTCCCTGGACCAGAAACATGGAGCTGGAAATCTCCATTTTCCTGTAAAAGTTTAAGATCTTCCAAGGAGATTCTAATTTGACAAATGAAGTATTTCAATAAGTATGTTTCCAAACCTGGTCAAAACTTAGAACCCCATAAGTATAAAACAAAAACAGATGTTAATTCTTAAACAGAAGTTTTGGTCTGGACATCCATATTTTTGATATACATTCCTCTACTTTGCCTGTTAAAATACACAAAATGTAACCACTGATAAATATGTGCCCAAAAGAAAAGTGAGAGGCAAGTAAATAAAAAAGAACTATAAAATTCAATGTGTAAAGGTGTTAAAATGGAAAGACAAAATCAGAAGTTAAAGAACAAATATTCACAGTTTATAAAACATAATAAACATACATAATAAAACATCCATTTCACCACATTTTCTAGAATTTCTTGTGTTTATGGTGGCAATAAATATTATTTGTATTCTAATTATTATAGTGCCTCAGAGATACAATTTCATAACAGCATGGGTGATATTTAGATATTAGTTTGTTATATATTTATTTATTTTAATGGCAATGACTTTGATCTTTCTTCTTGTTCATGGCTTGGAAATTTTACTCCTAAACAGATATTGTGTGGGATTCATCATTCCCATTTATTTTACTCATATTTATATATGTTTGCTCTTTTAGGACTGCAGGATACTTCTACTAGAATGTGCATACCATGGGTATATAGTATGATTTATGTTTTGTTTTCACTGTGCAGCTGTCTTTAGTAAACTCCTAATTCCAAAATTGCTTCCACTTTCGATTTCCAGTTTGTTTCCTCAATGTCATTAGAATTAAAATAAAAAGTAATCATTTATTACAGTTAAAATGCTATACAGCTATGTAAAGAGAATGATCAAATATAAATATAAATTCTATACTATGTTGTATGAAAATGTATAAAATTGTATAAAAATATGGACAGTGTTTCAAAGGCAACTCAGAGCAATGACATACTCAGAATCTGATGAAATTCCACTGCAGCAAAAGCCCATTTATACTTCTGAAAAAGTTTCACCTTTGTGAATGTCACAGAGAACCTACATCTGCTCTTTTTTCATGCTCATGAATGTGTTAACTTCACAAGCAGTTCTACTGATTTCCTATTCCCTTGAGAAATTCTCTCCAAAAGTGCCTCATTCCTCCTATATTCAGCTGTCTCCTTCTAAATATCTCCGTATCATCTCCTATTTGCTACCCAGCTGCTCAAATTTTGGAAATCCTGCCAACTTCATAATATGCCTTGTTTCTTAGGACAAGTCTTGAATTTCCCTTTTGGTTTTTTTTCCATACATCTGCATTCATTTGCTCTTCTATGTCCTTTGGACTGCTTATACTGAAAATGGTAAATTCTAATAGGTATTTTACATTCTGGCTACCTTGTTTTGCCCTGTAAAATCTATGGAAGTTCATGTCTGATGATGGCAGTCTCTGACTTACCTATCAGTGTTTTAGAGATTATGATGATCAGTTTCTGTAAGATAGGAGTTTGCACACTTGAGGAAATAATGGGAAGTTAGTGGATAGCTCAAGCAGTTTCTGAAATCTTGAAGATACTGGCATTAAAAACAGAATAACTATAATAAGTTTAACAAATAAATTGATCATAAATTTTAATGAATCTGTTGATCAATAGTGTATTTTCTTCTATGATAAACATAAAACCCCACTAGTCATGTGTATAAAAAAAAAAAAATAAAAGGGCCAAAGCCCAACTAGAACTTAATCTGGCTACTGCAGTTAAAGAAAATAAAAAATGTTCATATAAATACATTAGTAGCAAAAGTAGCACTGACGAGAATCTTCATCATTTATTGGATGAAGGGGAAAACATAGTCACACAGAAGGAAGAAAAAGCAGAGGTACTTAATGACTTTTTTGCCTCGGTTTTTAATAACCAGACCAGTTGTTCTCAGGGTACCCAGCTCCCTGAGCTGGGAGACAGGGACAGGGAGCAGAATGATCCATAATACCCCATAATCCAAGGGGAAATGGTCAGAGACCTGCTACACTGCTTATATACACAGGAGTCTCAGGTCAGATGGGATGCACCCAAGGGCCCTGAAAGGGCAGTCAGAAGAGCTCACTGAGACTCTTTCAGTCATTTACCAGAGGTCCTAATTGACTGGAAATTAGCAGATGTAACACACACCTAAAAGAACGGTGGGAAGGACGATCTGGGGAACTGCAGGACTTTCAGCCTGACCTCAGGACCAGGGGAGGTCATGGAACAGATCATCTTTAGTGCCATGATACCACACATGCGGAGCAACCAGGCCATCAGGCACACGCAACACAAGTTTAGGAAAGGCAGGTCTGCCTTTACTGACCTGATCTCCTTCTATGACAAGGTAACCTGCATAGTGAATGAGAGAAAGGCTGTGGATGTAAAGTCTACCTGGACTTTAGTAACACCTTTGGCACTGGTTTCTACAGCATTCTCCTGGAGAAACTGGCTGCTCATGGCTTGGATGGGCACGTTGAGGAATACATTTAGTGCAGGTAGTTCAGTTTGCAAGTTGCCATGCAAGCTGAAAGTTGAGCTTAGGTGGGCAGGAGCCTGAGCCCAAGACTGAGCCCCAGGCCGTGAGCCACCAACATTTTTGTGCAAAGGGCACAGGGACCTGTGGCACTGGCCAGGGGGCAGGAGCCAGGACTGCAGACTTTCTGCACCTAGACTTTAACAGTATACAAGCCCAGGCATTCCTTTGTTTGTGGTCCCTCCCAGAAGCACCCAGCTTAAGCTGTTATTTTGTTATTTAGTTATTGCATCAAGATTTAATTATTTTAAGGAAAGAGATGTCTAGGACTCTGCTATGGGAAACCCGGGCTCAAACCAGTAAAAGAATCTGGTCTGACTGCGTGAGATGTAGCTACAAACAGGGCATGTATCTGCAAACAGGCCTCAGTCCTAGCTCAGGCAGTGCAAGTGTGACTACCAGAGGAAATGGTGGGACAGGGAAGTTTCCTTAACACATGCACTTCATTGAATAAAAATCCTGCTGGGTGGCCAGGTCCAGAGATTTGTTGTGAATGGAGTTATATTCAGCTGGCAGCCAGCCACAGGAGGTGTTCCTCAGAGATAAGTATTTCATCCAATCCTGTTTACTACCTTTACCAATGATCTGTACAAGGGGTTGAGTGCACCTTCAGTATCAAGCTGGGTGGGAATATTGATCTGCTGGAGAACAGGAAGGCTCTGCAGAGGGATCTGGACAGGTTAGATCAATGGACCAAATATGACGTATGAGGCTGTATGAAGTTCAGCAAGGCCAAGTGCGAGGTCCTGCGCTTGGGTCTCAACATTCCCAGGAAGCTCTACAGGCTGGGAGCAGAGTGACTGGAAAACTGCCCAGCAGAAAAGGACCTGGGGGAACTGGTTGGCAGTGGCTGAATATGAGCCAGCATGTGCCCAGGTGGCCAAAAATGCCAATGAGATCCTGGGTTAGATCAGAAATATTGTGACCAGCAGTACCAGGGAAGTGATCACCCCTCTGTACTCAGCACTGGTGAGGCCAAACCTCAGATTCTGTGTTCAGTTTTGTCACCTCACTGCAAGAATGAAACTGAGGTTCTGGAAAACATCCAGAGATGGGCAAAGAAGCTGGTGAAGGATCTGGACCACAAGTCTGATGAGGAGTAGCTGAGGGAGCTGGCGGTGTTTAGCCTGGAGAAAAGGAGGGTCGGGGGGACCTCATTGCTCTCTACAACTACCTGAAAGGAGGCTGTAGCCAGGTGGTGGTTGGTCTCTTCTCCCAGGTAAGAGGCAGCAGTACAGGAAGAATTGACCTGCAGTTGCAGCAGGGGAGCTTTCGATAGGATATTAGGAAATATTTCTTCACTGAAGTGTTTTCAAGCATTTGAAGAGGCTGCCCTGGGAAGTGGTTGGGTCATCATCCTGGATGAGGTATTTAAAAGATGTGTAGATGTAGTACTTAGAGACATGGTTTAGTGGTGGGCTTGGCAGTCATAGGTTTATAGTTGGACTTGATGATTTTAAGTATCTTTTCCAATCTAAGTTATTCTGTGATTTGGTCTAGCTGAGAGACAATGTGTGTTTACTGCAAGATTTCAGTGAAAATACCAAAAATCTAGATTAACAGGAAAGATGAGAGTCTAGAAAACTGTATTTGTCTTAAGTTCAGAGTTTTTTTTGTTTTCTGGAAGAATTATTTCATGGATCATTAATTTGAATATCAGCCTTTTTACAAGGTTTTATTTCCTAGACATTCCTACTTACTTCAGAGATGGTCTATGTTCAGCATGATAGCTCTGAATGTGCAGGATGGGATATTAGTTTCTGTGCATAGTCTTCTGCCTTCTATAAAAAAGAATAAATCATGTCGGAGAAAAAAAAAGTTATGACTTAATGTGAACCTCAGAATTAAACCAAAGTGTTTTGTGATGGGTGTTTGAACACAGCTAAGAAACAGTTTTCGAAGTTAAATGGAACTTTCTTTTCTTAGACTTTACCACAGTGATTTAATAATATGATACTTTAATGAGCAGAAATGTTCTGAAGCACATAGAAACAGAATAAGTAGTCACAGTTAGCAGTCTTTTCAGTACATAAAGCCACTTTGGATATTAAGCCATTGTCTGGGGTAAAAAAGCATAATCTGCAAAATATGTAAATTATTCTTTGCTGTGCGAATTAATGATTGGCTTAGAAAAAAGCTTGAAATTGTAATGGAATAATCCTACATATAGAATTTTACAAGTTGAAAAAGGCTTAAACTTTACAATTTAATTTCCAAGAAACTGGGTAAAATTTTCCTTGGGATATAGAAAATAATTTTCAGAGACTCACAATGAGTTTTCAAGATACTTTGCTATCCTGATTGCTTCTAGATTTTTGAGCTCAAGAAATTCTAACAATTCAGAAAGTTCAGTGACCCAACTATTCTATTTAAAATACACTTCACAAATATTGGAATATCTTCCCCTGAATCATAACAAATTATCATGAATATTAGCCTGAATTGATAGTTAAATGCATCCAATCTCTTTTTTAATGTTTAAACCTCTTATAACTGAGCTCAGGAGCTCACTTTCCATGGGTCTATTAACTGCAGCAAGGTGAAGCCCATTTATTTGCCACTACCCCACATAAATCTATATCTTTTAGAGATCTCAGAGGAGTTCCCTAATGACAGAATTGGGGTTACTACCTGCAGGTAGTAACAGTAACAACCAGATTGACCCAGGCTTTTCTGCAGAATAAAGCCAAAATTATAATTTGACTGACTCGAAGAGTATGTAGAATAGAGTTTCTATATAGCTATCAGTATTGATATCTAAATCAGTATAGAATCAGAGTTTCATAGAGAGATGATAGACCCTCATTTTTCCTGTCTCATGGAGAGACTGAACCATCAAATCCCCAAAGGCACAGCTTTTGTGCAAAACAGGACAAAACCACACATATTTCACAGCCCCAAAACAAAGTAAAAGTGACATCCTCTTCACTTGAGTCAGATTGATTCAGGAGTTTAGGCTTCTGAAAAAATACCAGCTAAAGGAACTAGATTTTCTCAAAAAAAGTCATCTTAGAATTTGGTCCTGTTCAAACAAGATGAGAGAACTTTGAAAACAACAGAACCCCAAAATGTGCAATGCTATGACAAATTACCCGGCGCCAAACTGAAATAGTTTTTCCTGTATCCATCATTACTCACTGCAATGAGCAATGGCATAATCAATCAGCTAGACAAATAAACATTAAGAATAGTTCAAATGGCCTTAGAGAAGATTTAAGAAAGATACTGGTTGGTATTTTATGCCAGCTTGCTCATTTAATATTCGAGAACACCTACAAGACCATAGTAATTTATATTAATTGACTCATTTCCATGGCATCTTTCTGAAGGCAATCATGGGATTCAAGGCTATGATTAAATCAAGTAGCAAGCACAAACAGATATTCTTAACCAACACAAGGTAACTGGCCCTTATTTTCTGAGCTGTTGCAGATCACAGAGGAAGCTGGCATCAAAATACCCTGGCTACCCAAAGACTGAAAATTTGCAGAAATTACTAAAATGGCAATGATTAGTCTAGTCATTCAGGTTTTGGGGCACCAGTGACTGCACTTATTTGCCCATCCAGATCTACAGCTGCAGTATAAATGCCTGAAGTAAGTACAGATCTGAATATGTGTGCTCAAAGCAGCCCACATCTTTCAAAAAAATCAGCAGCTTTATTCTGCTTTAAAAAAAAAATCTCTGATGGTATTCTAAAGTAGATCTAACATGAGTATAATACAAAAATCTGTTTAATATTTAGAATATAAAGTGACAGTTTTAAAGTCATCACTTAATAGGATTAGCTACATTTTTTCAAATGCAAACGACATAATCTAAAATCTTAGATAGTATAATATTGACTTTGTATCATTTACATGCCTGCATAGAAGGAAAATGATAGATGTTCCAAGATTTGTATTGGTGAGTCCACAAGCAATGTTAACTCTAACATCATCTTGAGGTTGTAAGAAGTTCTGTATATTGGAGGGTACTGACATTGAAATGTAATCGAAGCACAACCTCTGCCTATATATTCTCTAGAAAAATTCAGTATTTCTTTGGGATTTTATTTTACCTCTTTCTCAAGTTCAGTCTTATTTCTGTAGTATGTAGAAAGAAACAGTTTAATTTATTTACTTCAAGCTCTGCAACAAGCTGGCCTCAGTAAGATAGTACCAGTTATCTAATGACAAATTCTCTTGCGCTTATTTGACAACAGGTCTGATGAGGACCTAGAAAAATATGGTTGCTTTACTAATAGGATTAAAATTCTTATCTCTCCAAAATCAAAGAAACAGAACACAGAATTCAACTTAGTATACATTGTGAAAACATAGCAACTTTGATTTCTGAAAAGTCCTGAGTAGAGGCAGATGACACAGAATGCAGCTTGAATGACAAATTCCAAAACAGGTTAAGAAAATTAATAATGGTAAAAAGCTGTGGGGATTTGAGGTTGTTTTTCTCCAGGAAATAGTTAAAAAATGGTTTACACTGTGTATAACTCAAATGTCTACATTTTATAACTCTATATAAGCTTCAAGAACAAAAGGACTCCCCAGTAATATACCTCAGACTTAACAGACACTGAGATTAAGCAACAATCAAAGATTAATTGATAACTTAGCTCCTCCCTTCTTTTGGCTATATTTCATTTATAGAAGATTTTCTGCAGTCTGATACTCTGTGACAGCCATCCAGAAACTAAATTAGTATCTTGTCTTACATTGCCAGTGCCAGAACATAAAGAGCAGGATGTGTCTTGTAGGAAAACATGCTGTTTTGTGCATTATATGCCTATGAGTGTTTCAATTCTCATATTCTTCACAGGACTTTTCCACAACATTAATAACTAGATAATATCAATTAAACATTAAGGCTCATAGAGAAAATCCCGAATTTTATTGGAAAAAAGCATAATGCTCCAACCAATGATCCAGTCCAAGCTTAGTGCCATACCTAAAACATGAAAAAATCTTAACTAGTGTTTTATTTCTTAATAATCTGTAAAGCTCTGCATTTGAATTGTTAATAAGATTATTTTATGCATAATAATGAATCAAAATTTCAACACATTGCAGCTGTGGAAAACTTCCAATTTCAGGTATATGAAAGCAAATCCTGTAAGTTACGCTTAATTTCTAGAATTTTGAAGTGGACATAAGTCACTGAACTGGAAAATTAATTGACAATTCATTAATCTTAATAAGATATATTTCCCATGTTTGTCTGATAGACAGAAATTTCAGGGACTTGCATGCCACCATTCATTTCAAACATAATACTATACCTCCAAATGTCTTCATTTATTTTTGTGCTAAAAGCCATCACTGATGAACTGAATTCAATGATTTTGCCATTTTCAGTTTTAGACAGATGCAGTGGAATAAATCCAATGACTTTAAATAGTGAAATACAACACCTAGTGAAAGTAGGATGAAGGTTGTTTCAAGGAACAGATATCTTGAACCATCTGTGTGGGAGATTGATATTTTTTCTCTTTAACTATACTGGTAATTAATTGCATCAGTAGCCAGAAGAATTCCACATTCTCTGCAGAATGTGAAGCAGCATCTCAGCAGACAACTTGTTCTCTGAGACAAGTCAAATTCCTTGGGAAAACTTGACTGCACATGATTATTTACAACACTCCCAGGCTGGCTGGTTGTTTTTGTTCTATTTCGTTCAGTCCCCAGTGACTCAGGATATTGTCACTGTTGCCTGAAATTATAAATTCCATATTGACCAATTATTTTTTAAAACCTCTTTTAGGTATGACTCTTATAATTAGGAAGCTTTCTTTTATAAAAGCAGGCAATTTATATGTGAGGCAGGACTCCTCCAGATATGTACACCCACATTTTCAACCATCTCTGTATCATCCTTGTTTATCCAGAGTATCTGCATACATTTTTGCATTGCAAACATTTTGTGACTTCCTTGTGTATTGCAGCTGTTGTTGGAACTAGCAGCAGTACAAAGGTGGCAGTATTTTGGTCCATTTTGCTTGGAGCTATAAATATAAATATAAATATAAATATAAATATAAATATAAATATAAATATAAATATAGCTCTGCATATATGTGTGTTACAAGTGTGAGAATTTAATCTTGAGGCCTAGATGTGCAGAGAGTGGGATGTAATCTTCCCTCTTTTTTTGCCAAAGTTCTTAAACAAATGACCTGAGTTCATCCTACCTTCTCTTAGGTACTTAACGGAGACAATTAATTTAGAAGCTTGGTACTGAAAGTGTCTCCTATGGAGAGTTATAGACATCTTGACAGAATGATTCATATCTTACACAAGCTGACTCACTTTTTGGAAATTAATATCTTTTTGCAGTAATGATGGAGAGAAGCCTAAGGTGAACAGACTCCTAACTTAGGCAGCCAGCTAAAGACTCAAAATTAGATGAGTGAAGTTAAGTTCACATAATTCATTTCTAGCTATCTAAAGAGGTCTCAATCAAAATTGTCTCATACTGTTATCACAAAAATGAGGGCATTTTTAAAATCCAGGAATAGATTTAACACAATTTGAACAAGGTATTTCTGTTTTTGAGAATATTTT
The DNA here is from genome assembly GCF_017639235.1 of Corvus kubaryi. Taxonomy (NCBI): domain Eukaryota; kingdom Metazoa; phylum Chordata; class Aves; order Passeriformes; family Corvidae; genus Corvus; species Corvus kubaryi. The sequence goes on along the minus strand of NW_024580671.1, from coordinate 20,140,533 downwards.
TTAGCTCTAAAATTCCTGACTCTTTTAGTGATGAAAAGGTTTCCTTTTTTTTCTTTTCTAGTTTCAAAAACTTGGATGAGAGAAAGAACAGTACTTTAGTTGTGGAAGTCCTACCATTGCCTCCAGTATATATCAGTGATTCAAAAGTCTCTGAGCTGTCAAAGTGATGAAATGAAAGTAGAAGAGCTAAAAAGGAGAATAGTATCAGGGGACTGAGTGATTTCTCATTTGGAACTGTAGAGTTGAGAGTAAGGTTTAAATACTTGAAAGCAGGAAAAGAGGGACTAATCCTTGATAAGATGTGCATAGGTACAGGTAAAGACAAAAGGATAAAATCATAGGAAAGAGAACTTTTCTGAGTTGTTCTAGAGTACATTTGGTTGACCATCTCTGGTTACTGGCAGTGCTACAACTCTGGCTCTAATGTCACAGCCTTTCTTGTTCAACTTTCCAGGGAAAGTTGAGTTGAGCACCAGAATGTCATAAAGATTCAAGGCTGTTTTTAAGGTTCAATATTATGCTCGACCTTTCGATACAAGACCCTGTATATGAGCAAGCAACAAATGTTACTATGGATAGGAGTCAAGGTATGGAGATATACTGTTCAAGCTTTTCCCCCCTTGCAGTCCTAACTTGAAGCCCATTTGCCATTGATTTGTAAGAGGAGACAGTGCAGTGTTAGTTCAGATTGCATGGTTACTCTAAAAGATGTGTGAATGTAAAAATTTATGCAAGGACCTGCAGTTATTTGCATCTATATTCAAAACCGCATTTTAAACTAATTTTTGGATCATTGTAAGAATTTCCAAACCACCTTTTGCTTACGTTTGTCCATAATGATCTGTAGGATAAGATTTTTAAATAAAACTACAAATTTTAACACCAAACTGGCAAAGAACTCACTGTGAAGCACAGTTCAAAGCAGTTGCAGAAAGGTCCTGAAAAAAAGAAAAAAACAACCAACCAACCAAAGTAAAACACTTGCAGTAGAGGTTGAAAATACATGCTTTTATTCCTTATTCTGTTACTCTGAATTATAAGGGAAAAATCAAAACCAAATAAAAGAGCAAATCAAAATTCAACTTACTTTTAATTCAGTGCTTTAAAGCAAACACTCTCTTCATCCAAGCAGCAGTGTTTCTTCTCTTAAACACATGTATGAGACTATTTTGGTTCTCTACTGGCTGGTCTTTTATAAAATAGCTATATTATTTTACAATTTTTCTTACAGATTCTTCTCACAACTCATCATTTAAAACAATCAATTCCCTTCTGTAAATGCATTCACTAAATCTTGGATTTTACATTCCCCATTACTTAGTATGTAGATGATGTAGGCTATTCAGGACATACTTTTTTGCCTTCTTGTCTTTAATCTAATAGTATAGAAACAGACTTAAACAAAATTATAACCTTCTAACCGGAAACTTTCTGAGAAACTAAACTATTATCATCTCCCTATACTTGCATACTCCCATACAGCAGTGTGTGTCATAAATTGATGAGAGCTAATTCTTGGGACACAAACTAATTATATTGTCACATCTAGCATGCATCTGTGATTATCTAAGAATTTAAAATCTTATTTACTATTTCCCTCATCTTTCCAAATTTAGGCCTTCTGTAATGGGAAAACAAATGCACTGCAAAGGCCAAGAAAACCTCCATAAACAGCATGTTTGTATTTATTTATTTATTGGAATCGCCTTTTTTTTTTAATATGCTATCAGAAATGTTATACTTATATCCATTTAAAAAACATTAGAAGAAGAGTAGTATTTTTGTTTACCTTAATAAGAACAGTACCAGGAACACAGTACGTGCAAAGAACACTATTGTTTAATATATGCCTGAGAATTTAGAACTCCCATTTGCTTGTAAGGATGTAGAAGGCAAGAATAGTCACTAATATTCACTATATTCACTAAATATATTAGGACATAATATTTCATTTAGTCAGTAGGTTTTCAATGATTATAGGACTGTCTTCCCCTAGGTACTTAAAGACTAAAATACCAGCTGAGAAGTATATTTTGGGGATCAAAATACAAGAGTAAGATAACAACATCGCATTTTCTGTGAGTGACTTGAAAAAAAGACAGACATTGGACTTGTATGCAAATTGGGGTTTCATGTTTTGCTGTTTCCTCTAGGGCACAAGACACAACCTAAAACACAAATACTTGTACATCAGGATAATTTTAGCCATATATAGAACTGCATGCAATGAATATCCATTCAGGAAAACCATTTGTGTGATAACAAGTTACAATTTGCAAAATGTCATGCTTGATGCTCCATAACTTTAGGCTCCAGTGAAGAATTTAGGTGCTCAGGGAGTGGAAATAGGTCTCAAGATGGGCAGAACTTTAAGGAACTGTTAGACATACTCCATAATTCAGGAGACCACTGCAGCAGTCTCTAAAGTTGTGGTGAAAGAGCAAAGCAATCACTCTCAATGAGAAAACTCATATCTCCTGGGAAAGTCTTTGCCTGTCTCTTGCCAGCTACAGCACTAAGTCAGGAATTTTCTTCCACTCTGTTATGATCCAGTTTTAAGGTTCTTAGAAATTCCTCTGCCCAAATTATGGTGCAAACAAGACCATATACTAGCAACAATAGTAAGGGTTTTATTTGATGATAAATATGAGAGAGAGAGAAAGAAAGAAAATAGGCAGTGGGGACAGAAAGAGTGACAGGGACAGAATAAGGAAAATATCACCACTCTGTGGATCCCAAGATGCTTCATTGATCCTCTCCAGCTGGTCTTCTTGGTGGTGAAGATCCCCCCAGAAGGCACAGAGTTCCATGGGTATATATGCTCAGGCTGGGTGGGCATGTCTGGCCGTGGCCCCCTGGGGTGGGGTCAGTCTCTCACAGCAGACTCTGGGTCTGTTGCACCATGTGCAGCCCTGTGGGGCCAAGCCTCTCACGTGGAAGTCCCGTGGATGTGCCCTGTGGGGTTGGGGGTTCCACAGCTGGGCCAGTTTGTGTAATGGAGGATGGGTGTTTATTGCCTCTCACCAGAGGTTGCACCATGCACCCAAAACCTCCTCCTCCCCCCTCGGCTGGGGGGAGTCTGTGTAAACCTGGCTTCTGTGAGCTGTGCTCTCCCCCCACCCCAAACTCAACCAGGGATAGTTGCAGCTGGTGGCTTTGGCCTTTTGTGGATGCATTCCTTTCCCTCAGCCTGAGATGATTGAAGAATGTATTTCCCTTTATCTAATCAACAGTTTGACTTTCAGTTCAAAATCCCTCTCTTCAGGGAAGCTTCTTCGGTTGTAGCTTCTTTATAATGAGCAAAACTTTATATCAATGTTTGAGGTATGAACTATTTTCAGTCTCTGACACACTCTGACTTTCTAATTGGCAGCTTTAGTAACTTCCTGAGTCAATCAAACTAGTAAATCCTCCAAGATCACTAGATCACCTCTTTCCTTGACTACTGAGAGCAATCTGTAAGCCTGATCTCTTCTCCCTGCTAATTCCCACCTGAGCCAACTCAGTCCCTCCCAAAAAAGGCATTTGCAGGCTCAGTCTGCCCACTCTGGGAGACCCTCTGTTGAAGTCTTTTCTCAATGACGTTACACAATGAGAATGATTCATACCTTCAGTCCTTGGGCATGTCTTTGTTTTGATGCTTGCCAATCAGTCAAATTGGCTCTACCAAGAAATCAGAAGTTACTTTTCCTATCTCTTTCTAGTTCCTTTATTGGTAGGTACACTGACAAGGTCTAACAATGAATTGGTTTCTTCTGCAGTACAAATTTTGTTCTGTGATACATGTTTTTCTTTTGCTTTGCAGCATTTACAATACAAATCTCCAATTTGCATACTTTCAGATTTTGTCTTTTATGCATTTTGTTGGTACATTTACCACTCTTGATTTATTGTTTTCAACTTTGATATAGTCTACATCTTGAATAAATCTATTTTTCTTATCTGGTTTGGCTGTTATTTTGAACCAAAATATTGCCTGTAATGGATGTTCATTCTTTGAATAACAAAGGAAAGTATATTTATTCTCTGCATTGTCATGCAAGTTTTCTCTGAAAAAAGGCTTTTTTTTTTCCTCTCTCTTTCTTTTTCAGCTGAGATGAACCCTTGATAAATTAACACTTGTATTGCAAGCAGCCTCAGGAAAAGAAACACAACAAACCATTATGATTAGACTTTTGGGATCAAAAATTAATAAATGAAATTATTTCAGTTTGTTTTTAATATTTATGAAGACGCAATCTGTTTGTTAGAGTGCTTAAAATGTAGCAAAAAATTAACAAAATATGAAAATGGTCTGGAACTTAAATTACTAGCCATAATTATAGTATGACTTTGCATTCACGTGAAAGGAGTAGGAGACCGCAGAGCAGCACACGGGGCCTTTTATCCTCAGCTAAATGCTCCCGCTGAACCTCCTTGCTATTTCCTTCAGGGATATGTTATCCCGCTGCTAGGTGGAATAATGGCTCAAGATCTAGAATACGGTGCTCATGTTTACTGGTCTTTTGTGAGAAGGATCCTACTTTTCTCCTTTACACAGATACTTTATGACAGAATTTATTACTTTTTATTCACAAATATAGCTTCCATTTTTTTTCCTAAGCAATATTCACATACCATTATGGTGTTTCTTGGACAGCAGCAATAAAAAAGAGATTTAAAAAATCCCCAAACACCAGAGCATAAGTTTTTCACATTCAGCTGATTATAAATGTGCAAATGATAAAATTAATCTTGTCAGTATGTGTGTGAATTTCACAGAGGAAAGTACCTTACATTCCATGAGGCATAGGTGTAAGTGCAGAGAAGCTGTCCCAGGAATCCTGACATCCATGCCCAGTATAAATAAAGGACATTAACAAGCCATTCTTCCACTCGGCCTTACTATAGGACTTCACTATGAGTGCACACATTTAACACTATATTTTCCCAAGATCTTTTTATGATATATACATTATATCTGTAGAATAGATCTGTATGTGGAACTGTGCTACTTAAATGGTGAAATATGAGGAAATGACAAGGTAATGTTAGACCTCTAAGCTGTGCTGTTCCTTGAAAAAAGTTTAGGAATCTCCATAACTTGAGTATTGGGGAAAAAAAAAAAAACAACAAGCCACCAACTCTCTATGAAAACTTGATAGTATTCTTTAGAAATATTGCAGCAAGTAGTTAAAGTAAATTTAAATTTTGGTATGAGATAGACTGGTGACTCTATTTTAAGTCCAAGTCTCAAAGTTATCTGAACACATGATCTGCTATCATTGCATTTCTAATAAAGAAAACTGTGAGACAGCATGATTAATGACTTTAACTGTTTATAAGGAAAAAGACCCCAAAGAACTACAAATTACAAGTAATTATGCAGTAATATTAGTATTAACAGAAATTGCAACATATTTTTCTAAGTGTTTACATGACTGAAGGAATTTCATGTACTCATGCAGTGTCCATGATCCATTTGCTAAGGTTATAGGTCAACAGCTTGGTATGCTGTTAAATACAAAGAGTGAAAAAAAAAAAGGTTGGTATAACCATGCAGTGGAAAGAAGATCTGATGCTGGCTTTAAAACACAGCCTCTGAAAAACATTTGTATTTTTGTCTCTGATAGAGTTTTTCTACATGATATTGTTTATTGCTCCCACCAAAAATGTTAGTCTTACTGCAAATTAGCTAGTTTGGTGGAATTATGCCAGCTGTGACTTTTGGCACTTTTTCTACATGTCTGTAAAATATGGTTTAATAACAGAGGTGCAGATAGTGTATTAAAGAAGACATTGATTATTTAACTGAAGATTTTCTATGACTTGCTATAGTTTATAGTAGTAGTAGGGATTCTGAACTGTCGTTTGAGATTACTTCTCAAGCACTCATTGGTCACTATAAAAATTTCTTACACTCCAGTTGAGGTACTCAGTGTTCCAGATTAGGTTCTCTTGTAACAGCAATATATATGTCACTGAAAATGGCATTGACTGCTTCTCAGGGAAAAAAAAAAATAGAACACCAAAAACCCAACCAACACACACACACACAAAAAAAAAGGCCCCCCCCCCCCAAAGAAAAAACCAAAACAAAATTTTAAAAAATCAAAACGCCACTTCCACTGGGATGCAGTATTTCATTGAAATAAAAGTCTTCTTACCTTATTATAATGTATTCTAGAAAAGCTTTGGAAAAATGTTATAGACACAGTGAATAATTGGAGTGAGCTCTTGGTAGCATCACAAAGCTGCCTTCTCTATGAAGTCACACAGGTTTACAGCCTGCCAAGTGCTGTAGGAATGACAGGGAAGAATAACAAATACTTGAATAATGAAGTGCTTGGATATTAAAATGCCTGAAAAAGGAAAATAATAAAAGAGATGACTAAGAGTGAGGCAATTTTAAGGCCGTATTTGAGCTCACTATTCCTAAAATAACCAAGAGTAATTTCTTCTGTTCTTTCCATCTTTGTCATTTACATAGTTTGAAAATTCCCATGGAGTATATGTATTTGGTATGGAAAGGGCTGGCAGGAAAAATAAGATTAAATAAATTATTGTACATGTTCCTGGATTTTTCCTGTAATTAGTAAAGGGTGTGATCGAGTGGTGGTTTAATGACATTTATTTAACTATAATGGCTGCTTAAGAGTAGTCATTTTACATTTAATTTTATTTGGACTCTTCCAGATCATATAAGAAGTGGTTTTCTTTGTAGCACTTCTGTTCTTCCTACATAGACAGCTAGGATACTCTGAGAAAGCAAGTGCCATTGTTTATCTCCATCTTCCATGGAGACCTAAGCAATAACTCCTATTTTTATATTTTCTTTATCTGTTTATTCCACCATTACACAGCAGAAGCTCTGAGTATCATCAGTGCTTACCAGCCTTCATTAGATCATAGCAGCACAAGGATGTAGTTTACATTTTCTAGTTATTTTAGGAGTTGCTTGACTTGCTGAACGTACCTCATTTGTACATCCAGCGTGGGATTCATCTGATCTGATGCAAGCATCTGCAGTACACATCTGTCTATGCCTGAGACAGAAGTATATATTCCCACTCAGACAAAGGAGACAAACAAGTATTTCTAGAATGCAGCTCACCACTGCCTAATGTAGATTCCCAAATTAGGTCATATGAATCCCACCTTAAAGATTGATGCGCCTCTCTGTTGTCTGTTAAGCAATTGTTTGGTTCAGATAGAGATAAATGATAAGCTCTATTCTCTTTCCAAATGTGCCAAGGCTTGTTTACCTTATTTATCACAAACAAACAAACAAAACCCAAAAAACCAAACAAAATCCTATGGATCTAATTTTTAATGTCATTATTTTGTAAAATAATTTTTATCTTAGCTTTACTTTCCACAATAGTGTTAGTTAATGACATTTAATTTGCTGACTGTCTGTTTAAGTCTGGTCATTATGTTAGGTCCAGAGCTGATACATGGGAAGAAAGATGTTCAATAGGCAATTTCATAGCCTAATTAAAGACATAAATAGGTATAAATTAGAGTGTAACTCTATAAATGTTCCTTGACGAGCCCTCTCCTGAGAGTACTCCTTTCTGTGGGATAGCACCTTCCAGCTAACCTTTCCAAAACTGGAATAAAGTTTGCTTTTTAAAAACAAAGAAATTATATCATGGCAATATCATTGTTTTTAAAATAATTTAGAAGTTAGGTACATAACTGATTAGATTGAATAAGTTCTTTGAAAACCTTCAGATTAAAAAGAAAATTGAATCTGGGTTCTCAAAGTAATAGATTATTTGGTAACAGATGGATATTGCTGTTTTCTAGAAAAGAAGAGAACAGTAAAAATTGTTCAAAGTGTCATTGACTGTTCTTATTCCTGGCACATGTAATTGAGGAGCCAACAAGGAAAGGATCTGTCCTGGACCTGATACTTACAAACAAGGAAGAATTGGTTGGCGTGTGAAAGTCAGAGACAGCCTTGATTGCAGTGCTGATGCTCAAGATCCTAAAAGGAGGGAGCAGTGCAAAAGGTAGGTCTGCAATCCTGGCATTTTGGAGAGGAGACTTTGGTCTCTTCAGGGACCTGATTGAGAATGCCATGGGATAGAGCCTGAGCGAGAAGAGGGCTTCAGGAGAGCTGGTTGATATTCAAGGATCACTCCCTCCAAACTTCAGAAAGAGTCATATGGAGAAGTAGGAAATAAAGACAGTGTGTGGGCTGAATGGGTGAGCAAGGGGCTTTGAACTTGCATAAAAAGGTATATCAGAGTTTAACACAGGGGCAGGTGACCCAGAAGGAGTTGACAGTTTCTGTCCAATCATGTAGGGATAGCGCTTGGGAAGGCAAGAGCTGGCTTTCCTGGAGCTGAATCTAGCAAAGCCAAGAAAGGATTCTGCAATTCTGCTGAAGTGGGTATTGGAATTTGGTGACAGATAACATGGAACATACAGAGGTACTCAAAGGCTTTTCTGCCTCAGTCTTTGCCAGTAAGAACTGCATTCAGGAACAAAAATCATCTGAGATCACAGGGAAATTCTGGAGCTAAAGAGACTTCCTTACCCTCAGTGAAAAATGACAAGATCAGGGAGTACTTAAACAAAGTACTCCCTGAAGTATATTGGAAGTTGTGAAGTCTCCATTCAAGAAGATATTAAAATCCTGATTGGACATGGTCAATTTGCTCCAAATGAGCCCTCTTGAGAAGAGGTTTGGACCAGATGAACTCAAGAGGTGCCTTCCAACCTAAAGGATTCTATGATTCTGTTATTCCAGCTATAAACATCAGATTTTAGGGATGGTGGATAGAATAAGTATATGTTTGAACCAAATCTGAACTGTAATGATGCAAAGAGTTCAGGGTGTGCACAAAGCACATCTTCTAGACACAATAACTAACCTAAATTGGCTGGACCTGACCTGTGTGGGTTTCTGACACAGTCAATGAAAAGGCAATTTTCTTCAGAGATAATTCAGTGTGGACAATTAGTTGAAAGTGTTGTGACCCCCTTCTGGAAGGACTTTCTTGCTTCTGTGTCAAGAAGACCCCCTAAGAAAACATAAAATAACTGTGGAGGTTTTACAGCAGCTCCCAACCAGGGCTTTTCAGCTGGTGATTTAGACTTCATTGTTAAATCTCACCAAGCCCCACTTCAGGTCCTTTTTTTGGATCTAACCCAGAAAACTTTCTTCAAAGCCTGAATGGTGAATGACAGAAAATCTTTGAGAACAGTTTTCTCATTAAGCACCAAGCTGCCAGAGTTTAAGTTCAGAAATATCAGTCTAATATTCTTTTATCTGCATAAATTCATTTTTACAGGACATTTGGCCTTTTTCATTCCCACAATTCTCTAATAAATATTGAACTTCACAGGAGCAATGAAGGGCTGTTCTGATTGTGAGAAAAGAGTAACACTGAGAGTGTAACTCTTTCTCTATAAATTGAATCCCTCTGACTCAGATTGTTTTATATATATATATATATATTATATCAGGAGCAGAATGATTGACTTTGCAAAAGGAGAAAAATCCAGAAACACCTCCAGAATACCACAGCAGTCCCTTGCTATTTTAAATTACATGAGGAGTCTTGCTTCAGTTAAGTAAGAAGCATGGTTCAATTTTAAAGGGATGCAATGAAAATGACTAGAAGTCAGAAGTTACATTTTACATTGCGATTGTTTCCCCCATTTAAAAATATGCTTTTCATTACTATTATAGCTGGCATTTATTATTGGGCAGAAAAATAGACAAGAAATACTTGGACCTATTCCTTTGCTTTGAGCATTTCTGAAAAAACTCACAGCGAAACATGCCTCCATCAGCCTAATACTTTTGCTGTCATAATCACCCCACTAGTCCTACATTATTACGGTGCCTTTATTTGGTGGTCAGTGTACATATTTTTTGTTTAAAATTGTAATTTTTTTTCCACAACAGTACTCAAATAATTTTAATTCCCCAATTTATATTTTTTGTCTTTTTCTTTTTGTGGGGTGGGATTTACTTGCCCAGTGACAGTGGTAGAGCTGAATAGGGACTTTAAGCAGTTCAAAATTGAATTCGTAAGTTAGCCATGAAGAAAATGAGGTTGAGGAAAGCATGAGTATCTTTAATGGATTTGTTTTTAACTTCTTTGATTTAGCAGACATGGAATTTTTTTAAAGAATGAGAGTGCTTCATACAGACTCTTATAAAGAAGATAATTAAATGAGAGAAGAAGGAAAACCAGCATTCATAAATGTAAAATTTACTTGGTGGTCTGTTGCTGGCTGGCAGCCAAGATCCCACACAGCCAATTTCCACTGCACTGGCATGGGTCCTCCAGAGAATGTAGTTCCTTCGGGGCTTGTCCATTGACTACGGCTCCTCTTGGGATGTTACCAGTTCCACTGTGGATCACCTCCTACAGCTCTGCTTGCACTGATATTTTTAATTGGTGTTCTCTCTCCTTTCCTAAATGTTTTCACAGAGGTGCCACCGGCCTGACAGAAGGGCTCAGCTGTGTCCTGTGGTGTGTCTGCTGAAAGTGGCTGGAACCAGCTGCAAAGGTAAGTGCCCAGTCAGTGACTGATTACTGAATAACAGAGTTTAAGAGTCAGAAGGGGATGGATCAGAACAACGTGCAGTAAGAAGAGAGGGAGGATGGAGTAGAAAGGATATGAGAGAACAAAAAGAGTGAATCCATAAAATTTTAAACTGCTACATTTATTCAAAATCTAACAGGAAAAATCTATCTGCAAAGAAGCTGACTTGTATTGCTTCAGTAAAATGCTTCAGAGTAGTGTTTGAGTAACTCCATAGCAGGATGCCATAGTCCATGACCCACTGAAATAAGCAGCATTTTAATGTTTCATGGACTAGTTTTGGCAGAATTTTCTTGTCCAGTGTCAATTTCATGTACTATGAGTGAACAGAGGTACAGGGAACCACAGGCACCATTCATTGCTGCCTTTCATTAGAATTCACACTTTTCTCATATACAGCAACACAAACACTTAAAAGCCTTTTCCTCAACATGGAAATATGTGAAGAATGTTCATTCACAGAAAGTTTATTGTCTGGCTCAGAAGTGTGGCTGAAAAACTGTGAGGTTTGCTTCATTTTGGTTTGATAGGGGAACAAAAGTCTGTTTTCTGTAGGATTTTGCTCCTTTCAAACCCTGACTTAGTGACTTTGTATTTTAAAATATGTCTGGTTGCCTTTTAGATCAAGTATTTCAGAGCCACTTACTGTCAGACACACAAAGATAACTTCTGATTATTAACCCTTGTGTTGGTAACTTTCAACAGCAGAAAAAAAATTACTGTTTAAAACTTCTTCATATACCCTGTTTATTTAAAAAGTGTTTCAACTCTGATGAGGCCTTGTGCTTCTCCCTTATTTTCCCCTCATTTTAATTTATTGCTAGACAATGTTCAGGACATGGTCAGAATCATGGTTTCTGATTCAGAATCATGACAGAGGTTTGCATTCCTTAGTAGGTGAATTCCACATAATCAGTTGTAAACGCTTACATAAAAATCAACCCTGAGTCATGTCAGAAGCTATATAACAAAACAACCAGTCCACATGATGTTCATAATAACCTCTCAAACATGCTCAGAGCAGAGTTGTGCAAAGCTGCTCAAAATGAAAATTCATGTATCATGGAAAGCACTTGAACTGTTTTGTGTTTGCTCTTGAATCGAGTTGACAAGACGACAAAAAGTACCTTTCTTTGTTCCTACCATATCTAGAGCTAGTAATTTCTCTTGTACACTTAAAAAACTAATAGAAATCATCACTTCCCCTCAATCTTCTGCCTGTACTAATCAGGTCACTGCACAGAATACTACAACAATGTTTCTACCATGCATCAAGTTAATATGGGCAGAGTTGGAACAACAGCTCCAACATTTACCTCAGACGAACCTATGGAAATGTTCCAGTGTTGTGTAACCATTTTAGACTGGCAAAAAACCCAAAAACCCCAGGAGTTATGCAAATACATATTCTGCCTGTTTGCATTTAAGCACAGCAATGATGCTACAAAGATACAATGGAAAAATGCTACGCTAAGCAGCTTCAACTGCATGTTCAAGAACTCTTTTGAAAGCCTCTTATACAGCTGCACAGTTTAGAAAAGTAATACAATTAAGAAGAGCAACTGAAGTTTTACAGTCTGTCTACCAAATTTTACTTTTCAGAATTAAGATTTCATAAAAGTGCTTGAAATCTCAAAAATTTAATGTTTTGCCAATTACTAAATGAAAATGACAAATAGCTAAGTAGAGCTATTTAAATGTCCTCAACTGACAGGCTAAATTTCAGTCTGAAGCTGCAGAAATATTAACATCATCTGAAGAGTGTTAATGAAGAGAATGTCAGTGGAATTTGGGCTGGAGTGCTGGTACCAATGGCAGTTTAAGGATTTTTCTAGTGGGGCCATTTCAGAATTAATACTATTGTAATTTTAATTAATGTAGTTTCAGATTTGTTTTTAAAATGTATTTAAGTGAGCGTACTTATCACTTGAAACTCCCTTATAGCTATACCATAATCTCTGTGATTTTGTTAAAGATGTTTCTAGGTCAGTTTTCTTCAACAGTCTCTACTGCATTAAGTGCAAGTAATTTCATTGTTTCTTTTTCATTATCACATATGAAATGTCCACGGACAGTGCTCTATTGATTTTAAGCAGTTTTGCACCTTTGACTAAATTTTCTTCTTGTTCAAAAGTCAATTTTATTTCCTCCATTACTGAAGAATAGTTTTACCTTTCAGAGACAGAGAAGGGAATAAAGTTGGGATTTTAGAGTTGACAAAGAAAATGGTTAAATGTATGTGTTATCATACATAAGATGTGTCCACCTTGTGAAAATATTAGGCTTATGTAGTGATAGAACAGCTGACTAGAGCAACTCAGTCTTCTGAAATAATAGGCAATTACTTCCATAGTATTTATTTCCTGTGTTGACCTTCAATGCAGTTGAAGTTCAGAAGGCAGGTCCTATCTGTCCTATAGGAATAATATTCTGGGAGGCTTACTGTTTTTTTATAGTCTATGAAATACCTGCTCCCCATTATAGTTGCAAATATTCCTGATATAGTCCAAAGCACACTCCTCACTGTGTAAGTAATTTGTAAAGTGCTGTGGAATACCTTTGGATAAATTTTATCCTGTTAACTTGTCCCATTTCCCCTTCCTTTTCTGCTCAGTATTTTTCTTCATGACAATTTCTTTTGTAGCTTTTTACTAGTCTCCTTTCACAGTGAAAGTAATGGAACTATACCGGGCTGGTTTCTAAACTTCCCTTCTGTCATACCCATTCCTGCAGCTTTTTCGGTTGAAGTGTCTCTGTTACAGAGGATACTAGCAGCTCATTGTCAGTTGCAGGAAAACTAATCTCAGTCTTGAGTGAACACACCTAGTGATATACACAAAACTTGGACAGAAAAATGTAGATTGTACAAAACAAGAGACAAAGGCAAGCACCAGAAAGCCTACATAGTTGCAACACCTTTGTAAACTGTATGCTTAATTTCTGAAACGGATTATATTTAAATAGGATTTGTAGGAGTTTTGGTTTGGTTTGGCTAATAGGTCACAGCTGGATATGTCACTGTCTGCCACAAGTTGCCATCAGCCTTGAGATTCCCCTTACTGTCTCCATCTCTCTTGGCCAAGGCATCTTTGCCTGTGGCCTGTCACAGCCTAGGCTCAGCACAGCAAGTGGCTCACTCCACACTGCCTTGGGGCACACTTGTGCTTAGTGACACTGACCTTTTATGACAGACGTTTGAGGAAGAAGGGATTTAGCTCTCTTCTCCGCTGAAAAAGTCCCACAATTAAGTCATCAGGGTTGGCCAATGGCAGCTATTGACAATTTCCAATGTGTTCAGATGAAGTTTGCTCATATTTAGTATCATGTGCTTACTCCTCAGAGGCACCAGACCAATGAATCTATCACAAAGGACTTTACTTCCAATTACCTGTTTCTATGTTACCATACATACTTGTGAAGAAATCTCACTTACGGTAACTCCTTAGCAATTGTTGGTTGGAGTCTAAGAATCTTTCTTCTCTGCAGTGCTATCCTTACTTTTGTTATCCTGTTGAGCAAACAGTGAGCTTTGATGCATCTATATTTGGCTATATTCCTTAGAACCTTCCACATCAAAGTTCTTTTTTATTCTCTTATCAGATTCTAGTACAATGTGAATAAATCATTGTAATAATTTTAACTTGTCTTGTGTGGTTTTTAAATTCTTTGATTCAAAGGATTTATCAGAAATACCCTCCAAACATGCTAATTTTTGTCTTTTTCCATCACTTTCCTTCTACAATTTTTTTTTCATCTTCTTTGTTTTTATAGTCTCCCTTGTCTTCTCCAGATCGTTTGCATTATTCACAGTTTTACAACTTACATATTTTTTACCTGCTTACCTATAAATACTACATTTTAGTAAACTCTATGTCCCTCTTTTCAATTATTGACATGAGTTTTACTTGTAGCTTCTGATGTAATAAAAATAAAAATATAAATACAAAATAAAAATAAAAATTTGTAATAAAAATACAAATTTTCAATCTATCTTTCTCATAAATTGTAGTTCCTCACAGTACTATCTCCCTTTAACTTTCAAAAATTTCAAAATTTCTTTCAAAATAACTTTCTAAATTTCTTTCAAAATTTGATTTTCAAAAGGGAAATATTTTTTTTTGTTGAATCTCTAAGAAATTATTAGTGCTGAAAACTGAAGAGTATGTATCAGAGATGGGCATGTAATGGTTAGTTTATGTGATTAAAGACACGTGTCCATGAACCCAAAGGAGCCCAGAGGAACAATGACAGTTGGGGGAACTTCAACAACCTCATCAGAGCAAAGGGAGACCCTGAGATGGCTGCTCCCCAGGAGAGTCACAGGAGAGCTTCAGCCCATGGCCCCAGACTGGCCACCAACCTAATCCTTTCTTCAATCTGTGGAAGGTGATAACAGCCTTTGGGAATATGGGAGGCATTATTAGATGTCAGGAAGACCCTTCTGCAATCAAAGGGAAGGAAAGTTTCAAAGAGTCTGTCTTGTCATTACACTCCATTTCTAACTATTTTCCCAGGTGCAGGGATCTCTGCCCTGTGTGCACATGTCTGGGGATTTGAGTGCAGCAGCAGGAGCGGGCCCTGTGTGTCTGGGGTGGGAGCAACTGGAGAGATCACAAAAGGGGTTCATTGTGTTCCAGTGTGTGTTTCAGTGTGTAACCACCAGTGTAAATCAAGATAGACCAGCCAGTAAATAGAAGAGGTTCAGCAGCTGGGGCCCCAGAGCCTGGGCTGCATCCTGGAGAGACAAGGGAGTCTGAAAGTTGGTTACCTCAGAGACCACAGGGTCCATGACAGGTATTGGAGAGACCACGGAGTCTGAGGTGGTCATAGTTGTGCACCAGGGTGGGTTTATAACTTTGAACCAGGTAGTACAGCATGGCTTTCATATGCTTTTGTGTGGGGCAGCTGGGTCAGGGGTCTAGGGCCAGCTAATGAACAAGCTGAGTGTTCAAGAATGGTTACTGGACCAATCTGCACTGTGTGTGGGAATGTGTCAGCATGGCTTTGCATGCAGGCTAGAGTACCAGCAACTTGAGCAGGGCCATGGTCTCAGAGGTTTCTGTGTTCAGGTGCCAGCAACAAGGAAGGCTGGGATCCAGGGCAGCTGGATCTACTACTACTAAACAAGTAGTTTGGATTGTCTCAAAGGGGTAGTGAACCATGGACACAAATTTCTACCTAACCTTGTTTGTGGATTTTATCCAGTGACTCATTAACCTAAAACACAGCAATCCTAAGGCTGGGAGTTAAATGGTGGTTTTTAGCTCCTCTAAAAGTCTTTATTATATCCAGTTATTAGTTCTCTGAACAAAAGAATATCTCAATTCACTTTTCAAGAGTGTTGTGAAGCATGAGCCCACAGACATTTCAGAAAGCTTTTGGTCCTGCTATCCATCTTTCTAAATTTTCATTTGCACCATACTCTAGCAGTCTATATTTTAGTGATTACAGCAGTTGTTGACTGGCTTGCCATGTGTTATACAACACTAAGCCTGGCCAGTCACCATTCACCTCTGTGAAGCAAGGTATGTGTCCACAACTGTATGACTGTGTTAGATTTCCTGTCCACTTCACATGACTACTCAGGACTCCATGATTAACAATCTAACACATACCTCTGCCTACTGTTTCTTATTTTGAGTGCCAGAATATTTTTATATTGCACTGCTGATGAATTTCTAAAATTTTGTGTCTTTCAGTAATATCATTTAAGGTTTGTTAATCTTTTCCTAACACTTAATGTTTTCACTTACAGTTAACATTTTCAGAGGTGCACTGATTTCATCATGTATGTGTAAGATGCTGGCACCTCGTTTTGAAACAGGGTTTTGCTGGATAGTGATTTTAAGGAAAGTAATGAACATACACCTCTCATTTCTGAAATCTCTGTCCTTGAATAAATCTTTTGCCTTTTTTTTAACTTCTGTCTCCCATTTCCTAGTGTTATCAGGGAGGTAGTTTTGCATCCGATTCTAAATGTATCTGTCCTGGCTAGTTTATTTCCTTAATGGCAGTAAAGATGAAATATGTAATGATTTTGCAGTTTTTAACAGTGGCGTGAGAGGCAAAAGTGTGGTACCCATCTATTAAAAGCAAAAAATAGAAGGATCTGGATATTTATAAATCCACAGCTGAATTTCAGCTCCTAGAAAAAAATACTTGCGTGAGTTATCAAACAATTTGGTAAACTCCTACAAGAGAAAAAGGTGATGAGCGAGAGCCTACATGGATCTGCTAAAATCAGGTAGTGTCAGACCCATGTTATTTTTGGGACGGGATAACACATTGTGAGTCCTGGAAGAACAGTGGATGTCAAATATCTTGATGTTAGTAAGGCTTTTGGCATTGTTTCACATGACATTTCATAAATAAATTTAGGAATTCTTGTTTTCAGAAAAAATGACTGCAAACTGGTAGGAAAGACAGGGATTATCAATGAGAGAGGCAGGTTACCACAACAATTTGCTCTAATTTTCAGCACTATTTTTAAATATCTATGCTTTAGATAACAAGAATTTAAGAGGGGCTGCATGTTGCAGAACACTAGTAAGATAAGTACTGGAGAATAGGCTGGAATATGAAATATTTTCAAGAAAGTGGAGATATGGTCTTGAAAAGATTGGATGCTGCTCAAATAAGGACAAGCAGAAGATCATTTACAAATAATAAAGAAAAGATCTGACTATTCTAATAGATCAGACTGTGAAAACATAAATGACAAGTGACATCACAGATTGCATCCAGGAAAGGCATTTTCAGATGGGGCAAGTGTAAAAGAATGTATATGAGGAACGCACTGGTGATGTATACAGAATTGGCCCCCCATGTTTTGAAAATATTTATTCATACTGAAGTAGATTTGACACAGTAATGCTTCTAGAAACATGTGGAGAAAAGGCTGACTATTTTGAAGAAGAAAAATGGGTTTTCTTTTTTTACCTGCAAAACAAAGGGTAAGAAAAGATATAACTGAGGTGATAAATCATTTTCCCACTGCCCACATTATAAGCATAAACGTCAGGGTTAAAAAAAAAAGCCTTATTTTAGGTAAAGGGTGATGTTGATACAAGAAAATGATGAATTTAATCTGCCCATAAATTCAATTAGGTTGTAAATTATAACAGTTCTAACCATCAGAGGAGTGACATTTAGGGGGAAGAGGGGAAGGCAGGGAGGGAATTCAAACCTAAGAAGCTGATTAAGTTCTATTGAAGCTAAAGGAATTGTGATGAAGCAATTGCCTGCTATAACAGCTGAGACTGGTCTTCATGCTTCAGGAGAGCCCTTCCTGTTCCAAATTCTTCATCTTAAATCGAAATTTAAAGTAAATATATACAGCAGCTGTTAAACTTCTTTTAGCAGTCTGCACCTAAATGCCCTCAGTAATAAAAATCTGTGCTCTTTGCTACTCCCTAACACCACCCTGTGAGATCAGTCTGGAATCAGGCCTCTGACATGCCACAGACTTCAGGGAAGCATCCTTTGGCATCTCACCACCATCCCTGCATTGACTTCAGCAGCCTTGAGTAGCAGCTCTGGCCCCCTGTGCACTCCGTCCCATACCAGTTGCTGCATTAATTGCCGTGTATGAGTTGTCAGATCTGATGGCAGCACTCCTGATTGTGTGTGCACCCTGGACATGAGTTAAATAGGAATATGGATCTGCTAGGTCTGGGAGAGGCTTGTTCAGTACCTACTGGTTCAGTAGAATACTTCTCACATTATATTTTGGTTCCAGTTGCAGCTAACTGGGTCCAGCTCCTGCTCCTGTCTCCTGTGCTGTGAGTCAGGTGTCTGAGTGTGCCTTCCTGGGCATAGATTACACACCATGGAGATCTGTGCTACTGCAGGTGAGCAGGATACACAGATTATAAGTGAGGAAGTGAAGGGTGTCATAGAGGAAGCTGCTTATTGATAATGTGACCTGATCTTCTCAGTTCACATCTCTGCTGTCAAATTAGCTGAACATTTGAGAGGGTTGGAACAAGTGTTGCCATTGCAATTAAAGAAGAGCTCCTTCAGCTGTCCCTTCAGGTCAGAAATTTACAGTCAACTTTTTGTTACTTTCGTTTCAATTTTGAGAAGAGTGACTTGTGCAAAAAGTATTTTTTTTATTTTCAGTTCAAGAGGCATTAGAAAGTTCTGAGAGATATGACACTTTTGAAGTTGAGAACTTTCTGAACATTAATGAATAATTAGTATCTCAAATAATATACACTTTTAATAAGCATTGATTGTTAAGTTGCTACAACAATGAAAATATTAACTCTCCTTTTTACATCTAAATGCAAAACTTCTTACTAGATATGTAACTTGCAAATGTAGAACTCAAATATATATTCTTGAAAATATAAGAAGTAAAGAAAATGCAAATACACTGGACATAGCCAAAGCATGTTCAATATACTCAGTCTATTTTTAAAAACAAAGACATTGAAATAAAAAAGAATATTCAATAAAATATTCCTGAAGTCTTTTGGAGGAATAAACTAATATAAATAATATAACTCAAAGTGGAGGACACTATTTTTGCTTCTGAGACTACAGTTAGAAATTATTCCTTCTTACATTCTATACCTCAAGCACTTCAAAGTTTCAATTGCAGATTTATCACTATTTCATGCAAAGTTGTTCCCAGTAATGAAAAATAATACGCATACACCCTCCCCCCCAGTAGTTATGTACATATTTCAAAGTATAAATGGAAAGCATAAAGAAACTTTAAACAAAACAGTTGTTCTGAACTTGTATTTCTGATGTTCTAGAACCAGGAATTTTTTTGACATACCAAACCTCTCTCTGATTGACAGAAAATGGAAGACTCCAAGGATATCTAAAATTAGACTAACCTCTTATATAGTTAAATACGGAAAGAAAATAATCATTTGGAGTACCATAATCTTCAAGGAGAATACATGCATATGCCCTGGAAAAGAAAGAGAAAGAAGTATCTCTTAAAACTGTCAGTAATGACAGAGTGTTGCAATATGCAACAATGTAAAAGATCAGATTAATGTATAATTTTATTTTCCTGTTTAGATTTACCATCTGTAGATGCATTGAAAGCAATGCCAACACCTCTGAGGATTGGTTGGTCACTGGAACAGGCTCCCCAGGAAAGGGGTCATGGCAGCAAGCCTGCCAGAGTTTAAGGAGTGACCAGATGATGCTTTTAGTTTTTAGTTTTAGGCAGTCCTTAGAGGAGCAGGGAGTTGGCCCTCATAATCCTTATGAGTCCCTTACAACTTGAAATATTTTATGATCCTATGATTCCATAGTGAATTCTTATGTTTTCCAGAGAATGAAGAGAAATTATTTTTTAATCTTTGCTAAAAAAAGGTTATCTCATTTCTCAATATATCCTTTAGTGCTGATAAAAACAACAAAGGAAATATATAGCTTGGAACATCTGAGAACACTGGTGGTATTCATATGGCATAAATACAGTGTGAATAACACCAACATTCTTGTAAAAACCACAGATAACTAAACACCTGTTATTGTCCTGTTTAATTAGTATACACTTTTCATCAAGAGTTAATAGAAAATATAGATGAACTGATTATTTTAACAGATATGCTGGGGTAAGTAAAGAATTGTTCTGTTATATACCACTTGTAAAATAGGTCTGAAAGGATAGTAAAGTCCAAAATAGTGTAACAGAACAGGGTGTAAATGTGGGAGACTGCATTTTGAACACATAGTGTATTTTCACAGACAGGTGGTTTTTTTTAAAAAAAGAGTACTTTGAAAAATCATTTGATTCTTGGAATGTTTATGCTCTTAAGACTTCCCTTGTTGGAATCCACGCCTGTTGAAGCAAATGATAATTTTCCCATTCATCCAACCATGTACTAAGAGTTTTTGCAAATCCTACTCAGAACACACTGTTCTCAGATGTTACTTTGAGGAGCTGCCTAATCTGGCAGCCTGACAGAGGGAAGGTGCTCCAGCTTTGTGCTTCCAAGTCCAGCTTCCCAGTAGGCACACATGCACACATGTACCCAGGACATGCACATATCTGTGCATCCCTGTGTACTTGCAGATCAAAACAGACAGAAACCACAGCACTCAGGAATCATAAGCAGCACAGAAGGACTCATCCTGCTCCCCTTTCTGGCTAATCAGGATGAAAGCCTGTTAGTGAAAAATGGGCATGTACAACTTGGAGCCCTCCAGAAGCTGGGCTCAAGCACTCAGCCTGCGTACCTGGACGTTCCCACCTTGCCCAAGCATATATTAATCCATTGGACTCTATGTTTTTGTGGGTGACCCTCACCACCAAGAAGACCTGATGGAGACAATCAATGGGATGCCATTGGGATCCACAGAGTGGTGATATTTTCTATTTAATCTGTCTCGGTCACTACCTTTGTCTCCCCCCACCTCTTTTCTGTGTCTTTCACACACTCTCTCTCTCTCTCTCTCTTTCACATTTACTGTTAAGTAAAATTCATTCTATTGACTTTGGTATATGGTCTTGTTTACACTCTAATTTGGGCACAGGCATCACTAAAAATTTTAATAACCAGATCTCAACACTGGGCAGGCTGAGTAAATGCAGCTGCTGGAGGGACCCACGTCGTACATATGGATATATATTTCTCATCACTGGACCTCCATTATACCCAGCCAGAGGGAAGGAGGGTGTTGGTGCACCCTGTGTTCATGTGGGTGCTCTGTGGATCTGTATGATCTTTGGCTGATTATGTATATGTGTATATATATGTATGTATGTAGGTATGTGTGAATGTCTATGTAGGATATATATGGTATGGGCTCTGTGTTTGTGTACACCTGCTGGGAACACATCTTCAGCCTTGCCACTGTTTGGACATAAGAACAGCATTGTAATAAAATATTGTTTATTGCCTGTATGTTTACATTGTTTTTAATAAGCCAGTTAATTGTGGTTACATTGCTCGTCTAACCATTTTGTCCCCTAAGACAAAGAAAGTAGCAAAAACAATAGTGCTTCAACTCTGGATTAGCATTAAGAGAGTTGTTAAAATTTATTTTGTTTCTTATTTTTCTAGACCAGTAAATTTTGGAATGAATTATTACTTGGCACCCAACAAAAACTTCTCATCTGTTCCTTTTAAGCCTATCTTAAAGACCATCTGTGCCTTTGTAACCCAAGGAGGGAGAGAAACAGTCCTTCATTTATCTCATTTTTCAGCTGCATAAGTCAGTTTTACTTGTAATGATTTTGTTATTGAATAAGAAAACCAATCTTTGAATTATACTGATAAGAAATTATATTTTGCTATATTTTCCACATTATTTTTTTCCTAGGTCATGCAGAACTAATAGAATTTAAGTAGAAGTCAATTATTTTCCAGTTTACTTCTATTATTCTGGAATATGTATTTTTGTTGAAAAAGAATCTGTATCATTTGATATAATCTTTTTCCCAGTAGATGAATGAAAATTCTTAAAGATATATAAGACTGCAACTCAAATATTACAGGTCACTATGTTCATTCATACAGCTGTTTTAATTTGTACGTGCAATTATCACAATATGGGAAGAGCAGAGACTGTATGTAATCCTCTGAGCAAACTCAGACCGCAAAGATGTCACAATTTGAAAGCCCAAGAGAACCAAGGCTGTAAGAAGAACTTAGGGAATAATGTATTATTACAGTAGCAAGTACATTCAAATGAAATTGGTGTTTGGTACAGCCACACGCCTTCACAGAGCTGCATGAACAAAAGCTGACAGTGTCTCAACAGACTGGAAGAACCAAGAGCTTCCCTGAAAGGAAGTTCTTAAAATCGTCTTAAAACAATCCCACATGTTTCATGTGTCCTTCTGCAAACTGTTGGTAGATTTCAGTTATTTTGCCTGTTAGTTTAATCATATAAGATTATTAACATATTCTGATTTTTCCCGTAGATAATTTCTGATATCTGATAATCTGATAATTTCCTATAGAATTATTCTTCCTTGGTTCAAAAATCTAATATTTTTCTTATATCCTCTATACATGTACTTAATTTTTTTTGCTCATCTGAGCAGTTCACAGTCTCACAGCTAATTGTTCATAAGCAAACCTTAATTGCCTCATTTTTCAAGCCATTGCTCAGCACTGCATTTAAAAAAAGAGATACTAGTTTATATCCATCTTCTGTATTTTGTCCAGCTTCCCTCTCTGAAAAAAAATTGTTAACTCTGTTACACATCAGATTTTATAGAAATTTGAACAGGCATGTTTGCAAAATATCTGTAAAAACTTGAATATTTTCATTACATATTGAGAAAAAATTTCTCAATGAACATCACCACCTTTCTATTGTCTGATTTCAATGGATGTGTCAAGCATTGTTACACAATACAACAATAAACTAATTTTCTGTTCTTCGTGGCAATAGATAGTGTAGTTTATCTGTAAATAAAATACAGTAAATCTAATTCAAAACAATTTTCTTGTATTCATATGTATTTAAAGGAATCAAGCAGATAATGGGAGTTTGAATTTTATTCTCCCAGAATTCTGAGACAAGGCTTTCTACAGCTTCTCAAGGAGTTTGTGTATCTCTTTGCACTGGATTTGCTCGCCAGGGGGTGCAGGGCAGTCTCCATGAGGAAAGGCTGGGGCTGCCTAGGACTGGACATGGACACACAGGGCACAGCAGAGCCTCTTGGACACAGTGGTGCCTCCTCTGTGATACTGTATTTGAGAGAGGGCAGAACACCAAACAGAGAGGGGAGGAGGGAACAAAAGTCATGCAAAACAGCAGAAGCACCAAAGTCAGACAAGGGGGATGAGGAACTGTTCCATGGCAGAGCGGTTATTCCCTTCCACCCAAGGAAAACCTGCTCTAGAAAAGCATTGCAGGCAGTGGACGAACTCTGACTGAAGCAGAGGAAAGGTGTGAGAAGATGGGAATGTCACAGAGAAAACTGCTAAGTATAGACCATAGGATGCCCTTCCTCACGTTTGCTTGCTGAAAGAACTGAGGATAACCTGCAGGGATAAAAGAGGGGTTGGAAATAAGGAGTGAAGTTAAACCTGGCAATGCAGAAGAAAAGGATTTGAGACCTTGTGCTTGGCCTTATTGGACCTCATGAGGTTTCCATTGGCCCACTTCTTGAGCTGGTCTAGGTCCCTCTGGATGGCTTCCTGTTCTTTGGGTATGTCAGTTACACCACTCAACTTAGTGTTGTCAATCCATCCACATGTGGATTTAATAGGAAGGGGGGAATGTCTATCTTAGTGTGTTTGTGAAGGCTGCTGCAGTGTTTGCATCTGAGTTATCTGGAATTGCTGAGTTTTGTTAGATATTAACATTTTTATTCAATTAAAATTTATATTTCAATACAATTAAAATTACAAAAATTCTTACTCTTGTAATATATTTTCTAAAATTATTGAAGGATATATCTTTTTTACTTCAGAGACTGGGGAAAAAATGTGAACTCCTTTCCCTTTTTCTCTCCCTCTGTCCCAATCACCCCTAGCTAGTATAGAGCTCTCCACAGAGTCACTCCTACATCTAAAATAGTTCAACTCCTTCCCTGAAAAATGGAAAGAATAGGATAATTGTCATCCTAGAAACCTTTTCTATTCACAGATGTGCTAGATTTGCCCTTACACAAATTTTTCATCCATGATGTCAATATAGTTAATCATTCTCCTACTCACTATTGCAAGACCCAAGTTATTTTTAATGGGTTGCACTTCCTACTTCTTGGTAGTCACTAATCAAAAATAATGTTCCTCAAAGTACTTAGAATTGCTAGCATTAAGTGGAAGATTCAAGAATAGGACTTGTCTTAGTCAATAATCTGAAACCATATCCTTTCTTCATCTCCTACTTCTTTTTATTTTGACAAACATATAGTTTAGCATATTTACATATTACTGAAATGTTAATTAGCATGCAGTTAGTTCCTGTGTTTGAGAGTTGACCTAAAATTCTTTGGAGTAAATGGAAATGGTACCGTTAATTTCACTGGATGAAGAGACATTGCATAGAGCAGAGGAAAAAGACAAGCCTGACAAAAGTAATAAAATTTAAAGAAATCCATCTTGGTTGCTATGCTTTGTCTACCAGGCAGACAGAATTAATTCCAATGCTGTCATTTTGGCACTTTGTAGTGATGTTTTTTTCACTTCTGAAAAAGAAAAAGAAGAAAATATATTTTAATAAGTGTCTGCTATGCTTTTAAATTAGAGATAGTAATCTGATAATGGAATTCGTATTATTTTGGTAATAATTTCATAATTTAAGTTCAGTTACTCACCTTTCTGCATGTTGCTTCTATAAGTATTTTTGACATACATCCAAGAGGAATGTACTCTGGAAATTCCTCTAAAACCAAATGACGAGAATTAAGTACAGGTTGGAAAAAAAACCCTTGACAAGACAACAAATTCTTTAGCCTCTTCCAGCAGAACATGTAGTTATTATACATCTGAAAAAGGAATAAGGATCATTACTGAAGAACTCACACGTACAACAGGTCTCTTACAGCAAGAAAAAAAAGCATGTGCTGGAATAAATTTCTGCAAAAGCTGTAAAAATAAATTGAGGTCTCCTGTTTAAAGGTCTGGGAAGAAACCAATAATTACAGTGTATTCAGATAGTAAGACAGGTGTATTTTATTCAATCAACATTTTTTGTTCAAAATTTTAAGATTTTTGAAAACCTTTAGAAGAAATAGAGAAATTGATGGTATATATTTACCATGAAATTTGTAATACCATAATACTGAATAAGCTATTTCAATACATACCTGATCAAGTTGGCCTGTGAAATTTACCAGGGCTCAGCATCTGTAGGCTCATGGGCACCATCAGGGTCTGCAGAGTAACTCTCAAGCACCTGTTCCAAACAGATGGGACTCTCTGTGTTAGCCATCTACATCCTGATCCCATCTCCTCTTATGCCAGTTCTGCTGCAAAGTAGTTCTTTCCTGCTTCCAGAGCTCCACCAAAATGTGATTCTGAAGATTACTTTTTAAAAATACTCTCAGGGATGAGACAGCAATGAAATAAAGATAAGACCAGAGTAGTCAAAAAACAACCACAGATAATTTATAGAGAAGCACAGGAAGTACATTGTTTTTTGGAAAAGCAATAAAGGTTTCCACTCAAAATCCAATCTAAAAACGTTTACATTACTTTTAATTTTTATTCAGTCCTTTCAAGATCTTTGGGTCTTTGGAGTGTCCTTCCTTCTACTCTCTTTTCTTTCTTCGAGTATCACTGTGAAGGCTTTCCTTTGTAAAGTTCTGGATTTCTCAGTCAAGTAATTATTGACAGACTTGAAAGGCTTCAAGTCATTCAGCAGGTGTTCTGTCGCTTCCACATAATCTTCCCTGAGAAAACCCTGTTTCTGCTTCCAGCTTAGTCATTGAGATAAGGGGCTGCAGTTTCAAAAGTAGCAACAATGCTTTGTTATTAGCTCTCTGCTAATAGTCTCTCCAACCCTAGAGAAAAGTAGCAAACAAACAGCCTCAGTGGAAATCCTTCTATACCCCAATGAAAACATTTTATATACAGAATACACACAAATAAAAATTTGAAAGGTAGTATGCATATATTAGAATCCATCATGTAATCTATTAAAAACTTATTAGAATATAAATTTTAAGTTCTACAATAAAAAATTTCCACTAATAAATCTGGAAAACATAGGTAGCAAACATTCTATCACACTTGTTCTAAAAAAACCAATACATAAATCACAGAGGAAAAAGCTTTTAAGTTGCTGATACCTTCATCACATTTCTTAACAGAGAGGAATACAAACTGACTTCATACTTCACCTGTCATATATATGGCATTTCTGAAATCTTAAATAAATAATTTAAATTTTAAGTAGTATCATGATTTTGTAAACATATAAATCAGCCATAAATTTTAACAGACACAAAATCATAAACACTAGAAATCTTTTCAGAAAAGCACTAGTGAGTGTAGTAGAATGATCACTTTTTTCAGAATTTCAAGCAAAAAAATTATTTAAAGCTGAGGTAGTCCTATGAGATGCAGAGTGGGTGACAGCTGATTTCCTTAATAAGTCCCATGGTGCAATACCGGGCTAGCTGTGTCTTTTATTTTTTAGTGTTCCTGTGTCAGGATGTATTACTGGTACCTCAGAGCATATATGTGTTGATTTTCTTCTTGGAATTACTCAGTGGGCCAAATTCATACCCTTAGTTTGGTCTCCATCCTCTACTTACCTTGAAATTGCCACAAAATGTGTCAAAATCTTTTGTCTCTGAGATTTCTATCTCTTGATTTTCTTAGAAATTGCCCAGTTAAATTATATGGGCAGACACACAGTCAGAGCAACCCAATATACTTAATTTTCTTAATAAATCAGGCTTCAAGACTCCACTACTGGATTCCACTACTGGCTCTTTCTCAAAACATTGTCTCACACTGTGAGATTCTGAATTTCAGTTGATCCAGAATAAGGACCAAAAAAAGGGACCAAGAACAACTTGCTGTTTGAGAACTGTGGCAAATAGTACTGCTCTTTTGTACTTTGTTGGTCAGAGAATTTTACTTTTTTTAAACTCCACCCATTCCCTCCACTGTGGTACCATTTTATTTAATTTACAGGGAAAGCTATCAGATATTCCAGAAGCAATTGGTTTATAGCAGGATGACCTGACATTTCTGATGGCTATATTAGAAAAAACACTTCTCAGTTCAAAAATACCCAATCATTTCTTCACAGCTTTCAAATTATTTCCTTCTAAGTGTAGTGTGAGTATAAGAGAACATGAACTCAGCTCAGTTTAGTGCTATCACATGTTCTGTACATTCTATCTTGTGCAATATCAAGGCAAAGTATTTCAGTAAATATTCAAACATGTTGGACAAATGAAAAACTTTCTAGAATTGGCAAATTAATTTTCAAAGCAAAATTTGGAAATGGCCTTGAAAAAAACCTGATAGTGGTGCGTGGCTCATGTGTGGCATGAAACGAAAGCAAAAGTGACCTCAAATGATCGTAAATTGCATAAGTAAAACTGGAAAAGGCAGAATTGTAAAGTGAGTGTTTGGAATGCAGAGCTTGCACATCCATTTTTCTAAGCAGGATTTTAACTTTCATATGCTTTTTGCTTTATATCTTTCCAATACTAAGCGCCTTTGGAAATGCAGCTGATTCTGTGCTCTGCAGATTAGCATATTTTGTATTAAGAAACCTACTTACATTCTTTTTAGGCCATTCTCTCTAATTCATGTTGGTCTCTACCATACAGCTTTGAGGACAGAATGGCAGAAAGACTGCTAATGCAATGTGTCTTTTCTCTCTTTTCTTTCAGTGTTTGAAAGAAAGAATTCTTGGTTACTCATTTAGATACTTGCTTTTCATTTCTCTGTGTCTGTTTTCAGGAAATATTGTATGGACTTGTAATCTTTATAATCTTCAGAATAATGAGGATTTAAAGGATTGTTCTACATTTAAAGTCTAGATAACATGATCTTATTTTTTCCTTCTGGCAAAAAAAAAGAAACAAAGATAAAAAATGAGTGAAGATTTTATCTGAGTAGTCCTTTAATCTTCTCTTTATAAAGAAAAAAGAAAAACCTTAACTACTTCTTTCTCATTTTTTTTATCTCAGGAAGAAAAATTGACTACAAAATCCTACCATTCAAAAGGTACTTTCATATATTTAAGAAGCCTAAAAGGACAATCTATACAATACTCTTTTCTGGAAATCTACACTCTTAAAGGTTAAAGCAATTTTTTTTTTTTTTTTTTTTAGATTTGGAAAGATCATATGTTTGTTTTCTACTCTTGTTAGATGAAGTAAACATAGTTAGACTGGGATTGACCTAACAGGCCTTAACTGCCCTTCAATATCATTGCATTCCCGTCATGTCTTGATGATACAAAAAATCATGATCCATCTCACCACACTTTCTAGCATAAATTCTACACTAAGTTTTCCTTGAATCGAGATTTGTCTGAATAGGAAAACAAAGTGGCTCCATAATTTCATTATCTCGGTAAACACTCTTTGAGCCTTCTCCCTGTGACATCTGAGTGTACAAACATGTGGGTGTCATTGTATTAAATAATATCTGCTCAAATATTTCAATAGCTGAACCTTAGGAATGGGTAAAAATTCTGTTGTTCCACATCTAAGGCCTGATGATGTACAACACGTTCCATGCTGATCCAAAATTGCATTTTTTACCTTCCTGGGGTACACCTCTTCATGTCAGTTCACACGCTCAGAGATGACTCCACAAGCCGAGCTTGGTAAAAGGGCATAATTAGGACAGTCACTTTAACTGTGTACTATTAAACAAAAAAATTTGTTATTTCTGAGAGAATCACAAATATTGTATGCTGGATGAGTTATCAGACTTAGAGAAAACAATTTTTTTTCTACTTTCCTACTGTTGGAGTTATATAGGTAAAAATTTTTACAGTAAAATTTAGGACATATCTTAGCTAATCTTTGCCCACAATACTGCAATGGTCCTGACCACGTAGCTTCACCCTTCTAGCAGACTTGAACTAAATCATTGTCAGGAGCTGTAACACGTGTCAAATAATAATTATTTTTGCACTGATATGTAATGACTTTTTGCCATGAAAACAAGACAGTGCAACCAAGCAGTTTTTGGGAACTGTGAGCTAACAGCATTGACACAACAGGCATTGCATTGTTTTGACATGAATATAAAAGACAATTTATTATAGTTCATGATAATAAAGAAAATTTGTTATGGGAAATAATGGAAAATCTAAATCTCGTAATTTCTATATCCAATAGAAGAATACTTTTATTTTTGGATACTTTTGTTTCACTGAATTGTGAAGCACTTTTGGTTTTGGTAAAGGACAATAGATGAATTCACTAAATGATGGGTTTTAAAGATTTAACATTTGTTTAAGTGTTAACAAATAATTTTTCTTCTCATCATAATAGCAATAATTTAGGATTTAAGGAATTTAGTATGTAAGGTAAATAAAATTTAAAAATCTTTACATCTACTATAATATATCATTATGATGCCTTGAAGTGGCTACCTGAAAACAGAGGCCAGAGAAGATTAAGAGAATAAAAGCAGGCATTTATTTGAAGAGCCTTCAAATGTACACCCTGGGCAGTCATAAGCCTCTGAGGGGCTCCACCCAAGATGGACACTGGGTCACAGATTATTCACATTTTTATAAGTTTGGTCCATTTGCATATCAGGGTTAATTCTCCAATTATAATTTCAGGTAGTGATGTAATTACCCGAAGTTTGCTCCCCCTGTCAGAGGTTTTAGTTTATAAATTTTGGAGCCTGGAACAACAAGGTGTCCTTGAGTTCAGGCCCAGAGAGGGTTTGTTATGTCTAACCAGCATGAGAGGACAGTAGCTAACAGACTGTGTGAAGTTTCAGAGTTGCACACTAAGCCGTACAGGATTTGAAAAATATAAAATTTAAAACCTAAGGCATCAATTATGCCCTATTATAGCAGCAGACATGGATAAAAAAATCAAAGAAGTAACATTTATTTCATGTGCCATTATCTAATCTAATCTCATGAAATCTGGTCTAAACTACTCATAATTATAGACCCTTTTAACACAGGACTACCACTTCATAGACTCCTTTATTGCAGAATACTTTCCTTCTTGATAGATGCAAGTGATGTATTTGTAACTCTTTTTTTTTTCTATTTGAATGTGTATTTGTTCAATAAAGTGAACAAATATATGCAAAGAGTAAAAATTAAAAAAAGATGGTGCACATGAAGGAAAATACTACAGAGGTTTCCTCTCCAAGTCCATATTAAGACTGAGCATTCCATGAAGTCTAAAATGAAAGAACAGCAGTTTGGGTTTAAGAGGAATCTGCAAAGGCAGATGATCAAAATGGCATAAAATATGTAATAGTCTTAATGAATGAGATGTTTAATGAACCAGGAGGTACTAAAAATGAAATTAATCACATTGACATCAGTTTTAGGGTACCACCCTTAGAGTTTCATTAGCTCAATAGGAAAGAAATTAATTATATGGATTCATATATAAAGAAAGTAAATTGAACTCTTGCTTGTAAACACTTGCACTATTTGTTCTAATAACTTGCTTTCTGCAATTAAAGAAGCCAATTTATGTAATTTTATATGCCCAAAAGCTCTGAATGAGACTTGTGAACAAGTATGTTTTCCTTTGAAAATAACTGAAGAGGAATTTTATCTTTAAATGTCCCTGAAAGCCATACTTTTTGCAATTCCTGCTACTTCAATTCCTTTATATAGTATTACCTGTATAACCTGGATTAAAACTGACTAAGATGTTGCCTTTTGAAATTCTTTGGAGCTTCATTTATGAGAGACCAAATATCAGAGAGCTACAGAAAATGTACAGAAAAGTATGTGTTTCACATACTCAACTAATCCAATCTTGTTACAGTGGAATAAGCATGTTTTACTGCTGTATGCTTTCTTCTTATGTTTTTCAAAAAACATTATTTAAATACAGTTTCAGGAGTTTAGTATTAATAAACAACTTTCATAGTTAACTTTTACCTTGTGGTTTAAAAATTTTTGGAGAGGAAGCTGAGATAATGTAATGATTGCAAAATTTCTTCTGAATTATGAAGGATATTGTAATGTATTGAAGAGTTAATACAGAGGACTCCTGATTTAAAATCACAGATTAGATCCTCTGGTGAAATTGAATTATCAGCTTAAATGAAGTTCCAATTCAGATTCTCTTTAGCACATTTATATTTTATGTGTGGAGTGATACTGATCTTTTCAAGTTTATTTCACCTAAAAGGCACAGTCTAGCCTAAGGTAGCTGGACTCAGCTCTTACACTCACGGAAAAGAGAAAGGCACCCCAGCAGATAATTAATTCTGTCTTAAAACAGAGCACTAAGGTAAGAGAAATGACAGTGTGATCTATAGGTGTGCCCCAGGGGATATTCTGTAATGAGACTAATAACCCAGAAGATCTCAGAGTACTCCATGATGAGCTAGAGACTCCTCTAGAAAATTATTCAGAGCATCCAAGTTAGGCTGCAGAGGAGCCTCTGCCTTTCCATTGGCTTCAAAGATATTAAAGAGCCAAAAACGAACTCTTGACAAATCCTCTCCTTTTCCACTGGTTTTATAAGACAGCCTTGGTGAACAACTAAGGAGAGATATTCCTTTTTTTTTTGAAGGCTAAAATTAGGAGGTATGAATCCTGATCACAGTTCCCTCTTAAAGAAGGTTTACATTCCAGCTGTTGCTCTTTCCTATGTATGCATTGCAGAATTAAGCCCAAAGTTTTAAACTATAGCTTATATCTAAGTTTAAATTCTGCCTGTCTTGCAAAAACAGAAGAATCCAGGAATTCAGCTTTCTGTTTCTTGGGTGTATCCTTGCATCCCTGCAAGTACAAGGAAGGCTAATTTTGGAAACTGGTAACACCAGAATTATAGGAAAATCATCTCTAGGAAGAAAAAGAAGCATCACTCTCTCTTCCTCCATTCATCTAGTTATCAGAATCTTGCAATATCCTTTCAGTTGCACCCTACAAGCCCTTTTCTTTAGGGACTGTCTATCACATCACTGTTCTTTTTGCTTCTTTTAAACTTTCCACCATGAAGTAAGTTGAAGAACACCTTGGCAATTTTAAGGGTTGCAAAAGAAATTGCCATTATATCACTGCATGATAACATCATTCTCTGAGTTTTCATTTCAAATGTTATGGAAAAGAAATACAAGAAAACATTGTTATAAATTACTACAAAGTAAGAAAGTGAATGGCAAAAGAGGGGAAAATAATGATCAATAGAAGACAAAGTCATATAAAATGCTGCTTTAAACATACCTTTCAAAAACTCATAATCACTTGAAGCGTAAAGTGGTTTTTACTCCAATTGGCAGAGTTCACGTGGTACAGACATTCTTCCTTGGTTGATGTTAGAAAAACAGGAATAGGTTTCAGTAATTATATAAATGTGAATAAAAGACAACCTTGATTCAAGTCAAAAATAAAGCCATAAAATGTAATGAGATTTTATCAGCTAGTCAGGTTAATATGCATTAATATAAGCCTGCTGAGCTATTTGTGTGATGGTTTCATAATCTCAACTCTTTACTTTGCCATATTCCAATTTCAGAACAAAAAAAATGAACCAAAATCAATATCACTGTTGTCTTTACATCTTTCATAGGTTTCATATTTATACTGTATTGAGAAATCAAGGAGAAGGAGTTGGACTGATCTTAATATAATTTAATGAAATCAATGTATTCAGTTAATTACATTTTTATGACATTGTTTGTGTGCTTTTCAAATAACTGGTTTTGCATCCTGTTGTTCTTTTCTGGTTTTATGCTCTATAATCTATTCTCATAGTTTTCTCTTTAGAAGTTCTGCACGATATGATTTTCTTTTGTTTGTATTAACTCAGTAAGTGGGTCTCCAAACTATGCATATGCAAAACTTGTGTAACATTTAAAGCACAGCTGGATATGGTCCCTTTTCACTGCTTCATAATACAGCTCTACTGTACATGACTGGGACAATAATTCCCTCTTTTTATTGTTGTTTTTTTAAATGAGAAAAGAGGGAGAAAATGCACCGCAGGACAGCATTATTGAAAAAATTAAATAAGAGAGCTATGATTAGTAAATGTGACTACATATAACTTTTTTCTTGGAGGAGTTAGATTGCACAGTGATGTATCCCAGCAGAGGAGCTGCCTCCTGTATAGAAGGCAGTCTCTGGGTAGCAGGAGGCCTCTGGAAATATATGTGTATAAAAACTGCAACTTATTTGAGCAGAAAAAATATTTGAAAAATTCCAGGTTTATCTTAATTAGACAGCAAAAAATTCTGAATCCTTGCACAAAGACAGGTCTTGTAATCTTTGATATTCAGGAATTGCTTTGAGTCTGTGGTTTTAAAAATGGCCTGAATTCCATTTGCTTTTACCTAGTAGATTATGGCCTACTATACATCCTTTTCTCCATTTCTTCCCATCCCTGGCTCCAGACTTTCTTTGTAAAGTGAAACAACTCAATGATACAATTTCTAAACTTTCTTTCCCCAAGCAAATCTAACAAATGTTTTTTATGACATACATTTTTATATGCATTTTTTTCATACCAGTAAGTAAATAGTTTTAAAAATTGAACAAAACCCCCAACTCAGTTACTTCAGAATTGCCTTTCATGTTACCTTGTATGTTACCTTGAAATATTGCTAAAAGACAGTAGAAAGTACAATTATTAAAATTCTTTGATGTCATAGTACTTGGACCATTTACACTATAGTAGTTCATAGCTGACAGATCTCTCCAGAAAAAAAATTATAAACTTAACTATCTTCACTTGTAATAGCTGAAATATTTTCAATAACTGTAGAATGTGGTCATCAGCTGTTAGATTCTAATGAGACAGAAGAGTAGTGTAATGTCATTCATTCATATTTGTGGACATCAATCTTTGCTGCAGACATGTACTTCATTTGCACAAAGACAGCAGGGCCCAAAAAACTGGGGCCGTTAATTGTACTGGTTTTTTCAGTACAGTTTTCTGTCACTGTCTCTTGAGTCTGAAAACCTCATGGTTCTTATGCTCTATTCTAAGGTGCAGAATTATGACTTTGCCTAGACTTGTGTTCATAGTATTCATCTTAGAATATTTGGTGCTTTATAGAGTCTTAGATTCCCAGAGAGAACATCCTATCCAGCTCTTGTTTTAGTCTGTTTATTAGAGGAAAGAGAATTTACTTAAAGGCATGAATTAAGTGGTAGCTTGAATTGCAGGTGATTGTTTTCTGCTTTTTGAGTCCATTCTATTTAACAAATGCTTCTGTAGAGAAAAACTTCACACATTTTAAATTTAAATGCAAGGATTGTTTTGTTGGCATAAATCCTGTCTTCGTGTTTCTATTTGTACCTGTTTCTTCAGTTCTTATCTATGCTGATATACCTAGTTCATATGATTCATAATGATCATAAACACAACCCTATCATCTTCCAATTTTATCATTTTTTCATTGATTTCCTAGCATTGCTAAGAAAGTGACATGCTGGCACAACCTAAAAGGTTACCTGGCCTGAGAGTGTGTGGACATCATGACTATGGGTTCATAGGACTCAGTAATACACAAGAAGACAGAGGCTTTATTTTCTAAATTTCTCTACCACAGGATAACACAAATACCACAATAATGTCTCTAAGCAAGTAAACTACCACAAATTCGGCACTAGTAAATATATTTATGATTAATAAAGCCAATATATATGATCTACTATATCTAATAGATTATAGTGTATTTAATCTGTATCAATAGGTATAGCTTATTGTAAT
The DNA here is from genome assembly GCF_017639235.1 of Corvus kubaryi. Lineage (NCBI taxonomy): Eukaryota > Metazoa > Chordata > Aves > Passeriformes > Corvidae > Corvus > Corvus kubaryi. Next base: position 20,105,693 of record NW_024580671.1, on the reverse strand, counting down.
AAGTTATTAACAAATTACTATCCTCAATCAGTAATATAGTATCAATCAAACAGTATGGCAGCAATCAATAATAGCAACAACCAGTAACATCAAAAACCAAATAGGTATATACAGATATATATTACAGACTACTATAAATATATCTTTAGTGAAGCAACTTGTCAACAATGCAGACATGATTGATTGCCTACAGAGACCTGTGATGTGTAGCAAGTGAATTAGACAGATTTCAGAAGGGCCAAATGATCCCAAAGGGTAACACAGCCATCCCAGAGATGGGAGGAAAAACCAAACCAAGCTGTTGGAAACATGAAACAGTGAAGAAAATGCAAAACTCTATATCTGATAGGGTCTGCGATGCAAACATGAAAACCAGATAGAGGTCTTGTGGTTGGTGTTGCTGTGGCATCCGGGAGAAACCTGGAGTGAACTAGAAGGGGCTCAGTCTTTTCTTCATATTGGTTTTATACAAACCAAGTGCACCTCCTACCAAGAAATATTCCATAAAATGCAACTATGGAGAATGGAAGGTTTGACCACACTCCCATCCACAGCAATGTGCACTACAGTGGGTAAAAAGGTAAAAATGTACCCCAATTTTATACCTAACTGGTGATGAGAATTTGACACAAAATTCATAGGCAGAGATCAATGGGTTTGTCATCCTCCCCTTGCCCAAAAAGGGTGCCTTTTGGTAAGTCTTACGTCCTTGGGTATGCTGAGTGTTGACCCAGGAAATCAAACTTGTGATTGCAGTCGTATTATTAATGCTCTATATTCCGCAGCTACTGCATTTGTCACTGGCAATCCAAAAGAACAGTATATGCTGCATTCAGTAAATATAGTGCTATTTGTGAACCTGACTGGCTCTTCTGAATGCAACAGGACCTAAAGTTGATAGACTATTCATGCATCTGGGGTCAGGCCTATAGTTATGCTTTTGCAACACAAACCAACCACAAGGAGGAGGGAAACAGAACAATAACAAGGTCTCACTTCACAAATTATCTGTGTCACAGAGTCTAGAGTCAGTCAGGAAGCCCCAGTGACAATCCAAAGTCTTCTGGAAAGTTTGTGCTGAGTGTTCGTATTTACGAAATTAATACTATGTGCAGCACAGTAAACTCTTAGAGAGAGAGAGGCTCTATTTAGAATAAAACTCAAATCCTTTATATATCAGAGACGTGAAGGTATAGGACATCACCATTTCAAGCAGCTAACAGCTGCTGTTAGTTCTGATTTTTCGTCTGTAACTGCCAATAGATGATGGTTTTTTTGGTTCTTGTTTCTGTCCAATTTTGTTTTCCCAGACTGTTCTCACTTCTACCAATGATAAGTGGCCATTACACTTCCTTGGGTTTGAACTTATAGATGGTATCTCAACATGTCTCCAGTTTCTAGGTACCCCAGCAGTACTGTGAAGAGGTCAGCTGCACTTTTCAAGGATGTTTCTTGTTTGAAGGCCTAGTTCCCAAGTCCACAGGTCCCAGGCTAGCCTGAAATTTCTGTCAGTGTTTCTCAGCAGAAAATTTCTTCTCTTCACTAATTTTCCCTTTATAATCAGGACATCTTTATGGCTGCTCACATCACATGGTCACAAGTAATCAGTTTAAAATATGATAAGTTTCACTGCTTTCTGTTCAGCTGTCTATTTGTCTTGTGGTCCAACATAGATGTGGCCCTTAGGGACTCCATGATCTTAGAGCTCCTTTTTATCCTTAACAGTTCTATGAATTTATGATTCTATATTTTGTTTTGTGGGTGGGGAAGGCACAAGAAACAAAAAGTAAAGCACTTTCCGTAGTAGTGTTGTTGTAGTCTTGACTACAACTGAACAAGCTATCCTGAGGCAGTAAAACTTTCAGCATTAGATATCCACGGCACTTCTTACAAGCTCTCAGTACACCTCACATTAAGTTAGTTGTGCTCTTTGTTAGAGTGAGTAGGATTCCACTCAATTTAGCCTTAAGAATTTTTAAACTGAAATAGTAAGGGTGGCTCCTATGTCAAATGAGAGAGTCGAAAAAACGTGGAGAGAGACTTGGCCATGTATAATCATTTACTAAATGGAATAGTTGGAATTCCTTTCTGGTGATGCATGTCCTTCCCTTGAATATAGACTAAATGTAGTGTAATTTTCAATCTACTAGAATCTCCTGGTTCTGATATAACTTTGGTAAGAAGTATTATATACCTTTTCTATCTTCCTGGTTTTTCTTACAGGTTGTCTGCTGTGGTATTCGATAATCTGAAACTCCCAGTCAAATCAACGTTGTCAGATTACACTGCTACTCTCCATTCTTTATCAGCTCCTTTTTGGCCAACTTTCAGTTGCTTGGAAAGCTCTCATTCAATTGTTAAAAGATAAATTGAGGTCTCACTGATTTTTTGTTCCCCATGTCTATTATGTTTGTGTCTCCTGTCAGATACTTAGATTTTTACTGGGATATGTATCTCTAAATTTGTGTCCTTACCTGTGTGGGATTTCTCAGTAGCAATGGAATCTGGCTGCAACCCACATCAAAAAGTACTGAATTTCTGCCCATCTATCAGATAGAGTAAGGTTCAGTTTCCATCTGAGCATTTTCTTCAAAACCCACCTAATATGGAGGATATATATCTGAACTAACATATACACTTTATATCCATTGCAGGAAAAATACAGAAAATAGAAAAGTACAAGGAACCTTGTGAAATTCTGGAAGGATAAAAAGAAATAATAAAAACAATTGAAAAATGTACAAAAATAGGCAACCTGGAGAAAAAATTTGAAGGATGTAGTAAAAATACACTAAGCTTTTTTAAATATTGAACTATACAATAGAAAAGATTTCACTGAATAGGTGCCCCTAGGACAATAGATGAGAAGATCTGTTTTGAATTTGAAACTTACAAACATTTAGTTCTACATGTTGATGAGTCCAGATGATTGGCAGACCCAGTAGAATTATTGAATATAATGGCCTATTTATTTAATATTTAATATTTAATATTTAATATTTAATATTTAATAAAATATACTGTTTATTGTATTGCACCTCATAAAAATTAAGTTAGATTACATTTGATAGATTTAATTTGGCTATCCAAGTATAGATGATATATATTTGATTTAGATTGTTTTTCTAAGTAATTTTTGAGACAATATCATACACTCGAATTTGCCTCTTGTTGATCATAGCTGCAAATCTTACTATTATTTATGATTGGCAAATACTAAAAACCAAAATCCACTTTTTGGTAACCAGCAAACCGCTTTCTAGCCTAGAGAGTAATTGTGTAGGACAGGCTGTGGCAGTAACCTCCAAATGATACTTTTGTTTTGAAGTCATTTAAGAGCTTGAATCCTTTGTGTAGACCATAAATAGCAGCACTAAATGTTTTCTTGTGATGTAGCTGTGAAGGGGTCAGTTAGCACATCTATTCATTTCAAATTGCTTCCACTGACACCAGACCTGTCCCTTCATCACCACAGAGGGAGATGAAGAAGAATAATGAATGAACTAAAAATAGAGGAGTGGATCTATTTGAGGATGACCTGATAGAAAGTCACAGAGAAGAAAGGCAGAGGAAACCATCTGGATATTTTCTGAACAGTAACCTAGGGTGACATTTGCCTCTGTTGAAGACATGGAGTCTTTTGGCTGTCCTCACTGTCCTTAGAATTTCCCCTTTGTTTTCTCAAGTTTTGAATCCTTTTACTCATTATTTTTCTCCCCACTGCCACAACTTGCTCTTTACTCCTTGACATGAAAAATTAAACAAATGTAATTAAACAGAAGTATGACTCTTCCTAACAAGAAAAGATTTTAGGTCCATTGCAATGCAAATACATGGTCCCAGTAAAGAACTTAGATAAGAGTTGTGGTGACAAAACTATAACCCATATTTTGTTCCCCTAGTGTAACTTAGATGGAGGCAATATTGAAGGACAAAAGGATCATGGCTAAGGGGCAGAGAGGTTTGAGTTCAAACATGATTAATTTTGGAAATTACAAATAAATCTAAAGCAACGAAAGAAGCTTAAGAAGTTGGAATTTGATTTATCTTTTATAGCATTATTTAATCCTACTGAGAGTAAGAAGAAAGGGGAAATTGAATTTTTATTTATGGTGCAAAGCATTCCAAAAAGTTATTGAAAAAGGGACAAACCTCCTGCATAATTTCAGTTCAGAGTAATTAAATATTGGAGAGGCTCTGATTTCCAACAGGAATTATAATGTAGCACTTTGAGACTTTATTATGTACAGACTTCTTGCAAGTATGTGAATAAGATGTGAAATTGAGAGGAAATACCAGAGGATGTGGGCAAGAACAACTGTTTCAAATGTCTGTTCATTCTTGTCAGAAATAATTTCTTAATCAGAGCTCATTTTGTTGCTGGTAACTTTAAACACTCTTAGGGTGAGTGCATGGTCCAAGTAGTGACTAAAATAAATATTAATGAACCAAGCCCCCAGAAAATGGTCATGAAATAGCATCTCAAAAGTGTCAGGGACATTGGGCTGAACCCAGCAGCCCAGCAGAGAGAAGGCAGCTGCAACTGCCCTCCCTTGGGTCCATGCTGAGCCAAGGGGAAAGATCACCTCCCACCACCTAGTGCAACCCAGGATGATGCTAGCCTACACTACCATGTGAGCAGAAATAGTATCTGAGTTCTTGTTAGAGCTGAAATTATGCACTCCTGTAATGTGTCACACTTCAGCAGAAAATAAAAGTCCAGAGAACTGTTGTTAGGAAGGGTGGAAAGATGGAAAAGAAACTTGATGGTATTGCTCAGGCTAATAGACTGTCTCACAACTTCTTTTTTAGCATTCTTTTCAAACATTATTTTTCTAACTCAACTTTTGTGATATTCTCTAAAAAAAAAAAAATCCTGAAAAATCTAGGAATTAAAAGGACAATAATCTAAGAGCACAGAAAGAGAAATCTCTGAATGTTTAAAACATAATTAAGTGCCAGATAACATTTTGTATTAAGACGTTTCAGCAGACTTCAAGTCTTGGCACTCACTGAGAAAAATGTGGGAGGAAGCTCCCCAGTTCAAGAAGACAAGGAACTGCTGGAGTGGGTTCAGTGAAGGCTACAGATATGATTAAGGGACTGGAGGATCCCTCTCATGAGGAAAGGCTGAGGATGCTGGGACTGTTCAGCCTCGAGAGGAGATAACTGAGGGGAAATCTCATCAATGCACACGAGTATCTTCAGGCTGGTGTCAAGAGGATCAGGCCAGACTCTTTCCAATGGTGCCCAGTATCAGGATAAATGGCAATGGGCACAAACTGAAACATAGCAAGTTCCATCTAAATATGAGGAAAAGCTTCTTTACTTTGAGGGTTACAGGGAACTGGAAGAGGCTGTCTAGGGTGGTTGTGGAGTCTCCTCCAGACTCACTCAAAACCCACTTCAACATAACCCTGTGCAATCTGCTCTAGGTGAACCTGTTTTAGCAAGGGGGTTTCCAGAAGTCCCTTTCAACATCAGCCATTCCACTGTTCTGTGAAAGCCTTTAAAACTGCTTGGAAGGCTTTCTAAAGTAATACTTTTAAATGTGCACATAATTTTTGTGGTGACTGGAAGGCTATAAAGCAACTCCAGTGCAAGCAAGTTTTTACTTCCACCACTAATATTTCTCATGTGACATACACAGGAATAAATTGGGCCCAAAGTGTCAGCTTAAGTGTTTGTGACTAACATGGGAAATTTAAGAAATATAAAGCCTCTCAAACCATGGAAAAGAAAGCCTGGCTCTTGGGCAAAGTATTTGATCTTTAATTTTGCTTTACTGTACATCTAGAGCAAACACTATCTTCTTTTTTTCCTGGCTATGAATAATTTTTCAACAGAGGGAAGCTGTTATTACTGCTTCTAAACACCTATATAATGAAAATTTTAAAAAATAATAAAGAAAACAGGATCTATACTTCCTTCCTCTATTCTCTGACATCACAGAAGTGACACCTATATAATGAAAATTTTAAAAAATAATAAAGAAAATAGGATCTATACTTCCTCTATTCTCTGACATCACAGAAGTGTAGAATCAGTTGTAGAGTTAGCAAAAGTTTGAATGTCTGACTCAGAGCAGAAAGCTGTTATTAGCTACTTGGCAATAAAGAAAAGTTAGAGCACTCCATCAGCACCCAAATGTTTCAGCTTCTAGAAATTGGTCCCATTGGAAGCATGGACTTGATGTTAAAAGACCTCTGCTACATGTTTTGAGGAAATGAAAAAGAAAACAAAGCAACTACTCAGGCAGTGTAGTTGGAGAAAAAATATATATTCTGGTCCAAAATGAGTTAACAAGCTTAATTGTGGAGATAAGCAAGGAGTGAGCACAGCCTAAACTAGTGCCATTTTTCCATCCACCTCAATATTTCTCTCACATTTCTCAATTTTAATATGAACTGTTTTCCTTTTCATTTATAATTTCGTTAGTCATGGTAATTTTATAGAACTGGCAAAGTAAAATACTTGAATGCTAGGAGAGTAATTCACACTGTCAGGGTTTGAGGTGAGATTTTGTTCCACTATCAGAAAGCTGTGGGAAAAGAATGCCAGATAAGTACTAATTCATTGCCGATTACATAAAAAATCATACTGCATGTACACTTTTTTAGTCAGAAGAGCAAAAACATGTTTCCAAAAGAAGTGAAAAGACTGTCAGCTAGAACTTTGGAAAGTATACTGGAAAGCCTGGTTGTAAGTATATTTTGAGAATCCAAAATTAACAAAGATGACCTACATTAATTATTTTTTCAACTTGTTTTCTGTGAGATTTGAGTTACTTTGGGCTATTCATAAACTGCATGAGCACATGGAAGTAAAAGGCCCTAAGCTATAGTGCATTTTAACTCATGCATCCTGTAACCATGAATGAAGAATATGTGTTGTAAATTAAGCCATGTGGTGGCCACATTCATCAAATAGCTCTTGGTGTCCTTCAGTTTGTGCAGATGTTAAAGATGGTGTTTCTCAGCAGGTTGGGAAAATGGCAGAGATTATCAAAATGGATATCAAGATTATGCACATATGCAGCCATATGGGTCTGCCAAAATCACATTGAAATTAATGAAAATAATTATATTTAAAAGACCCTCTTGAACCTGAACTATTAGAAATCATAACTGCATATGGTTCTCTGCCTTTGTGAGTTCTCATTCAGGAATCCTCAAGAAAAGCTTTGACATCAAAAAGAGTTTGAGTAAAGATTGTGTCAAACACTGTAAGGATGCAAATTATGAATTCTATATTATAACTAAAAATCCTAATTTCAGTGTTACTAACATTCATTCCCACTAAGAAGAGTTAGAGTTCCAGATTTCTGTTAAAAAAATTAAAAATGTATCCTTAGTTAACCCAGCCTTCTAAAAGCACAGTACAACACAGCAAAAGTGAATACTAATAATATCTAAATATTATCAAAAGGAAAAGTATCCTTGCCAAATATTAAAACTAATCACATCTTAAACAAAGAAGCAACCACGATGCAGTGCAATTGCTATAAGGGTCTTCTCATTACTTACTACTAAAAGCTGTGCTTTTTCACCACAAATATAGTCTCTGATCCAGAAAAACTAGAATAAATAGTTTCTTTTCTTTTTTTCTTGTGGATAATATGTTGATAAACACTGGTAGCCTTACAGCCATATTTTCAGATTTCTATTAACATCATAAACGAGGGATTTTTCCTTTTATATAAATTTAAAAAAACACCAACAGGATGAATAGAAGTATGAGTAACAATCCCTTCAGTAGTCAGGGTTCGGTGTTTGGATTGTCAGTTTAATTGTAGTAAATATTTTTGGGGTTTATTTAGATTTTAAAGGTGTTTTGTTTTGTTTTGTTTTGTTTTGTCCCCCAAGGTTACATTCTGTTACATTAAGCACTTTAAGTGTTAGAGTAAGGATTACAAAGTGAGATTTTTTTTTCTCTGTCTATATGATACAACAAAGAGGAAATGGCAGGGCAGTGCACTCTTTAATTAGTACACGTTTTAAACATATTGAGACAGAACTGTTTCACTATTGGCATCACTTCTTGGCTTAGGAATTACAGTCATAATTCTCAGGATGATACTGGTGGGCTTTGGCAGAGCTATGCAGTACTGAGACCTCCAGACAGTGCAGAGGACACAACCTTGCCATGGATCACCTCATCTTTCATTGTTAGAGCTAATGTATACAAGCAGAGGTCATAGCCTACGTGTGAGATGTATAATTGTTGAGCTGAATGAGGCCAGTGCAATGTCCACAATTCTTCTGTGATGCATTTGGTTAAAATAAAGAGCAATGCAACAAATAGGCACATAAAGAGCACATTGATGAGCTTTTTTAGTTCCAGTCAGCAGCAGCATTTATTTTACTGGTTAGATACGAGGTATAAAGCAAAGAGTATTAGCCATGTTTTAAAGGTTGAGTGGAATGTGATAAGAAAAAAGCTTGTGGTAGATCATTTGAGATGAAAAGCTCAGCACTTGTAAGAATTTAGTGTCTATTTTTCCCATTCCTCAGCTGGGAGCTAAGTGTCTCCTAAATCAATAGCAAGAGACCATTAAATTACAAAAAAGGTGAGATTAAAAAGTGTATATGGAGACATAATCCTGAAGATATGGAGCAGGTCAAAAAAGTAGGAAAGGCCCAAAAGGAAGTATTTTACCAATATGCTTGTACATGAAGTACAGCATTCTGATCTCAAATATCTTTCATACCTGCATCAGATATGCTGAGGAAGTAACAGTGATCACAATTTACAGTGACCGAAAGAAAAAATGTTGGGACCCTCAGATGTGGGTGAGGCATGAAAAATTTGTACTGTGAGAATTATTGAATGATGGGTTGTGGGCCAGAGGACTGTGAAGGAAGAATTATATTAATCGCAATATCTTTATCCATGTTTCTAACATCTTTTATGATGGCATTTTTAAAGCTTCATATTTACAACCAATTTATAATCTGTATTACTTCTCACACTTAAAATAAATGTATGGCATTTTTTCCTATGTTTATATCTTTTAATTTGCACCAGTTTGGAAACTTCAATTGGATAAGAAAAGGTCAGTATTTAGTCCATATTACTTTTATACCATTTTCTCTGGCAATGGAGTCATAGCACAAAGGGTATTTCTTTTTGGCCAAAAACTTGTTGTTTAAAGTCACTGTTTTAGCAAAGAAATGTTTTTTTTGTGTGTTTGCAAAGGTATATCAATGTCTATACTGTTGATCTTACTAAGAAAAATATATTGATACTCAAGCAAATGTATTTTTAGCACGCAGTTAGCATTACTTTGATCCTAGTATGCTTACATGTACAGAACTCTTGCTGCAGCATCCACTTACCTGTAAATACCAATCTTGCAGCCACATTTCATTATTTTTCTACATTGTCTGCATGCACATTTTTCCCTTCTTAGACTCAAACAGAAATTTTTCCTTTTTTTTGTCTGTCTTTCTATTTATTAATTCCTTGATCTTTTCTTTTTTTTTCATGGTGTATATCCCTATTGTGTTATAGAGGACGGCGGAGATGAGGAGAGCCAAAAATGTTCTTTTAATTGGCTAGCTATTTATAGATTAATATGTATACACATGCATGGAAAAATCCATTTCAACAGGTATAATACTTTTCCCTGGGGTCTTTGGTTTGACGATCTGTACACTTCTTTCAGAAACTTAGGTTACAGACTTAAAATAGGTTTATAGGATGCCTGAGTATCCTTATATACAAGGTTCTGTGTCTAATATTGGATATATCCAAGTTTTAAAAATAAAGATTTTAACTGATTCTATTTTGATCTTCTTGATGACATCTTGACAAAATGTATTTTTTCCTCTGTTCATGCAAACTTTCATTGAGGCAAATTATTTTCATTCCTGTTCCCCCTCACCAGCAGAATTCAGTTTGACTAAGCTGGAAAGATCTTTCTTCCAATAGGAGACTAAAACCAAAATAAACCCTTATCACATCTTTTGGTTCAACTCCCAGATTATGTAAACTAAGTATCTAAATTTTGATTAAAATATCAGCTGATTGTGAGCTGGATCTGATTCAAAGATACACTTTTTGGAATATAGCCAGCTAATTCTTCTGCAGAAATGCATGTTGTTTTCAGTCCATTTTGTAGATGATTGGATCTATGGGACTCCAGTCAGAAAAGGCATTTGCAAAATGTTTATCTGCTTCTATTTGATATCACAGACTTTTACATGAGTCAGGGAAGATTTAGATTGGATATTAGAAAAAAGTTCTTCACCCAGAGGGTGGTTGGTCACTGAACAAGCTCCCCAGGGAAGTGGTCACAGCACCAGCCTGACAGAGTTCAAGAAGCGTTTGGACAGTGCTCTCAGGCACACACTGTGACTCTTGGGGATGGTGCTGTGCAAGGCCGGGATTTGGACTTGATGATCATTGAGAATCCCTGTCAGTGCAGCAAATTCTGTGATTCTGTGATTTCTCTGAATTTAACTCGGATGTAATAGCAGTGGGAAAGTTAGAGCTGTAAGTTTTCACTAATAAGATCCTAGACCCAGCGTGAAATATTCTGAAACCTGTAGGGGTTTCAATGCTTGTGCAAATTCCCTGGTTTAAGGATTTTAGTCCTACATTAGTTAAAAAGGAACTACAAGCCTGAGAAAAGGAGAAGATTATAAATATATTAAAAATAGATTTTGGATCAAAAAAAAATTACAAAAAGTAGTTTTCAATATATTATTTACAGTGTTTAAAAAAATTACCACTTAAAAAGGAAGGTACTTTAAAGACATTGCTTTTTGTAAGGAAAATGTATAGTTATTACAAGAAACATAATAGGGTAACACTGAAGAGTTATTTAAAAACTTGAATTATCCTGATAAAAAAAGAGGGTTTTTTAATATTATGGGAGAGACATGCAGGAAAATGCCTAATGAAGAGGAATAAAGATGGATATGGTGAGCCGATGTCTCATTTTAGGCAGGTGTTGTTAGAAAATGAAATTATTGAAAATTACTGTTACAGTGGTATCTAAGACAGTCTAGCTGTAAAAAGATCTATAGTAAAGAAAGATGATTCATGGATGAAATATTGAGTACTATACTTATTCACTTTAGATCTGAAAATGGAAACAAATATGCAAGGATATTCTTCCCTTCTTTCTACTGGGAAGAGTTGAGGAACAGTAAAATGCGTTGGTGGTACTCTTACTAAGTTTATCTAGAAGTTTTGCTTTCACTGTATGAAGAAAAGTGGTTATCTGGGAGAAGCTTCCTAATTTAATGAAGGGAATGTAATCATTTAAGCAAAACACACTCTGTCCAGAAATTTGTGAATGAAGCCCATACTCCTGGTAACGTCATATGGTACAAGCTGTCATAAATATTTGAACAACAACTGATTAGCTGAAAGAAGAAATTGTAGCAACAGCTACCATAAATTCAATTGTAGTGTGGTAACTGGAAAAAAACAGTAAGGCTCCCACATCAGACAATATTTTTTGGACCTTCTTGTGTTCACTGTGAGAATGTCAACATCAGCACACAAATTGAGAGTACAAGAAAGTCCCTCTCCTAAGGAGTTTTCAGTCTAGATACACAAGGTAGCAAACTATCTACTTTACTGTTAGGAGTTGGAGGCAAAGCACTATTAAGGTTATAATTCAGATAACCTAAACCCTGAGCCTTAGCAGTATCAAAATATATGCCTGAGACTGTGACCACAAAGATCACTCTCCAACTCTGCCTAAAACCAAAGGGTAGCAACATCCATAGTCCAATAATATGAGGCACTGATCTTATGACAAAAGCGTTCTGGTCTGGAAACAGAGGCTACTGTGATCATTTATCCCATGTGGCAATCCAGAATTCTGTCAGTTTTCTACACAAATTTCCCCAAAAGCAGGGTACTCACAAGCACAGTGGTAAAACCAGATTCATTCAAGACCAGAGGAAGAGAGAATAAAAGCTGCTATTCACAGCCCACCTAGTAATTTGGCGGTGACACCCAAGGACCTAGGGCTTCCTCACCCTACTGTGAAGCCACAGCAGTTGCATCTGAGCTGTCATCTCCAGTGCTAAAGTCATCTCTTCCAGAAAAGGAGTGCTGATTCTTTGCACACTTCCTGAGAAAGCTGTCCTGCTGCCTGGCAGAAATGCAAAAAGCCACATTGCCAACCACAAGTGACCAGGTTTAGCAGACAGAGACTGCCCTAAGCTTCAGGTCTTTGTTGTCTTCAGGTCTATTCATTTCATATCTTATTTCTATGAATGCTTGCATGACAGTCAAAGGAAGGAACTCAAAAAAAACCTCAGAAAAAGCCAAAACCAAATAAACACAAAACCAGAATAAGACCTTTGTTTTACACTACAATAATAAACTAAGATCCACTTTAAGCTATAGTTTTCACAAAGTCCTCTGGCTTTTCCTGTGAATTTACTGCTTCTTAGCCAACTTTCTCACTGAGAGATAATTAAGTCAAGGTAAGTAAGAAGAAGCATAAGAATACAACTTTTCAGCTACAAAAGAAGGTTAAATATCCCTTCATGACCTTTGACAAAACCGTCACACTGAAATATTTTCAGAATGGGCATTGTGCTTTTTTCTATAAACTGCTAGTGCTTGCTAAAAAAAACCAAATTTTGTCTTGATTTGAAAATATATTGTCTCCAGAGATCCAAATATAATGGAAAAAGATGAATTTGGGGGTGTGCTTTTTTGTGGATGCTGATTCTCAATAGCTTTACCTTGTGATGCTTTGTGTGAGACAATACGGCTCAGCAGGAGCTCATAAGTGATCAAGAGTATTTAATTGCATGAAGTCGGACATGCAAAGATAAACTGAACCAAATGAAAAGACTTACTAAGTACAGCAATCAAGATCTGTGAATTGAATTGCCTTGATTGTGACAGATGAATGTTTCAGAAGTAAGTTTTTAATTTCAAATGAAGCAAGTAAACGCTTTTGTTGATTTGCTAGAAAGTCTGTGAAATCCAGAAAGTCTGTGAACCCTACGCATGTGACATAAGTCAAAATGAAATCTTAGTTAAAATGAAATCTTCCTTTTCTTACTTCTAAGGAACCTCTCAAAACATGAACAATTATATTTCAGACTTATGTTAAATGGATCCATGCATCTCTCAAATTTACATTGGATTGAAATAACTTCTAGTGTCAAATGGCAAAAAATTGGTTATTAAATTAACTCAAAAGAAAACCACAATTGGGAAGTTTCAAAATAATCTCCATCTGTAGTCCTTTACGTATGCTTTCAATGAATGCAAGCTGATGGAAGGAGAAGGGAGTGGGGAATGACTGAGTTCCATTCAAGGGCTCAAAAGGGGAGAAATTCTTTCATGCTCAGGACTACTTTGGGTATTTGGGACTATTTAATGAATTTGTGGCCAACAAGTGTCAGCACATGAAATCAGTTACAAAGGATAGCATTGTAAAGCTAGTTGTATATTAATGCCTCAAAAAAATGACTTGTGATTAAAGGTGGATAATTTTAGTGGAGTGAGCTAAGTAAGACATTAGCAGCTAGCCAGCAGTTTAATCAATTAACCAGATTTCTAAAAATACCCTGACCTTTTTATCTTCTTTTTAATTGGGAAGATAATCCTCTGATATAAGAATTATAATTGGTCTGTGCAATGCATTTGAGCCTAAGCTTAGAAGGGCTTTAAACCCACTTCTTTAAAGACAGAAATACATTAGAATTCGATTTTTATGTTTGGCTTAGCACCAGGAAGATCATTCTCTGTAGCTACAAGAAAACGTATGTCACATGGTTGCATTACAGCAGTTCAGAGTTTTAGAAGTCTGTTCCGGTTTGGCCAAATTTAGAAATATATCCTCTGAGAGAAGGCACAACCACCCCTTCCCCACCAGGTTCAGGAAAAAATGAATTCTCCTCGAAGGAAAGAGATAAAAACTATTTATTTACCAAACACACAGGAAAGGAAAATAATGCTAAAAATAAAATCTCTCTCTGTGGAGAAAAAACCTGGGAAAAAGTGTCAGAGTCCTCCCTTTGGTCTCCTGGGAGCTGGGGCTTGGCCCAGGGCCAGGCCCTCTGTGCCCGGTGGAAAGTCCTCCTGATGTGCTCTGGGTTGAAGCAGTCCAGTAGAAAAGGGAGAAAATCCGAAATTCCAGGGAAGGAAAAGCAAAGTTCAACTCTCAGTCTCTCTCCGGAGAAAAGGAAACTGAAACAACTGGTCAAAAGCTGACTGGAAAGCAGCAAGCCGGGTGCTTCCTCCCTCCCCTGCAGCAGCTGGGAAAAACTGCTATCTCTGTGTGACCTTGAACAAGCTGCAAACTGCTTTGAAAAAGTTTTGCTCAGTTTTTCCTTCTCCCTCTCAGGCTCAGTTTAGAGGCATAGAAAGGCACAAAGTTAATTTCTGGGCATAGAGCAGCGACATGGGATACACATCATAAAGTCACCCCAAGACAAAGTCTTTGCACAGTCTTCATTCAGGCCCCAGTGTCACTCACTCAACTGTCTTGTACAATCACCTATTTGGATTTCTGACAGTGCAATCCAGAAATAACTCAAAAGAACTTTCTGAAAGTATTATTTAATATGTAGTACAAAAATATCAACAGGCTGAGACAATTACCATGCAGAATATTTTTGAATCTGATTACACCACAGTTTAAACAGTAAATGTAGCAACAAATGGCTAATGTTTAGAAAGGGTAGAGGTGAAGTGGTTTTTTAAAATCTGGATACGATTATTTCATTATAATTCTGTAATTAATATTTAAGTAAGGGACTCTTCACTTTTCCATTTTAAAGACTGTTTTTAAAATATTATGACTCCACATTAATCAGCCACTAATAAAATGTTAGCAGTGGCATAAAATATATTGCATAAAAACATCTGATGCTTTCTATTGTATTCTAGATACAAAACATACTCTACTCATGCTAAAGCAAAATGTAAGGGAAGTAAAATTGTACAACTACAATATTAAAGGGAGCTTGAAAAATCACCTGAGTCATCATCTTAGGATGTGAAGACATCCTAACAGATATTTTTCTAATTTTCTCTTGAAAACCACTGTGGAAACAGTTTTATAGCAACATGCAGTAATCTGGTTCACTCTTTCATAACATTGGAAAGAAAGTTAGTATCTTAACTAAAGCTTCTTTTTACAAAAGGAACTGATTTCTGCTTGTCCTTTCCTATGATCTTCATTACTTCTTCATAGCAACCCATAATAATTAAGAGACTGTCTTTCTGCTTCCTGCCTCCAGCAAAGGCAATTTGATTATTTTTTGCTTCATGTACTCTCTAACATGCTTACCACATATATCATCCTCTTCTGGGCTCTTTTTTTTTTTATCTTAAACTGTGGTGCCTAAAACTGACTGTGGCACTGCAACCAAGGATCACCAGTGCTAAGTGGAGCTGAATAATTGTATTCCCTGTTGTAGAGGGATGAGAGAAAATTTCTGTCAAACAGTGCTTGGCATGCAGTTGTCTGCTTCGCTCCACTGCCCCATTATGGTCAATGGCAGGGTACACTGTGTCCACATCCTAGCCTTTTGCATATACAGATTTCTTTAGTTTAGTTTAAATGTACGTTTATTGAAAATTTAAGCTAGGACTTTAACATTTAAATATTTCCCTTAACTACTTTTCAATTATTTGTATGCAGAAATAAGTTAACTATATATTCTAGAACTGTCTGGAACCAAACCTGTCCAGTTTACAGCTCTTTTGTCCCTCCTTTTCTTTGTACTTTTGAAGATAGGTCTATGAATTTTCTTGTTCCATTTTCAGCCCTCTAAGGATTTCCTACACATATTTTCTAAAAGTTCATAATAAACCATTCATGTTTCAAATTCTTCACACAGTGTCACAAACACTATAATGTGATTTTGAGAAATGTTTGGAACCATCACCGACGAATTTTTCTTTCCAAAATCAGACCATCTTCTTGTCAAATTACTGAGTTTCAACTCAGACTTCAACAAAGAAGGAAGAGAAAGCTCTGGTTGCTATTTGCTCTTTTCTTTTTCCAATTAGACTTGGATCAGTATTTCTTCTAGTCTTCTCTTATGCAGTTTTAGGATCTCATATTTTGTTTTTTAATTTCTCTTACTAATTGATACTCATATGCTCTGTCCTATTTCTGGATTTATCCTTATAACTTATAATTATAGGTTCCTTCTTTCTAATCTTCTCAGTTATATGACCCACAACCATAGGACCCTTTTATATGATTTATTTTTGCTTTTCAAGTCACTATGAAAATGTTAGATGAACATTTTAACTACACCCTGAGTAGTTAAAATGTTCCTCCTACTGTGCTTACCATCTTCTTCTTGCATTAACTAGTTTGATACTGTGCATTAATATCGTTTCTTCCAGTAACTGCCAGATATGCTGCATTTCTGTCTCTTCTAGGTTATCTTCCCAAATGATCTATCATATGAGTTTCCTGAGATCTCTATCAAAGCTTGACTTCTTAAACTACCCTGGTTTTAGTTCTTCTATCATTTGTTTCCTTAGGGTAGTTTACTTTATTGTCTTGTGATTACTTTCACCCCATACTACAATGCACCTTTGCCATCTCAATCAATTCTCTCTGTTAGACAGCACTAATCTAAATTATTTGGTCCCCTTCTAACCTCGTAAACAGAGTTTTTTCCCAGTACATATCATGAGCATGATTGTCAGTCTATAGCCTATCACAGTACTATGTCATAGTAAAACTCTCTGCTGCCACCAAAATCTAATCTTTGAGTAGGCTAAGAAATGCTTCATCAAGCTCTTCAATAAGGGTCTTTATGGATTACTGCCATTATTCCTTTTTTCTTGCTTTCTTTTACCAGGATAAAAAATATTAGTTTCTCAATCTTAATAAAGTCTAGATATAAATATGATAAACAAAGACAATATTTCTTTCCTTACCTGTCTTTCCTGGAATATCAACTCTCCAAAGAAAACAAATTGTTCCCCAGAATTTCTGTGATATTATTCATGTCATATGAATAGTTTTACCAAGACTTCTAGATATTCCAATCAATTTCATGTTCGTGTTTTTTATTTCCAAAATATGGCACCTTGGTATTTTATGATCAGCCTCAGGTTCGCTCTATGATTCTCTAAACTCTGTACTATAGTAGCAGTTGGTACACTGCTATTTACACAGGTGACATTTCTAGTGGGCACACCACCTCTACTGGAAATTCTTTAGTTGAGAACCCCTTCATCATTTCCAAAAGTCTTTTATCTTAGATGGAGGTTACTCATCGATAAAGAGGCCAGGCAGTCAGATACTTCCCCCAGCACACAAGAAGCACAAGAGTGCTTGCTAATGAAAGTGTTAAAGGGAGCTGACCTGAACTGTCAGACAGAATTTCTGAAATTTTGTGATAAATATTTTTCATAGAGTTATTGAAGAACAATTTGCTAGCTTATGTAAATTATCGTTCCTCAGTTTACTTCACAGATAATATTACTTAATTTCAAAACCTGTTATATTATTTTTTTATGTTATATATAAAGGTTTGCAATCGTATTGCATGGTAGTTCCTCACTTAAATGAAAATTATTTACTTGCGTACAACGTGGTGATAGACAGCAGTGACCAGGACTGCGGTTTACAGATTTGAATCAACTCAAATTAAATCTGACAGATGCCCATTAAGTACAATGTGAGTTGGATCAACTCTTTGTCTCAAACAGGAAACAAAAATACTCTTCAATAACAAGTGGGGAGTTATGTCTAGTGATAAAATACGACTGTAAAAAGAAATGAGCTGAAAATATCTTACAACTAAAATGCTCCCAAGAATGACTTAATAGTAATACTTTAGTAGAAGACCATATCACTTCCATTTCATAACCTAACCCTTGAACAAACTGGATAACAGCATCATCTTTGTGGGCCCTAGTAGGATGCTTTTAAGTGAGTGTTCACTGATGTGAAAAACATCATCCTAAATGTGTCATCTTGGATATTTCGCAAATCAAACAAACTGGTGTTTCCACACAGTAAGATGCTAATTCTAACTCTGTCATAAACCTCAGCTGTACATAACTGTGTCTCCTGAGCTGGAAAGCAAGAAGCAGATTATAATTCTTACATAAAAATCTATTTTCTCTTTGCTGGGCAGACAAAAAATCTGTGCTTGTCTTATGCTTGTTTCAGGAAGATTGCTCAAAAGGGCATCACAGAACCTGTGCTGGTGTTCATACTCAGTTCTGTCTCTACTTTTCATCTCTTTAACCACTTGCATATATGCAGAAGTTGTGGTTTGAGAATGGCTACTTTTCCTCCACTCAACTGCTCCTGTTATAAACAGCAGCAGCTGGGGAGCAGAGGAGGTCTATGCAATCTCTTTCATACTTTATTAGGTGAAAAGTGTAGACATGAAATGTGTGTGAGCTAGAAGTGACCAAGGAACCTGAATCTCAGGTATGGAAGTAGAGAAATTTATTAGTGCAATTACAATTTGTGTTCTCAGTCTGTAATATTAACAATGAAACAATTTCTAGTATTGACAACAGATCGAGCTGTTCAAGAAAATATGTGAGTGCCAGATACAGAAAAAAACCCCAAACAATGCGCAAAGAATCTTTTTCTGTAATCATAAACGTTTTGAAACAAAGTGACAACCAGATTGCAGAATCAGTTCTGTGAAATATGCAGCCAGTTCAAATCTTTAATAATGGGACCAATTACAGCTTGTTGTGTTCAAATAGCTGTGGTACAAATTGTGCCAGCATTTCTATTGTAACCTCTGTTGTGGACTTATAGCTTAGCTGTACATGTTGGGAGCTTTTGCTGGTTTTGTTTTGCACTGAAGCTTGTCTTTCTTATGCACTTTCACCAATAAAATATTTAACCTCATAAAGTACATAGGTTTAGAAACTAACTATTATACAGTCAGTGTGGTCTGACTCTTTTCAGCCATATTGTGCTTTGAGTACATAAGGTAAGAGGTGAAATGTTGGTTTCAGACAATAGTAACTTGATATCAAATGAAATTTTGTGTACGTGTCAGTGCACTTTTACTTAAGTCAGTAAAGCATGTGTGATTTCAATTTAAGTGCATTTTAAGGTCCACTAAAGTAGGACTAAAAGGTTGGGCTGAGCCAAGTCTTTATGCAGGTCTACAGATGGATAAAGCAGAACCATGGACATCTTTTTAAAATGCTGATTTTTGAGGAAGAACATCTAGAAATTAACGACTGGTCAAGGTACAGGTTTTCCAGATGGAAGGCAGTTAAGAAAGCTAAAATGCATATTTCCCTCACTTCAGTAGCCGTGGCTGGCACTGAGTATGCCTTTTCCATTATGTGGTACAGAAATAGCTGTGGAACTGTTCTCCTGTAGAGTCTGTAAAGCATCCTATGATCATCTGCAAGGCTTGTCTAATCAACTGTGTATCAGAAAATTTATCATGTATTCTAGAATACACACTTTTGGATACAGTTAATAGCTGTTTTGTCTGAAATCTACATTCACTAAATGTGTGTGATAATTTGAATATTTTTTAAAGGTATTTCAGACCCTGAGATTGGCTCAGTTGGTCAGATCATGGTGATAATAACACCGAGGTTGTGGGTTCAATCCCCCTGGTCCCTTTATTTACGATTTGGACTGGATGATTCTTGTGGGTCTCTTCTAATTCAGAATATTCTGTGTATCTGTAGTTGTATTAAAAATACCTCAGTTGTAACATTCTGCACAGTATTTATATTAGCCAGAATTGTGGTGAGAATAACAATTTATATTTGTATAGTTGCTTTTACCCTATGAGATCTCTGAGTTGTTTACAAGTATTAATACTATTTGGTTTAGCAGCTGTTTATTTTAGTTTAAAAAGAACCTAATCACATGTTTACATTACATTAATTTTGTACTTTGAGACATTTCTGGTGTGCCTTGCTACTGATAAAAATAACCTGTATAGTTTAATTTAATTTGTTGCTGCTTGCCATAAGTAACTATTGTAAAAATAGTTTAAATCAAATACTTCTAATTATACAATATCTCCTAGTTTATTATTTAGTTCCATGCTAGCAGCAGCAGTGGCAGCAACAGTTCTTGCAGCATGCCAGGAAGACCAGGAGGTTTGTGAGGTCTCTGGAGGCTGACTGTCCCCATGGCCAATTCAAACCACAGAAAGATCCAAGGAACTGGCCCTTGGGGACTGCAAATGACCAGGAGTGACATGGCCAGGTTGTACAGAAAGGGAGAGGTGCCTGGGAGGAGTGGCACGGCATTTTGCTGCACAGTTGGTGCAAGGAGGACAGTGCACCCTGACAGCTGCCAGGCTGCAGCCTGCTCTGCTCCTCCGCAGGTGTAGGCTGCAGCCTTGACAGTCATCCCAGCCAGCTACTGCCTGCACGAGCCCACCCAGCAGCTTGAGCATTCCAGGGAAGTAGAAGGGCTTATTAGGCAGTGATTTGACATCTTCAGAAGTATAGTGGTAGAGACAAAGCAAGGCCTGTGCTCTGCGGCAGCCAGAAGCCATCTGCTGGGACAGGTGGGAGCAATTGGAGGTGACCATCAAGACAAAGCTTCCTATCAGGGAAGCTGCTGCCCACGTGGAGCACAGCAAACAGCCCCATGGTCCGAGATGGAGGAGAGTGCCAGCTCCACCTGTGCTAGACACTCAAGGGGGGGTCACTCAGGCTGAAGCTGGAAGAGATCATACCTGTTGCACATACTAAGAGATTAAAAAAGAAGCAGAGAGTGTAACAGTGGGTGACTCTCTGCTGAGGCACCCATCTTCTGGGCTTATATAGTCAACAAAAGTTTACTGCTTGGCCAGGAGCTGAAATCTGGGGTGTCACAGCGAGACTGCCACAACAGGTTAAAAGCACAGACGACTATCACCTAATTCTTTTCCATGTGGACACCAATGACACAGCAAAACATAATCCAGGCAAGTTCAATGAGGACTTCAGAGCCCTGGTGGCACAAAGGAAGAGGAGGGGCCCAAGTGGTTTCGTTATCTCGCTAGTCAGAGACAGAGGTATGGGCAGAAGTTGACACATCATGCACATCAACATGGCTTTGTGGCTGGTGTCATCACCAGAGCATTGGCTTATGTGATCATGGGACATTTTTTGATGAATACAAATTACTAAGGAGAGATGAGATCCCCCATCTAGAAGAGCAGGTGAATCTTTGCTGGAAAATTCATTGACAGTGAATTGCACTATACACTAATGAATTGGGGAGTGGGTTGCAAAGTCACAACCCTTGCGTACTCACAAGCAACAGAGTGGATGAACACACCTACCACAGTAGTGACACACAGCCCCAAATCCTCCAAAAGGGTTCCATGAAAAAGGTGAGACAGTCAACAGTCCAACCAACTGGGTCTCTATACCAATGCACAAAATATGGGTAACAAAAAACAGGAGCTGGAAGCCACAGTGAAGCTGGAAATCTTTGATCTGATTGCTATCGCTGAAATTTGGTCAGATCAATCACATGATAGGAACAATGCAATTGATGGCTATAAACTGTTCTTGAGGAACAGAGGTAGAGGGACTTGCTCTCTACCTAAACTGATGGATTGATTGCACAGATCTTTATTTGAAAAGCAGTAATGCAGAGGTCAGGAGTTTATAAGCAAAAATTAGAGCAAGATAAAGGAAACCTTGTGGCTGGTATTTAGCAAAGAGTACCTATCAAGGGGAAGATGTCAATGAAATGTTCTTACTTCAACTACAGGAAGCATCATGGCTGCAGGCCCTGCTCCTGATAGAGTATTTCAGCCACCTTGACATCTGCAGAAAAAGCAGCATAGCAAGCTGCAAGTAGTCCAGGTAACCTTAGGAATGCATGGAGGACAACTTTCTAATCCAGGTGATAGTAAGCCCCGCCAGAGGAGATGCATTAGATCTGTTGCTCACCAATACAGATGGACTTATTAGAGAAGCCAAGATTGGTGGTATCCTGAGTTACAACGATCATGCTCTCGTGGAATTTGTGATCTCAAGGGTTATAGATTAGGTGAATAGTAAAGACCCTGGCCTTTGTGAAAGTGAACTTTCAGCTTTCTAAAGAATCTGGTGGATGCAAACCCTGGGAAACTGCCTCCAGGGATAAAGACATTTTTATTAGAACACAAGAAGTATCAATTCCTATGTTTGAGAAGTCAGGCAAAGAAGGCAAGAGATGAGCATACCTGAGTAAGGACCTTCTAGTCAAACTGACGCACAAGAGGGAAATGCATAGGCAGTGGAAGCAGGGACACATATTCTGGGAAGAATGTAGGGATAGTGCCCAAGAGTGTAGGGATGGGATCAGGAAAGCAAGCGCATAGCCGGATCTAAATTTGTCAAGTTATGTGAAGAAAAAGTGCTTCTATAGGTATGTTAGTCAGAAAAGAAATATGAAAGAAATATTACACTCTTCACTCGCCATTAAATGATGTAAAGGATCTGGTGGCAATAGGCATGGGGAAGGGCTAAGATACTCTGGAACATTTTGCCTCAGTTTTAATCAGAAACTGTTCTTCCCACATCTCTTGAACCCTTGGATCACAAGGCAGGGACTGGAGAAATTAAGTCCCACCAATTGTTGAAGATCAGATTCAAGACCATCTGAGATACCTGACAGTGCACAAGACCAGGGGACCTGGTTAGACACATTCCAGGGTCCTGAGGGACTTGACCAATGTAGTCTCAAAGCCAGTCTCCATCATACTTGAAAGGTAATCACAATTAGGTGAAGTCACCTGTGGCTGGAAAATGGGAAATGTTACACTGATGTTAAAAAAAGATAAAAAGAAGGACGCTAGAACTACTGATCGGTCAGCCTGACCTCTGTACCCAGTACGGTTGCAGAAGAGCTCCTCCTGGAACCTGTGACAAGGCATAGAGATGACAGGAAGTGAATAGAGACGGCCAATATGGCTTTGCCAAGGACAAATGGTGTTTGACTAATCTAGTGGCCTTCTACAATGGAGAAACTATGTTGATGAATAAGGTAGGAGCAGTTGTGTTCATCTATCTTAATTTCTTCTAAGACTTTTTAAATGATCCCACATAACATTCTTGTTGCTAAATTGTAGAGATATGGGGTTTATGGACATACTGTTCAATGGAGAAGAAATTGGCTGGACATCTTAATCAAAAGTGTTGCAATCAACAACTCAATGTCCAAATGAAGATTAGTACTGAGTGGTGTCCCTCAGGGGACTGTACCAGGACTTGTACTGTTCAATATCTTTGTTAAGGGACAAGGGAAAATGGTTTTAAATTGAGAGAGTGTACATTTAGATTGGATGTAGGGAAGAAATTATTTTTTTATGAGGGGGTGAGACACTGAAATGAGTTGCCCAGAGATGTTGTGGATGTCCCATGACCTGATCAAGTGAAAGATGCCCCTCCTCACGCCAGGGGATTTGGCACTAGGTTATGTCTTTAGGTTGCTTTCCACCCAACCCATTCTCTGATTCTGAGTTTCTATGGTTCTAAGCTTACAAGAACCACAGACCTAATATTGCTAGGAAACAGCTGTATACACTTACACTTCAATAAATTATGAGCAAGAAGTTCTTGGGCCTTAAGCACGAACTTTAAGTTTTTGCTGAATCTCAGCATATTCTTTGTGATACTGTATTTTAAGGTTGGTACTGCTGCTATTGAAACAGCAGACTTTCACAATTGACTCTCATGGGAAGTATATTCCATGTATAATTGCAAGCACCATTTAGGCAAAAAAAGGATCTGGAACAGCACATTCTCTATGATACTGATTTCCACCAGTGCCCTTAATACTGAAGGCTCCTTTCTGTTCCCACTGGATCCAATTTTGCTTGTCTTAAATGTTAAGAGAACTCCTGAGATTTTAATATTTGACTAATTTAGATGACTGGTCTTCAGCTGCTGCATGAGACTTTTGTCTTGTCTTTCTTCTACCACCATGTTCAAATACATCAGACATGAGAAAAATACACCATTTTATTCTGTAATGAAGTTTATGTCACTTACAATGCTCTGCTGAGATTACTTAAATTGGAGAGATGTACCATTTGTGATATTATCTACCTGGTTTACAAGGAAAATGTCCATGCTGTGGTAAAGAAGCAGGAAAAGAAGTTCTCTACAAATTATGGCCCTAGAGTGGTCACTCACAAGAGTAGTACCATGTGTACTCTGTCCTTTGGGAGTCTCAGGGATTGATTCTACACAGTTTCCACAGGATGAAGATAATCTTGTATATACCCACACCATCCTACTCCTGCCCATCTGGACTGTAAAGATTTTTACCTTTGTTATTCTCACTCAGACCTTTAGGTATTCATCAAGGACTCACATATTTCCAAACACTAAAAGCTGCTGTCCCCTTTCCTGACACTTTCATAAGTGTTGCAGTCTGAGAAAAGCGGACAATAGTATACTAACCAAAAATCTAAACCCATTGCAGCCCTCTCAACCACCAGTATAGCCCATAGCTGCTGAGCTGATCCTTTAATAACTATGTAAGGATGGAAAACTGACAAGGCCAGCTATGACTTAAATCATTATATATAGTCTGTTCATTCGCAAAATGTTGCAACTTAGATGTTACAACTTGCAAATATATTCAATATTTTAATATTGTTCAGCA
Organism: Corvus kubaryi; assembly: GCF_017639235.1. NCBI lineage: Eukaryota > Metazoa > Chordata > Aves > Passeriformes > Corvidae > Corvus > Corvus kubaryi. The sequence goes on along the minus strand of NW_024580671.1, from coordinate 20,081,128 downwards.
CAAATTATACTAAACTCTAGTATGATTTTCATACTAGAAAAAACCTTCCTTCTGAGAATTTCTTATAATGAATGTCACAAGATGTTCAAACAACTTCTTTAAAGAGATCATCTTTTCCAGGACCAATTTAATTACCTTAAGGTGTGATGTAACACTTTGTTCTGCTGGCGGATTCTTCTTCATTTCCTCCTCACTGAAATACTACTTCCTTCAGAAACACATCATTATAATCGACACATTTACCTTAATGTGAAAACAAAATACATCTGGAAACAATTTATCTGTTAAACATTTCCTTTTCAGCTGGTCCAGAGTATTTGTTGTATAATATTCATGAGGTTCATGAGGTTATCTTTCAGTAATGTCAGATGCTTTAAAAGACTACAACATATTCACTTCATTTTTTTGCAAACAGTCACGGATGCCACAAAACCAGAACAGGAGAGTTGCTTTTTAATTAAAAGAAGGTTTAAAGATCAATAAAAAAAAGCAAAGATACCTGAGCACAAAACCTTAGTTTTGCTACTAAACTGAACCCTAGTACAGTTATTGTATTTTACTATGTGTACCGATAACAAAGTGGGATATTAGTTTTGCTTAGCCAAAGTATCTGATTGATATGAATTGGATAATGTCTTGATTTCCCATGGATTTAATAGCCACCATTACAGGAAAGATTGGCTTGTTGTCAGCCAACAGCATTAGCTTTCCCTGAATTGTTGTTAAAGGTCATAAAACAGCACTTAGTTTGATTTATTTTATTAATCAAAGCCATACCTGTTTTATAAAGGTCTCATGATCTTGCATTTGATATCTGCAGTCTGATATGAATCCATCTCATCAGCCTTTAAAACTTTTAGCACCTTGAGGAAGTGATCTTGGATACTGCTGGCATTCTCCTCAGAGAACACACTTTAAAGGTACCCTTGAAATTTTGCAAGTAGAAGCAAAGCTTACTTAATTTCTAATAAAAATAAGAATGATAAGCAATATGTAAGGCTTTGCAGAGACATGGTATTGACAGAAAATTGGAAGATTTGGACCTAAAGGTTCACTATTCTATATCAACGTACCAACAGCATCACTGCTTAAATTTCCATTGGCCTATGCAGAACACTTTGTACCATTAAAGGGTTCAATTAAGTCCATTTTATTAAGATAAAAGGCATTTTTACTGAATTATAAAGAACATAAAGTTTGCCCTGTACTTTTGTCCTGTACTTTTCCCTAAAGTCACACTAACATATCTCAAAAAAAATATTGCAAGTAATTAAAAAACTTCTGTTCCTTGACTTAACAACAGAGATAATTGAGCAATAAGCCTATGGTTAGATAATACTGCTGAGTCACAAAGCTTTTTTTTGAAGAATGGAACAATAGCTGAAGTCCTGAATTCAATAGGCAGCTGTTCTGAGGAAAAGGGAAATTTACATGGCATAATAGGAATTTAAAGCAAAACCCCCAAAACTTACAGAAAGGAAGAAATAATTACCTCTAGCCTGTTATTTATCTGAGAGGAAATCTTGAATATGAAAATTAATAACTTTTAACATTATTTTGCCCTTCACTATAATGATATCTACGGTTTTTCTTCAGTCTGAAATGTAAAATATTAATTCAATCATGGTGATCTAAGACAAAATCCTAAATGGAACACGGCTAAGCAAGAACTGTCATTCTGATTTTGCAATTTCATTTCTTAAAGAATCCTGTATATTATGGAGTTCTCAGATTTAAATGACATTATGCATGGATTGAGTGGTTTCCTTTGTAGACAAAACTGTGAAACTGGAGCTTGCAATAAGGAAAAAATAGGAATTCCCAGGTGCAGCATCCAAGAGAATAATGAGTGTATCTACTGAGATATTTAATTTCTAATATTAAGGTAATAATACCATTTCAAAATATTGAACATTAATTACCTAACGCATAGCTCTGAGAGAAAATAATAGTTACAGAACTGTTAATTGTCTAAAAATATTAGCTATGTTTCAATTCTTGCTCAGAAAACAGTCAGAAACCATTTAAACAATTATGTTGTATTTTAATCCTTGTTTAGAAAAAAAGGCAGTAGCATACATTGAACTAACATTTTATCATTTTACGATTTTTCTAAAAAAATGTGTCATGTTCGTGAAGCTGAACAGTTATCTTGTGGAGGGGAAAAAAGGAATATTTTGCAAATTACAGTGCAAATATTAACAGTACGCAAAGTCTTACATTCAGTGCTAATACAAATAGTGCTAGTACAATTTCCAAGCCACCTGCTCAGAAATTGGTTTGCTACATGATGTCAGTTATGTCACTTTTAGTTTCAGTAGTTAGTCAGACAAAAGGCAAAGAAGAAAAGCAATTTCCTTTACAAACTATGAATTTGTAAGGGGTTTTGTTTCCAGAAGGTAAATAGAGATGACAGAAGGAATCAAGTATCTGAGTTCTAAGAAATTTGTTGCCTAAATAATTACATTATATTTTTGAGCAATAAGTTCCTTTTTGTAAGACTGTAATTTCTCTAGGCAGAGGAAGCTTATTGATCCTTTTGAATGTGTTTAGTCTTATCTAACTATTCACTTGTTTCACCCACATTGATGTAAGCAGTCTATAAAAATTTTGATGCTTTCTCAAGTTTTACATTCAAATTTATCATAAATTAAATCAATATAGAAAAATGAATACAGAGATGTGAGGAACAGATTATGTGAAAAGATGAAAAGTTCCACTTTAAATTAGTCATTGCTATAGAATGCTGCAGTGCCAGGACAATGACTAAGATGGGAGTAAATGAAAGGGGGGGAAAAAAGCAAACTGAAGGGTATCAACACCAAATGTACTGGGTTTGACTTGGTTTGACTGGGATGCAGTTAATTTTCTCCACATCAGTTCATATGGTGCTGCTTAGACTGGTCACCAAAACACACCAATGTTTTCCTTATTGCTGAACAGCCCTTGCCCGGTGTCCAGGCTGTCTGCTTCTCCCTCCACCCCTCAGCAATAAGGCTGGGAGTGGGTAAGAATTTGGGAGTAGACACAGCTGGGACAGCAAAACTGACCAGAGATACCCCATGCCATGCAACATCATGTTCAGAAATCAAATGTGTGTGTGTGTGTGTATTTTAAAAGAGAGCCATTGCCTGGGGACTGGATGAGCATTGGTCTGGTTGTGGTGACTGAATGTTTTTGCATCCCTTGTGGGGGAGTTTCTTCCTCCCTGCCCCCCCACCCCTACCCCCCTTCCTCATTTACTAAACTATCCTTATCTTGACCCATGAGTTTTCTTGTTTTTTACTCTCTTAATACTCTTCCACATTTGAAAAGGAAGTGGAGGGTGGTGGTGCACAAGTGACTTGGTGGGGACTTAGCTTAGCCAGCTGGAGTTAACCCACAACACCGAGGTAAGACTAATTGCAAAAAAAGAATAGACAACCATCAAGGTAATTTTTTCTTCTCTATCTCTTAAAAAAGGATAGAAGTCAATGCAATATAACCATGCATGAGTCCCAGAACTCTTGCTCTGCAACTACCCATGCTATTGGATCTAATCCTTTAATTTAAAGAATGAAGGACTTGTCTGCAAATATAGGGCAAAATTACAGATTACATTTTAAAAATTTGGATGTGATGGAAATTGGATTTCTGGCAATTTCTTTATGCTTAATTCCATTGACAGATAATATTAAAGCCATGGTTTCAGTGACCAAATCTATATCACTAAAAAAGGAACATGCTTCAGCTTTGGGATACTGGTTATTCATACTACCTAAATTTTTACTGTGTTGGGTTTACTGGCATTTACTTTCCAAGAAGATTCCCAAGCATCAGTTTGGGAATACCACATGACAAAGATCATTCACAATGGGCAGCATGGATAAGTTTATAGAGGTTTGTTTCTCTCTGTTCTGTGTAAACGTTCAACACTATTTCCACACTCAAACATAAAAATATAAGCAAAATGATATTAATGTGTAAGAGCCACCTGAAACTGAGGTGAAATCACATGAGTGAGTGTTGTGTGAATAAGATGCAGCCAGGTTATGCCACTTTCTAGCCTAGTGGTAACCTAATCCCATGCTATTTATCAGTATAAATGGAGCTGACTACTTTCCACTGACTACTTTCCACTCACGCAACGTCATGAGTATTGCAATGTATCAATAGCAATATGACATTTTATCAGGTTAAGAGACAAGTTTGTAGAAAGAATTGAAAAATTCTGATGACAGCACAACTTCTAGTTTCCAAACTGTGCTTTCCATAAGAATGAATTCAATTTTTTTTTTAATTGTACTGAGCAACACAGTTGAGACTAGTATTTTAATTTATTTATGAGGTAACCTTATAATACCTAGGCATTTACTGCTTGCTTCCTTTCTTCATTTCGATAGCTTCTTTCACCTTTTTATAGACCTGTCTGAAAAGTAAATTTGGTTTAATTGTTGCTTCTGATTAGAGCCATAATGCTACCAGTGGCTATTTTCAGGTAATCAAGTTCGTTTCATTAGTTCTGCCAGGAGGGATATAGTACTGAGTGTTAGCCAGTCCTCTTCAGGATCTGAGTTGGTCTGATTGTCCTCACAATTTATTCTGATTTAGAACTAGAATGTGATCCAAAATGCAGGTGATCTGGACTCAAGTGTGTACTGACTGTATAGATGAGGTCACCAGCTACTTCTTTATTCAACAATGCTTCTGTGTTATATATGTACAAGTCAGAGGGAACCTAGTCATTTCTAGTCAGCAAAATATTATGTACAACAGAACAAACACAAATAAATTTGCTTACAATTAAGCCACACCAAAGCTTGGAAATATCAGGCTTTCTTTGACCATTTCAGAAAGCATAAATTATTTTACATTTGTTTGTTCTCTGATAATATAAAAAGCATCAAGACCTGGTAGAGTATTTATGGGGGTTTTCTAAATTTTCTTTCTTTATGCGTGTATTTCTTTCATAGTGATAATTCTCTTTTTTTGTTGCATAAGCACAGTTTAAGCCAGCAGCTGGTCCAGTTCTTAAAGCACTTTCTACACCTGTAGAAAGTACAAAGGGGAAGAGCACAAATATTTTCCTCTTTGTAAAAACTGCACACAAGTCTCTCTTTGTGGTGTATCTCATAGGCAACCTCTTCATGGAAAGTGAACTTTACTTTGGCTGCTTGCAAAGTTTTTGTGGTCAGAAACAAGTTCCTTCTCCTTCTTCGGGTTCTAGCTTTCCTGTATCACTTATTAAACTACCTGTCAACTTGTATAAGATAGAACAGCGATCCTAGATCACACATCTGAGTATCACTGCCCCTTTTTCTCAGGTTCCCAACTGGTCTCTGATGTGTCTGGTTCTGTTTTTAGTAATGCAGGTGGTTAAAAATTTTACTGTTCATATTGTTACTGTACTGATTTGTAAAAGAGAATAGTATTCTTATACCTAACTTAAATGTCAGTTTTCAGGAACAGAACAAAAGTGCTTTCTCACAAGAAAATCAAGAGCTGAGTATTTTGCATACTGATATATTATTACGATGATTATTGCTATTATTTCAAGTGGTTGTTTACGTAAAGGTTTGCATTCCAAATGATATCCTGTTGACAATTCTTTTTGTAGAACATGGGGAGTTTTTTGTAATAGCAAATGCTTCTATTTATGTATTTAGCACAGCCAGCAGGAAATCGCTAGTAAAGGGAAGAATTGGCCTCTCGGACCTAGATCAGACTTGACTCCACTCAATTTTGATAGATGTGAACTCTATTCTAAAGCCCAGTGAATGTGGTCGCAATTAATAGAAAGCAGGAAACAGTGATTTCTCAGATTCCCTGAAACCCAAGTGGTTTGGAAGTGCCTGAAATAAGGGTGACCCTTGCACAAATCTTTATTGTACTGAATTTGAGCAGGAAGTAGGTCTCTGTAGCCCTCCAGCCTCCTACACAACTGCAGCATTTCTCATTCTCTTGTGCTGAACCTGGTTCACCATGTACAATAATTTAAATATTGATTTGGAGTATGGACTTTTATCATTTCACATGGTTGCACAATCTACTGAATTGAAGTGTTTGGCTGCCCTGGTGAATATTTAGGTTATGTAATATGGAATAACATCACCTGGAAACACTTAGAACAAACTGTTCCAGAAACACCTATGAAGTGATGGTTAGAGCACACAATATAAAAGACTGCATTTCAAAGTCCTCCTTTAAATTAGATTGAAGTCAGATACACATGAAAGTGACTCTAGGATGGACATGAAAACAACTGACTCACAACTTCAGTGGAATGCAGTAACCAATGGATTACTTGAATAACCAGAGAGGGTTTAAATGACATATCCTTAGAAAGAAGAATAGGTGAAGGGATTGTCAAAAGTGGAAATCTGGAAATACCTGATTTACCTAAATGATTTAGTGTCTTTGGGACGCTGGTTGTAAAGTAGATACAGAACAGCATAATAGCAAGGACATAGGATATTTTGTTGGTGGAAAGTCAAATTTATTACAATAAAATACAAAAAATTAATTTATACATCTTACATGTATATATATATATGGGTTGGAAGTATTCAAAAGTGATGAGGTGATTAAGAAAATTATGCAGGAACATTCAAGTTCAAATCCTCAATCTAAACCTGAAAGAAGAAGTACTTAAACTTCTGCCTCCTATATCCAGGGTGAATAGTACAACCATATTTACTGGCCATGCTGGATTTGCTTATGTTCTTTTATTTTCCCTGTGACTGTCTAATGCATGTTATTTCTAACACATTGTGTGCATACGTTTATGCTTTTCTTTATCCAGCGCTGTGTCTGCAAAATCATTACTCTCTCTCTAATATTGATGTAATATTTAGAACACCAAATATAATTAGTAACTTATCTTCTTCTTGAAGTCAAAACTAGAGTAGAATTTAATATTGCAATTATATTTTAAATTGGTGAAACCTGAGGAAAGCAGGTTTATGAACTGTTCTACTTCCATTCTTTGATTCTACTACAAGATGTCAGCTTACGCTTCAATTCACAAACAAGCACAGTGGAAATTGTAACATAGCCCTTTCTGCTTTCTTCCAGTGTGGGCTGAATACCAATAAAATCACACAAGGTGAAATAGGTGTCTTGAAAACCCTCAGCAGAAGTATTAGCTTTGTGGTATTACAGATAAGTCTCACTATTCATTTGCTTGCACTCTTCTATCAATTGACTTTCTTTACTCCAAAACCAAAGAAATTAATAAGGCAATTATAAAGATAAAAGAAAATAAATCCATTGTCTTACAATTTTCAGAAGTTTGAAAAAAAATATAAAACACCGTTATCTTTCTTTTCCACAGTAAAATGTTTTGAGGAGATTCAGAAATCAATTTGCACATTTTGCTTTTGAGAAGGTTATCTTTTTGATTAAAGATACTCTTCTGGTTTTCTCCTGGCTCTTCAGTGGCAATTCTGTAAGTCAGGGGAGGTAATTGGACTGGAGGAGGGCATACTGAAAATTGGCATTTGCTGCCTAACCAAGATTTGTGAATGCAGGAGATTGACTCATCATTAGACAGCGGGTTAGGAGATTCAGCTTTGAAATATGTAAAAATATATTGTAAGGGAGAGGGAGAAGAATAGCAGAAAATATTTTTGGTATGTGCATTTGATGAAAAGGTTCATTGGTTATTTTCATTTTTACTGTAGGGGGGAAACCACAGGAGGGCAGATGACTCAGGTCGATTAAACCTCCTGCTCAAAAGAGGGCAGCCCAGGGTCTTGAAAAGTTGAATTTTGGAAATCACTAGGAAGAGAGATTCCTCCACTTCTTTGTGCAGCCTTTTCCAGTGCTTGACCTCTTTCATATGAGTATATCCAAGGAGAATTTTTCTTCCTTGTGATTGTGGCTATTAGCCCTTGATCTTTCATTGTACCAATCCAAAAGAAAAATTGGGTTCTGTCTTTACTATAACTCTCTTTTAAGTAATGCAAGACTGAAATTATATTCCTCCTTATCCTTGTTTTCTCCATGCTGTTTCAACAGCCTTTCCTGATATGTCACGTTCTTCAGCCTTTCCAATCGTCTTGGTGGCTCTCCACTAGATTCTGTTTGTTGATATATCTCTTTTACCAGGGGTCCAAAACTAGGACACAGTACTCCAGATACACACACTGAACTCAAAATCACTGGATGGAGAAGAATAACCATTTGCTTCAATCTGCTAACTACACCCTCAATCTGCTTACTACATCCTTGCTAATACAGCCCAGTAGGGATTTGGTTTTCATTGTTGTAAACATATCTTGATCCCAGGTCAGTTCCTAAAGACTTGCTACCCAGACAGTCTGTTCCCAGCCTGGACTGATGATGGACTTTCTGTATGCCAAGTAGAAGACTACTTTGTGTTTATTGATCATTATGAGATTATTAGTTCATTTTTCCAGCTTGCTTATTCTTTCATCAGTTAAGGACAGCTCAGCTCTCCAGCATATAAACCAATATCCAGCATATCCCCAATTTGAAATAATGCAAGAACCTGATAGGATAAATTGTCATCAAGGTCACTGTCAAAGTTGTTAAAGTATCATCCCTTTAAATCAGTTCCAGAGGAACACGCCTTATAATTGATTGCTAGGTACACTTTGACTCATTGACCACTACTCTTTGCTTTGATTGTCCAAATTTTTCACCCAGAGATCAGGGAAGATATTTCAAAGAATCTCAGATGGAAATAAATACATGTACTTAGCAAATGGAATCATTCCATGGACAACTATTTTGAATCTGAATCACCCTCTTGGCTTCACTAGTCTTTGTGGGTTGTGATGGAAGCATAAGTTATGCTTGCAGCATAAATGAAAACATTATCTTTTGAACTAAATTTTACCCTCCATTGTCTGTACCTAGTTTTCACTTCCACAGCATCCATTAACAGGGTGTCCAAAGAGAAATGAATTGTAAAATATTAAGTTTTAAGCAAGTTGTAGAACTTCACTGCTTGTGTTTTACAGAGGTGTATATAAATTGGAAGATTTCCTCTTGTTCAGTATGACGAGAATCCAAACAGATATGAACTGCACAGAGAGATCTTCTCAGATCTCTATGTGCCAGCAAATACTGCCAACTGCTTGTATTTTTACTGTATGACCTCCAATATACAGCTAGTTTTTGCTAAGAACATTGGGAAACTTTTGTCAATGAGGGTCACGTCACTGATAAATTTCATTATTTATTCACAGCTCTATGAGAAAGGAAAAAAAAGTGTTCTAAAGTTTGCCATTTTTTAGTAACATGAATACTGTATCCTTTAGAGCATTTATGTTACTGTTCTGTTGTTTAGTGGTTTTTTTCCACTTTTCCTTGTCCTTCTTTATCTTGTCTGAAATTTTGGAATTAAAAGAATATATATAAGTACAGGTGAGACCTGAAGAATGTCCTTGAAAATGCAAGTGTGAAAAAGTTTTGTAGGGAAGAACAAAAGTACAACAGTCATTTTTGCATCTGCTATAACATACCAAAGTTTTCAAATTTCCTAAGTCACTCTAGGGCAACAGTTAATGCTACCAAATTCTGCATCTCATCTGTACAAATGTACAGTAAAAATAGATTTTTAATTGACTCAGTTCTGCCATAAATTTAATTGGGGTTATAACCATGATAACTTGTACTACACCACTTAGAGTGTTCTTAATAATCAACCTACTTTCTCACAACAGATAAGAATGACTATTGTGATAACTTGTACAACAGATGACTATGGTGATAACTTGTACTACACTACTTAGATAATTTCTAATGATAAAATTCTTTTCCTTATAGCAACTAAGAATTTGCACTGTGTTTTTATCAAATCAAAACAGGGTTAAAAAAAATATCACCACTATATAGAAGTCACTGTTTACTTTGTGAAGTGTGGTTCTGTTGGAAAAGAGCGGTGATTTTTAGCCTAAATAAATAGAAGTCTTAGATTTCCCCTGAAAAAAATGCACAAGATTATATGCAATTTTAAAAGAAAAAAATAACAAGAAAACAATAACATGAAAATTTTTTGGAAACTTTATTTCAGAGACAAGAACTTAAACAGTTTTTGAAATCTTAGCAATTTATTGAGACAAAGTAAAATGTCACTGAAAAAATAACAACAGTTTTTTAAAAAATTAATGTTCCTGGATATCAGCTTTTAAGATTTTGCTTGCTGCTGAATAACAAGGAACTTTGAAAGCAAGCAAAACTAGCAATGCTTATGAATTAAGAGAAGGAGTGGAGGAAAGGAAACAAAGTATATTTCTGAATCATGTAAAATGTACAGTGTTTTGTTGAGCTGGTTCTGATAGCAAAACATAAAATGCCAGTTCTGTCATAATTAGCAGATAAACAGAAAACATGTCTCCATTTTATTGGAAAGATGATATAGTGCGATGAATAGGTCTATACATCACAAGTCATCCCTCTGAGTCCTTGAGGCCCTCAAGGCCTCCTTGTACAAATAATGTTCTCTGTGGCAGACTAAGTATCAGAATTTTGTTTTCAAGATCTGACTCTGGTTCACTCCCATAGATATCTATAATGCCATCTTTTTAAATCTGCATTTAATTGCTTTAGTAGCAAGAGAAGAGAGGAAATAAGATTTGTCCTTAGCATGAAACAAACATATTTCAAGAGTCTTTGCATTCGATTCAAACTGAAATGAGATTCTATGAAAATGACAAAATTAATTTTTGTCCTCTGCTAATCTCAAATATATACAAATCAGGAACTGGATAATAAGTTCTTGCTCTTCTTCACAATTAAAAAAACCACAGCACTGATGATGAGCTGAAATCCTGGGCCATAGTGAAGAACATTTGAATCCAAAGTTAGATGTTTCTTCAAAATGGAACATCAAATAAACACTCAAACTATGCATAGGCAGCAGGTATGATACTTCTGTCATCAATGACTCATTAGGAAGGTGTGTGTGTATGTGTGTGTGTGTGTGTGTATCTATTATTGAGTTGTGAATTATGGACTGCAATTGCTAGCAGTCACTGTTTCCAAATACACACTTTAGGTATTAAATCTCTTGGAAAACAATTTTCCATAAGCACACTCTTTCTAGAACCCTACTAAGTTTAACTTCTGGGATTTAATTATCAGGGGCTTGAAAACTATGTTGGGTTTGCATGGCGAGGCTTTGGGATTGGTGGGCCTACAGCGGTGGCTTCTGTGAGAAGCTGCTTCCTCCATATCTGGCAGAGCCAATTCCTGGCTGCTCCAGAGACAGATGTGATGCTGGTCAAAGCTGGGTCGATTAGAAATAGTGGCAACACCTCCATGACAACATATTTAAGAAGGAAAAATAAAGATATTGTGCAGATGCAATGGTGGTCAGAGAAAAGTGGGGTGAGAATATGTGAGAGGAACAACTCTGCAGATGCTAAGGTCAGTGGAGAAGGAGGGGGAGGAGCTGCCCCAGGTGCTGGAGCTGAGATTTCTGTGCAGGCCATGGTGCAGATCATGGTGAAGCAGCTGTGCCCCTGCAACCCATGGCATGGGGATGCAGAGATCCATCCACAGCCCATGGAGAGGACCCATGCTGAAGCAGGCGGATGCCTGAGAGGAGGCTGTGATGCTGTGGGAGGCCTGTGCTGGAACAGGGTCCTGGCAGGTACTTGCAGACCCATGGGGAGAGGAGCCCATACTTCTGGAGGAGGTTTCCTGGTGGAATTTGAGACCCCATAGGGGACCCATATTGGAGCAGGCTGTGCCTGAAGGACTGCACTGCATGCAGAGGGATCCACACTGGAGCAGTTCATGGAGAACTGTCACTTGTGGGATGGACTCGTGTTGGAGAAGTTCATGGAGAACTGTCTCTCATGGGACCCCAAAGTTGAGCAGGGCAACAACTCCTCTCCCTAAGCAGAGGGAGCATCAACATGTGATGAACGGACCATAACCCTCATTCCCTGTTTCACTGAACCACTGGGGGAGAAGGTAGAGCTGGGAAGGAGGGAGAGGTGAGGGGAAGGTTTTATTAAGGTTTATTTTACTTCTCATTATCATGCTTTGATTTTGTTAGCAATAAGTTCGATTAAAATATGTCTAATTCTAATTGTAGCCTGTTTTACCTGTGACAGTAGTTGGTGAGGGATCTGGGATCTGTCAGGGTCCTTAATTCATGAATGTTTTGTTCCCCTGTCCATCTGTGGAGGAAGTGATAGAAAAGCTTTGGTGAGTGCCTGGCCTCCAGCCAGCATCAACCCACTACAAAAACACATATGACATTAGTAAAACACTAAGATTCACCCACTGAATTACATGTAGAAAACTCTTCAGGATAATGCAGTTTGAGACACATAATTGCTGTTCATACTTAGTAAACTGTTGAAGGAAGCTCTTGTTTTCCAAGAAACTGTTGTCAGCTTCTCAGACGTCTCACAAAATTTCATCAATCAAATTCATTCATCAAATCAAATCAATCAGGTTTAAAATAGATGTGTACATTCACTCAGGTGACAGGCAAGCAGTTCCATTACAAAAAAGATTCATTACTAATTCCAGTTAATTTTAGGGGTTTTCTTCAAGTTTAATTAAGCTTGTGTTTCCACACTCCACTTTACTGTGAGCTGCATAGCTCACAGTATTTTTTAAAATAATCTACATTTCATCAGTCTCATTTCATATACAGTTAATAAGTAGAAAATCCTCTTCGGAAATTAAAGAGCCTTTTTACATTATCTTTATAATTAACTCAGTATTAAATTAATAATGGAGACATAGTAAAACTTTAAACTGAAGCTTTGAAATACAGAATTACAAATAGCTAATCTAAAGAAAATTACAGATGAAAGAAATATGAGAAATGGGCCCACTTCAGGGGAAAGTATCATGAAACTAAATCAGTGAATTTTGTCTGTGCATGTTTACAAATAATCTCCAAGCTACTGATATTTCTGAATTCAGCCTATAAATATATTGTGCTACTGTTGCAAGCTGTATTGCCTAAGAAATTATGAATATTGTATTTCACATGTAACCCGACTCTGCTCTAAGGGAGCAGATGAAATTATAGCGTCCCATTAGAGGCATCTTCTAATATTTTTTATTCTGGCAGAATAAAGGTTTAATCTCCAGGTAGTCTCAGCTGTGTGATTTATAACATGGCTGAGTGTGTGTCAAAGAGCTCACTAAAGCAGCAAGGCTGGCAAATTCTTAGAGCCCTTTCTGACTCTCTTATATGGATATGGATTTTGCTCCAGTTGAAGTCAGTGCCTCAGTCTGGAGAAAAAGGAAATTATATACTCCCTGGGTTCGTTGCTGCACAGATTTGGACATGGCAGCTGTTATGTGTATCCAAACAGATGATCTGTAAGCCTCATTCCTCAAAACAGGCATTCTCACCAATCCTGTCTTTACCTCTACTTTTGCCATAGTGGAACTCTTCATATTATATGGGATTAATGACCTAAAAGATCACAATCAGCTAATTTTTCCAGAGGAGTTTTCTAATACTGAATCATACAAATAATTATTTTTATCATTCATTTCCTAGTAGCATTTACAGTATTGGCATCAATCCTAAGAAAATATCAGTTTATTCTACAGGTAATTTTTACAACAAACCTTCTCTTAACATTTGTTTGCCAATACTGCAATACTTGTACTGCTGAAAAGTCATCTATGTTTTAAATTATTATGTTCAACTTTTTATTTCTTTTCTTGTATGTCAATAAAGCTGGAACAATTTTCAGATCTTGTCTAGGTAGAATCCTAATCCAAACTTTAAAAGGAACTCTATAACATAAGAGGCAAACCTACAACATATCCAGAGAGAATTAATTCACTTCTTTCTAACAGAATAAACAAATCTCTGCATGAATAAAAATGTATTATATTTCTAAATGGAAAGTCAAAATCCAAGCCCACAACTTATCAAAACCAATTCCTGAGAAAAACTCAGTTGTGGATGTAAATTGCATGCATAGTAGCAACACTTTTCAAATCTACATCATCACCTATTTCCTCTTAATACATATCAGTCTTTTTTTTTCTCTCTTGCCAAGTGACATGGGTTATATAAATTTTACAATTGAAAGGGAAGTATTTAAAAGTGAAGGGAGAGCATAATTTGAATGTGAGAGAATTTAAACACATCTGAGGGATGCTTCTGATATAAAAGATGTTACAAAATGAGATTTAAGTTTATACAAACAGTGTGTGATTGGAATGTAAAGACTTAAGGATGTTCATTTGCCATTGATAGGATATCAGAAATAGGCCCTGAATAAAATGCCTGAAGACTTAGGGTTTAAATTATGACTAACAATAGTAACTGTTATTATAATTGCCATAGCTGTTATGAGAGACTATAAAATAATGATTGAATATGAAAATTAAAACATTGGATTATTTTAGAATTAATTTTACAGAAAATTCTAGTAATCAAACATCATTCCAATTGACTTTCTGCACCTAGGTCCCTTGATGATTCTTTCTTCAGTCATGGTTTCTTTCACAGAAACTTCTAACTCTTTGAGTAATATTTTACAATGCAAAAATGCCTAGAAGCCTCTCAAGGTCCTGTTCTGTTATGTATAGTTCCACTTGTAGAGGACTTATTACCTCAGACAAGAGACCACTGTTGAGGGAAGAACAGGGTCAGATAGAGGATAATGTCCTGTACACGCTCATTTAGTTTAGCCTCACTTAGGTTAAGACCTAATGTGCCCATGATGAGAAAGAAGTTGTCATAAACTCCCTCCATCGCCAGCTGGAAGAAACAGGCATCTTCTTCTCATTTTGGGTTGCTGAACCCTCAATTACCAGGAGACTACACAGAGAGCATGGGGAGAATATTTTCCTACTGGGATTCTTAATATCAACATGTTCAAGTTCTCCTTATTTCACATTGCATGTATAAACAAATAAACATAATCTTTGAATTATTCATGATAATTATTCCAGTGCAAGCAAAACCTGAAGAAGGGGAAACTGGTCATTCTGTTCATCTGACTGCCAAGTGAAAGGCACCTTGCATACCCCAAGCTATTCATGGGACATAAATTGAAACTCAGACGCTCCTTGCAAAGAAAAAATTTAAAAGCTGCTATAGTAAAACTGGAAAAGTAAATAGGAGCAGAAGAAATACAAGGTACTATGAAGGCTGAGTGGTTTAAAATGTCAAGCATAAAAGAAAATATTTTATATTTCATACTTGTTCTCCAAACTGAAAAAATCCCACCAGACAGATATAAAATGTCTTGTCTGAAAAAACATTTGTGTGACATAATTTTATAAATATACCTACAAATGTCACTGCAGTCATTATTTTGCCATTAATTTGGTACAGTCAGGCCATTATTAGAGAGTTACTGTCTTGTAATTCACCTTTTTTTTTTAATTCTACTTTCACAGTTATTTTTGTTAAATTCCACTGTACACTGTGCTTTACTCCTTCATAAGAAAACAGTATTTCAAGAAATTCACAAAGTGGACCAGAGAATAACATAATTCTGAGAAATGTGCTGCATACAGGTTCAAATTCTGAAGTTGATAAATGCTTTATGTGACAGAAATATTGAGAGAATTAGATATATGTAATATAATGTCTTGATATTAGTGGAGTACAAAACAATATTTCTTTGAGAAAGAGATCTGGAAAGCTCCTATAAAAGCTAGTGATTCATTTTGGCAGGAAAAAAAATTACTTAGCTTGATCCGTGTATTAGTTTCTGGTTTGAAAATCCAACTAATTTCTTTTGAAGCCATACAGCTGATATTCATATTGAGAGTGACTGATAACCCTGAAAAGAAAGGAAGTAGAGGGGCTGTAACATACCCAGTGCAATATTATCAATAAAATTTTTTCATGGAAAAACTCCTCAAAACAGGCTCATGCCTTAACTATAATTTTCACCCTATCTTCCTTGTTTTCTTTTTTTTTTTTTTTTCACCAGAAAAGTTGCATGTATTCCATTTTCTGTTTACCTCAGTGGACAATATCAAATACTGGAAAATAAGATGCAAGATACAAAATGCCCATGATATTTTTGGCATCACATTAACATTTAAAGATACTTAGATCCTTCTAGATACTTAGCAAAGTTTAGTTTATTCTTCAGGTAATTTATAGTTTCAAGAAGAAAGAGCTCCTTTTGAAAATGGAAAAAGAAATATATTGTTTCTGTATAAGCCCTAGTACTGAAATCAGTACTGTAAGATTGATAAGGGTCCTCATTATCCAGTTAAGGCCTGTTCATTTTAGCTTGCATCTGAAGTGCTTTACTAAACTGACTGTACAGAGAGAGCAGAACAGATGTAGTCAAAGATATAGAGTTAGTATTTCTCCTTTTTTCATAGAACACTCAAATATAGACCATTGCCTTTCAAGAAGTTTCTAATCCTGATAAAGTGAATTACAGAAAAAAAAAAAAGTGTAATTTAGATAGGAAAAAATATTGCACATTTTCCTTATAAATGCTAGCATCTTTAAAAAATTCCTGAGTAGACAAGTTTCATAGCTTAGTTCTTATGCTATTTTATATTTGATTAAATATAATAATTTTTTATGTTAAAAAAATTATTACAGAGAAACAATTGCATGACAATATATACTTATGTGGTGGGTTAACCCTGGCTGGATGCCAGGTGCTCATCAAAGCGTCTCTGTCACTCCCCCTTCTCAACTGGACAGAGAGAAAAAATTAAGACAAACAGCTTGTGGGTCAAGATAAGGACAGGGAGAGATCACTCACAAATTACCATCACAGGCAGAACAGACTTCACTTGACGAAGAATTAATTTAATTCATTGCCAATCAAGTCAGAGTAGGATAATAAGAAATAAAGTCAAATCTTATGACACTTTCCCCCCACCCTTCTGCTCTTCCTGGATTCAACTTCACTGCCAACTTTCTCTACCTTCTTCCCCCAAGTGATGCAGAAGGATGGGGAATGGAGGCTCCAGTCAGTTCATCATGCATTGTCTCTGCTGCTCCTTCTTACTCAGGGGGAGTATTCCTCCCACTCTTCCCCTGCTCCAGCATGGTGTTCCTCCCACAGGAGACAATGCTCCATGAACTTGTCCAACATGACTTCATCCCACAGGCTTCAGCTCCACAAACTGCTCCAGTATGGATGCCTTACTTGTGTTCTTTCTACAGAGTGCCATCCTTGAAGAAGAGAGTGCTCCATGCATGGCCTTCCCACAGGGTCACAGCCTCCTTCCAGTGCAACCACCCGCTCTGCCATGGGGTCCTCCAGGGACTGCAGGTGGATCCCTGCTCCACCATGGACCTCCAAGAGCTGCAGGGGCACAGCCTGTCACACCGTGGTCTGCACCACAGGCTGCATAAATATCGAGAAATCTCAGTTCCTGCAAATAAACTGCTCTTTGTCCTGTTTATAATGTGCTGAGTTTCAGGAAGGCAAGCTGAGCTTTAGAAAGTCTATTTTGAGTGGAATATTATTGAGTGAAATAGCTGAACATTTAAGGACTTTTCTTGAGTTTCCCAAGAATTCTATTAACTAGGGTCTAATGAATAAAGGAAATAGTTTACCCATTTTTTGTCCTCAGAGAGCTCATTTTGTTTATCCAAATATAATCTTAGTTTGAATAAAAACTGATATGGTAACAATGATCATATTAGACACAATCTTGAAATTTATAATTTTGATAGTAAAATGTTTTATTGTGGAACTTCAGCTTTCAGAACGTTACATTGGAATTTAAGTTAAAGCTTTTAAACTGTATAGCAGAGACTATATGATGTAAGAGAGGTGAGCTCCATTAAAGACAAGACAAAAGTTAGGTTCATGGTATTAAGGGTTCAGTATGACATTTATCTAATGAAGCTGCAGACGTCTACCAGAGAGACATCTGTGCTTGCTGTAATATGATCTACCTCCATATGTCCAATGGAAAGGAACCAACACTTTTATGGTCTTACACTCACAACCTCTTTGAAATCACTTCTTTACTGACATAAATCATACATGTTCTCTTCAGAAATTAAAAAAAATTAATTGTGAGGTATCTGAGGCGTATTTCTGTGTCTTGCAGTATTTTGGAGATTTGAGGAGCCTTTTTGGAAGATATATGAATCCTTCTTATATAAGTATCAATGACAAAGTTATCTGTGACTGAGGAAGATGGAACTGGATGACTTATGCTGTTTCATGGGTAATGCCTATACAAGTAAATAAAATGGTTCAGAATGTGAGCTTGTAACAGCCTGTGATTGTGGACACTGTTTAAATTTTAACACAGCTTTAGTCCCTGGCATGGTTTGTGCCAAACTGTCTCCCAGACAATTGCTGCATTGTCAAGGTAAATACATGTGTCAGGGATCATTCTCAGTTTGGATCTGGCCATCCTCCTTTGAAGGGAAAAAAGTGCTTAATGATACACCATTTATCTGACCTTATGGGCCAGAGGGTGTTCATAGCATGGTTAAATTTCTACTGTAGGCATTCCCTTTCAGTCCAAACATAATTACAAGATTTAGGGCAATGTAAAGACAAAATGGTTCCATTTCTTCTAAACCATTTTTGTACAGATCTTCCTAGGAACTTCAAGAAATCTAAGGTCTTATATAATTTCTTGTAAATTTCTGTAGCTGAGGGTGTAAAAACCAAAACTAATAACAATTTTTTTATCATGCATGCACAAACTGATAAAATGTAGTGATACTTTAAGAGGGAATGAAAAATTAATATACAGGAGTTGTTAAAATTGTTAAGCAAAGTGTTACACTATTTTATGAAATTAAACTTTATGCACATTACTATGTTATCTATGAAATATACTATAAAGAAATAAAGAAAATATCCCAGCAGAAAATATGGCCTATCCTGGCGTTGGCTAACTGCCTGAAACCATGATTTGCATCCAAGGAAATTTAAACTGCCTAAGCTAGCTCTGCAATCGACTGTGTCATTCCCTACGTTGCTTTTATTATTACTTAAAATATATCAGAATCTCACCGAGTAGTGTTTCAGTTGAGAATTGACAATCTATTACCTTAACATAAAATCAGCCAATATATAGAAATCAAGGTGGTGTTGCAGTAAGCGGTGTTGCAGTAAGGAAGCTGTGTTCAGAAAGGCAAATTTACTAAGCAATGAAGAGGAGAAGGAGCACAGAAATGTCTGAATCATCACATGCAATTCATGGATCTTAGCATGATCCAGCATGAATTCAATCCCCTTCTTTCTTTTGTATGCATATTTCCTTGTGGAAAGATTCTGACACATTTCTTCTGGCAGTTATATATATTGTATAATTTCTGAAATAAATTAATGATCAATGTGAAGGTATACATTCTTTTACCTCAGTAGTACTCTGTAGCTTAAGCATTCCTCTCTGTCTTTTGTGCCATACCCCACACTGACACATTCACATTATTTTCTTGAGATTACTAAAATAGTAATGAATATGCTTGGGGTGGGTTGACCTTGGCCAGCTGCCTGACATCAAACAAGCTTCTCTCTGACTCCCCCTCCTCAACAGGACAGAGGAAGAAAATAAGACAAAAAATCTCATGGGTTGAGATAAAGGCAAGGAATTAATTTGCCAATTACTGTCACAAGCATAACAGACACAGAAAAAATGAAAGCACCTTACACCCACCCATACACCTGTTAATCAGTCTCAGCTGATAAAACTTCCATTTTCTCTACCACCTTCCCTTCTAGCCCCTGACAGTACCAGGGAGAAAGAATGGGGAATAGCAGGCAGCTTATAACAGCTCTCTGCTGCTCCTCCCTCCTCACACTTCTTCCCTGCTCCAGCAATGGCTTTCTATGGTCAGGTGGCCTGTCAGGTATGTTTATTTAACTGGAGCTCAGAGTTGTTGCAAAGAGGCTTCTCTATACCCCAAATAAACACAGGGGATGTAGCCTATCTGACTGGAATCTCTCCTACCATTCTTGGTAGGATCATGTATTAAAAGTTTTGCTCCCTTCAACTTTTATGGTTTTATGTTTTGACGTTCTGATACCCATATTTATTTCCAGATCCTCTATTAAGGATAACAGCTCAGTAATTCAATAGTATATTTTTTGCAAGAAAAGGTGACTAAAAGATGGCTTTCAAGCCTTTGCGTTTTGCCTTCACTGGTAAAGATTTTGCTTATAAGAAAATTGATGCTTGCATATATACCATTTGGTCCCCATCATCCCAAACCATATCGACCTTATTTATCCCAGGGGGATGGATCTGATCTAGTGCCAATACAGCCAGGCTGACAAGTTTGCAATCCACTCCCCAATGCATCTGGTTCTTGAAGAAGTTATGAGATCTGACAGAGTACCACGAAACTGAATAGATGAAAACTGCAGCAACCATGTGATGGTCTGCCTGAACAAATGAGTCTTCCCAGAACTGATTGTGCCGAGATATCTGAGCTGTTTTTCTCTGGTGCCAAATCAAGTTTGACAGGATTTATTAGCTTAGTATCGAGGCCATGGTAATATAGCTATTTTGCTTTAGCTTCAATTCTTAGCTTGAGGATTGTGCCTGATCTAATAAATTCTATAGAATTGAACTGATTCTTCATAATGCCAGCTTGGCTGCCTTTATGTTTTACATTGCTTTGTTATGCTCTGTTTTTAAGCTTGATAATCCACCATTTTAAAGAGATGATTCATGATTGTATCTCTTTGACTATAGCTCACACAGTTTGGATCAGGCAGAAGCAAGAAACTGCTTTTAAGAAAACAAATGCTTACTGGTAGCAAAGGGCTCTACTTCACTTGATTTCTCCTTTTTAGCTTTTTCCCCTTCAATGAATCAGGCTGAGAGAAGCCAAAAATCTTTACTGTTAGGCATCCTAAAACATGAGGTAAGTAGATATTTACTTTCTCTTTACAGTCAAAGGTGCACATAGCAGTGTTGGTTCTTACCTTTAGTATGCCCTCTTGTATATAGAGTTTAAATTCTCTAAATCAGTAATTCAGCCAATGTGTCTTCCGACATAAGTTACTGCTTACTACTGCTTGCTTGAGGCATAAAATTACCACAAGTCAGTATGGAAAGCCAAGAATCAAATAATCATATTTCATAGTTAATAAATATTTTTTTTACATTTCTGTGTTAAAATAAATCTCCCTCCACAATCCTTATCTCATCAAACATGCTCATTATACTAAAAATATTCCCTGGAATTATTTGTGGAAATTATTCTTCAAGCAGTTTGTTCTAAAGTTTGGGGTTTTTTAAATACAAAGCTTTTGAAAGGATGCACAGAAACAGGGTCTTTTCTAGTTCTATGAATGTCTCTAAGAACTAGAGATTTGTGGTATTAATAGCAGTGATTCGAGACATAGAGATTGTCTGCCTTTCATATTTTGCAGTATCAGCTTAAAATGGCCTCCTTCAGCAAATAATGATGACAGTAAACTCAGCTGTGAGAAAAGATGAAGAACTGTTTTGGTTTAACTGGGCAGACACACAGCTCGCTCCATCCCAGTAGGACGAGGAAGAGATTGAAAAAGAAGGTAAAACTTGTGGATTAAGATAAAAATAGTTTAACAGGACACAAAAGGAACAGCTATTCAATGCTAGTCTGCTAATTCCTACTGCTCACAATTCACTATCAAATTGTTGTGTTGGAGCAGGTAAGAGTGGCATGGCAGATATTAAAAAAAGTTTTAGTTTAAATCAGTTAAAAAGGCAATCAAACAAGCTAGAAGTCAAAAAAAACTCCAGCTCTGTTAGTCCCAAGGTTTGTTAGTCTACTGATTTTCAAAGGCATTATTTCTCTGGAGGAACTCAGAGGCACAGACAACTTAGAGGTAATTAGCACAGGGAAACACAATAAGGATCAATTTGTTTAGCTCTCAAGCTGTTAAAATGCTTTCCATGTTTTGTTCCGTACTGGGGTACCTGAAAGCCTTTTTCTTTCATTCCATACATTATCACTGAGGGTCTTTCCTCTGAGTTTTTGCTTAATAGCACAGTAGAGGTGTATCAACAGCAGATACTTATGCAGAAAAAGCCAGAGATAGTATTTTTCATTTGATAGGTGATGAATAACAGTAACTATGATAATATTAGGCAGCTGAACTTATTTCCTATACATTCTGATAGTGCCATATGCTTATAAGTTAGAACCAATAATCACAGGTACACCTCTCTTGTTTTATTAATAAAAAACAGTCTCAGCATTTATTATTCATTAAAACTGTGGTGGAATATCTAGTTAGTGCAGGAACTGATTTGTTGCAGCTTGCTGCGGGAAATTTAATTGATGGACACTGTTTCTGAAACGTCTGCTGAACCATGAACCTATTGAACAACTCCAAAGGTAAGGGTTTTAAATACCCTAAGACTGGACCAGAGTTATTTCACTGCACTGCAATTGGGATGAATGTA
This sequence comes from Corvus kubaryi, assembly GCF_017639235.1. Lineage (NCBI taxonomy): Eukaryota > Metazoa > Chordata > Aves > Passeriformes > Corvidae > Corvus > Corvus kubaryi. Next base: position 20,058,820 of record NW_024580671.1, on the reverse strand, counting down.
TCAGATTCACAGAATATTCTGAGTTGAAAAGGACCCACAATGATCATCCAGTCCAACACCTAAGTCAACAGGCAGTACACAGATCGAACCCACAATGTTGGTGTTATCAGCGCCATGCTCTGACCAAGTGAGCTAATCTAGAATCTAGTGGTTTTAGAAGCTTTGTATTTCAATAGAAATAGCCTCATGGCCTGTCTTAGATCAACACTACTAAAATTATTTCTGTTTAAAATGCACAACTTCACTTTCTTTCTAAAATTCAGATCAATCAATGGAAAGAGTAAAGTCAAATGAAAAAGTGCTAAGGAATCTATCTCTGGAAAGCTATGATTTTTTAGCTATGCCCTTAATGTGAACATCTGTGACTATTTTAGCCTAGCTGGATGACAGTGAGAGAGAAAAAGTGCTGTCACACTCATCGCTGTGGAAAACTTGGAGACAAAAAAGCATTCTAATGCTTTCTAATGCTTCTTGCATCATGCAAAGACAGGCAGATCTCATGTAACATACTTCTTTGTATGCATGGCATTTTTAAAATGCATTAATGTTTTTAATTTAAATACAGGCATTGAGTTTTGATCATTTTGTCTTGGAGAAGGCCAGTAAAATCAGTTTGAATTATGTCAGTGGTGAATTTAACTGTGAGCCAAGGAAGTCTTAATAATTCAAGCTGGGACATACAGAGAAAGGATATGGAGAGAAGAAGTAAATGTAAATAATTTAGAAAATATATACAAGTGGCAACAAAGTTTATAGCTCATATAGCTGTGGTTCATTGCAGGACATTTTTCAGTGAGTATCTTATGGTACTGACTCTTAGGAGAGGCACAATGGGATTATTTTTTTACTGTTTAGTTTAAGTTGCCTGATGTCTAAAAGTCCATGTTCCTAAGTCACTGTCTAGTCCACCTCCAAACCTCCTTCTCTCTCTGATGTGTTGGGGCAGCAAAAACCTTTTGTCTCAGTTCAGCATCCCTAGTCAGTCCAGTCTATCAGAAATCCTGGTTGGAAGAGGACCCCTTACTATTTCCTAAAGCTGCACAGAAAATATGTATTGCAACTCATTTACTTCCCTCGCGTTGTGAAAGCTGGAGACAAGAGGTCACCTTCAAGTTGCTTCTAGTAAGATGGTAAGACAGCACATTTTTTCTTACAGTCAAGGTATAGTAAAATACCTTACAGGTAGCTATAGTAGAATCTGATACAAGAAAATGGAGAGTTTCTCAGATAAAGTATCCAGCAGCAGTTTGGATCCTAAAAAGGGAAGTTCACTGTCTTAAAGACATGGTTTCAGAATGCTTTCTTCACATTTGGTACAGATTTTCATAGCTTTGTCTTGTATCCATAAATGGTGGAAAAAATATGAAAAGAGAAACAATCTAGAACACAGTATTTTGTGTTTTAGAGATTCTGAACTCAGTCAAAAATAGCTTATTCCAGTGTACATTATTTGAATTTAAGTGTATTTTATGCTACTGATTTAGAATGGAGATAAAAAACTTGTTGTTGTCATATTTTTCCCACTGATTTATGTCACTTTTTCATGGATAAGTTTGAGAAGGTCTTTTCTGCATTACAGTGATCTCCTATAATTCATTTAGCAGTTAGAGAAATTACAATGACAGAGCAAATCAGTAAGATATAATGTTTAGATCTGACTCGTTTCCAGCTCTGAGCGCCCTGATCAAATGCTTTAAATTTAATATTTAATGAATAATGGCTAAAATAAGAAACTAAATGACCTGAAAAAAGAGCAAACGAAAACCACTCAGGAGAGCTTGCATGTTAGAAGGAAAAATGGAGTAGAGATAACTTTAAAAGTTTTAGTTTCCACTTCCTGAGATGCTTGAAATGTTGATACATGATCTCTTAATCATGATCTCAAACACAGCACCTGCCCACTAGGGTGCAAACCTAAGAGCTGGCATTGCTAACCTAGGAGTTAGCAAGTTAGCCTGACTGTTGTCAAAAGGAGTGTGAAAAAACAACCTTTTCAATTAAAGTACAACAACCCCTGATTAAAAAAAAAAAAAGGAAAAAGAAAAAAACACCATCATAGAACCTTCTTTTATCATGCAAACATGGTGAAAGAGTTATATCATCATATTCTAATTGAATTAAACATCATTTTACTTCATTTCAGGATTTGTTTGTGTTATATCAACTTGACATGTTTCTTAACCTAAAAACTTTTATTTTTAGTGTTTTGGAATTCTGTACCTTTCCACTCGTGTTTTTTCCTTCACTGAAATGCAATGCTCCCTTGTGTCATTGTTATTTCCCTGCATGCTACATGACAATTCCAATCTTTCAAGGACTTTGACCACAGCACAGTTTCCACCGGAGTTGTATTTCAAGGGAGGAAATCCTTTACCATCCCAGAGATTTTTGCTTTTACTTCCTTCTGCATATATTGAGCATACATAATACTGTGAATTTATATTTCAGTTTTGATATGGCACTGATACATAACAATGTGACACTGTTGACCTGAATGGATTCTGCTTTCATTTTGGTTCATCATGAACTGATGGCGTTTAAGTGGTTTCACAGTGTGTCAGAATTAGATACAGCCCAGCAGGATAATTCACAGCACCACAAATAGGCACATTCATTCACCACCAATTTGATAGAGAAGTTCCTTAGAAAGATAATTCGCAAAATCTGTGTGTGATGACAGAAAGCCACTCAGAGCAGGTATAAAATATAGTGGTAACTGAGAACTCTGGAATTTCCCACCAGCTTTGATGAGTGACTCGGGACTTGAACCTTTAAGCTCTTGGATCATTTGAAAGCTAAGATGGGTAGGCACCTAACTGGGCAAGGCTCACTCTTTTTAAAACCAGAGAAGCAGCCTTAGGTCCCTTATTTTGAAAAAATAAGCACTTTTGGAATCAAAGCAGTCTTCCTAAAAGCAAGGAATTAAGGTTCATCTCCAGTGACAGCCAGAAATTATTCAGATGCACCCTGCTACTTTCCAGAGGACTTTCCAAACTTCCAGACAGGATATGTCATCTCTGCAGGCAGGCCAATAGAGGGATATCTGGTTGGTGTTTGTAGTGTGTCAGTCTCCTCCATAATGAGGTTCAGACTTCAAGTGTCCAGATAGGGATATAAAGACAGGAATCTTTAGGACAAAGAAGAGTCAGATCTGGTAAATCCTGACAGCTGCTTGAGTTGAGTGCTGATACCAAAGTGGTGTCTCCTCCCAAGTAACAAGCAATAGAGCAAGAGGAAATGGCTCCAAGCTGTTCCAGGGGAGGTTTAGATAGGATCTGAGGAAGAATTTCTTCGCTGAAAGGGTTGTCAAGCATTGAAATAGGCTTCCTAGGCCATTGGTTGAGTTAGCATCCCTGCAGGTGTTTAAAAGACATGTAAGTGTGACACTTACTGACATGGTTTAGTTTCGGATTTGACAGTGTTAGGTTAATGGTTAGACTCGATTTCAGTGGTCTTTTTCAACCTCAGTGATTCTATTGTACTCTTTTCAGATATAAGACATATTGTGGAAGCAATGTGAAATCCGTTGACAATACAAATACTAACCTACTCAGAGAATTTAAAGGCTTCACGAATTAGCTGGCTCTGACACATCTCACAATTAGGATCCAGCAGCTCTGAATGCTGCTACTTAGAAATGTACTTCCATGGCTGCCCACCCACGCTACTGTAGGAGACTATCAGTTTCTGATGCAATAGACAACAATGTGCTGTTCCTCAGTGGCACCATTCACAGCTCAGGATTCACCAAAACAGACAATGAACTTCTGCCAATTTGTCACTCGCTGTGCTCTGCTGCTCACACAAGTTCTATTTCTGACAAGAAAAAAGACAGAACTTCTTAGTTCAAGACAATAAAAAGTTTTGTACACTACCACTTCTTAAGAACCAGAGAAGGACTTTAGGATCTCAGATTTACAGAATGAAACTTGGTGTTTAGGTTACTTTCAGAAATGTCACAGGTCCTATTTAAAATGCCTGAAATATTCAACTGCTTGATATAAAGAAAGTGACCTAGGTCCTCCTCAGTCCCACAGAAATGATGCAGCAAGTCATAATAGAGAAAAACTCGATTGATGCCACACATAGAACTTGTCTGGATCTCATGTTTGCACTGAAATTGTAACAAGATAAATTTGGAGACTATCTGTCTCCAAATTCTGATCTGTTACCTCCACTTTGATGAGAGAGTGCTCATTTTCCATTGCAAATGTTTTGTTGTTCTGTTTACAAATGAAAACAGTTGGAAGTCAGGAAAAATGCTGTTTAGCTGACAAGCTGCTCTGTCAGAGGTCTGACACAATAGTAAAGTATTCCTCTGTCCTTGACTTCTTGGTACGACAATAACCTTCCTTTGCTTCAGATGAGTTTTACATGGAGCTCTTGATACCTGTTGCCTGAAGTCAGAATTTAGATAACTATTAGGTGGTGTGTGAAATTGTAGTCAAGATTATGACATAGAAAATTTCTAAATAATGCAGACAGAGCCTATATGAACAGCACAGTATGCTGCAACATAAATTTAGCCAACTCTGTAAAGCTAGGCACCTTTCTAAATATTTAATCCTCTTAATGTATTTTTGCAGCTAGATACTCTGTAGAAACAACAAAATATATACTACTCCATACATATTTGAAAATGCACCGAATAGAATTTAATAATAATGTTTCAGACTGGTACACATGAATCTTTAGAATTCCCCTCTGTCACAATATCACAACATTAAAAAGCACGTTATTAAAACACATTGACTTGATGTTTCTCTTACTGGCCTGCATACATTTTTCGTTAAGGGAAATAGTAAACTGCTGAGGTTGAATTTGATTTACATTTTCAGTAGAGGCATGGAAAATTATAATACCAGGTGCTTCTTCTCAGTTGGATTTATTCCGTCAACATGCTCAGCACATGAAGGAAATACTTAATGATATTAGCTGCGAAAGGACAGTACCCAGAAATGTCATAGCACAGCAGGACCAAGCCACCCTACCAGTCTCAGGAAGATGACTTTTAGTCAGCAGCCGCCAAGGAGAGGAAACTGCTTTGGCACTGGTGCAATAATATTTAGCCTTTCACTTGCCATATAAACATGCCTAGGAGTGTAGCTGGCCAAACCCCAAATACACTGCAGTGTTTGGGATCTTTTCATCAATAGTGCTTTTGATAAAAGAGTGAAATGCATGCCCACTATGTTTTGCTTTCACAAAGGTCCTCATAGCAGGGCTAATATTACAGAGTCACTGATAAACATTGCAAGAGCCAGATCTGAAAGCTACAGACTCAGTAAATTAATCAAGTTTTTCAGGATCTAGTAGTACACAAAGAAAGAGGGCACTGCTAGAACATTCATTCTTTCCCTGGTTGTTTACTCTGGTCCGGATGACAGAAAAATCATATGCCCCAGTGACTTGTGGGGAGGAGAGCTGAAAGCACAAGTGCAAAAAAAAAAAAGAATCAGATTTTTTTGCTACCCATAAAGATTATTGAAACAACAGGAAACTAAACCAAGCACACTTTGTACATTTTTAATGTATTTTCAAGATGATGTAGAGCATGCTGCCTAAAAGTTTAAATTAAGAAACAGTAAAAAAAGACACCTCAAGTCACACAAGACCTACAATATATGGAACAATATAACCACCAAGTATTTTTCTGTGGGAATTAGAAACAGATTAGACTCTGTTTATATATTATTTTATTCTGAGCATTTGTTTGAATATTTCACCTTGAAAAACTTTAAATCTACTCAATAAACTCATGCAATTACAAGTGCTTAACCTTTATATCAAACTATTAGCTTATGTATTAGCAACAATTTTTTTTCTCCTTTTGTCTTCTGCTATGTAAAACTTGAAGCATGGCTCTTTACTGTTCATGGTGAGGTTGGGTAGCAGAAGACCATTATATTCTCAAGTAATTATAATTTGAGATATGGCAATATTTTATATAATACAATTCAAGATTGAGTGAACCATAAGAAGAAAAGTGAACCTAGCAAAATTCCAGTCATTTCAAAAATCTAACTAATGATAGAAAACCCTTCCATACTGATCAGATGCATTACAAGTAAGAAAAAACATTACTAAAATTTCAGGACCTTTTTATTTCCCTCTCTTTCTCTACTTCTTTGCCAGGTCATTGCAAAAGCCTGTGCTTCAGTTTGTTAAAAAAAAGGTTGGATAAAACTGGGCCAAACATATATGACATTGCTTTTCCTATATGCATTCAGTACATAACATAGATTTCAGACCACAGAATTAAACTGAGTTTACCTTCATCTAATTTCTACATGCTAATGTGATTGATCAAAAACTGCCTTGGGATGGATAATTTCTTTTCTGAAAGTGACTGTAACTAAAAGAAATGAGAAAATTTTTCTAGAAACTTATGTTCACTATTTCAAATTTTGAGGTAACATCTGGTGTGAAAAATTATGTTAATAATCTGTTGCCATCTGAAAGTTAATGATCTTAAGAACAGTAATATATGCTCTAACCTACCCACATATATGGTAAATTCTGAATAAATAGTAAGATTCCTGAGATTCTGCATTTAATAAGGAACTTTCATGTTGCAGAGTTAAAGAATTTTCTCAGCTTTTAAGATACCTTGTAAGAAACTTCTGGAACTAAGATTAGATTACTATGTTTACAGACTCTGACATGAATGCATGTACCCGAATACAAGAAAACTCTTCTTAAAACAAATGAGGCATGTATAAGAATCCAAACCTCAGTACAGTCCAGAAAAAATACATCTTAACAAAATATAGATTACTAAATACAACTTCAAAACTGTCAGATAAAAATGAATGTGTTTTCTTTTACTTTGATTTGAAAACCTCAGTAATTTTCTAGTGTGATTCCACACAAATCACCTAAATTATTAAAATTTCTTATCAGAAAATGAACTGCCCAATAATATCCACTTTTCTGTACTTAAACCTTGTCTATTAAAGAAATATGAAATGGGAAACATACCACATAATTTACTTTTAAGTCAGCTTCAGAATATTTGAGGAGATACATAAACACAGGAAACCTAACTAGACAGTTGAAAATACTAAACATAAATATCATATAACTATTTCCCAAACTTTCATAATTGTTACTATCAATATTTTAATTGGAGGGATGGTTTGCATCTAATATTTTCTCTGCAGTTTTATGAATTTTTCAGTATGAAGATGCTAAGAAGCTCAGCAGAGTTTATTTGGATTAAATATTCCTGATTTATAAGGAAAAAACTGTTGGCACAGTATTTTCAGCCTTCAGAGATTAACAGATGTGAATTTCCTAATCTGGGAAATTCTTCTTCAGTGTGGAGATTGTCTTAGCTATAATAGGTTCGGATCAAATCATTATTCAATTATCTAAGTATTTAATTGTTTAATTATTGAAATATTTTCCTCTTTTACAGGTGTGTTTATAACCTTATAATTTTGTGCAATATATTGCCAAATTCAATGGTCATTGAATGTCAAGGGTAAGTATCTTCATGGTACAGAGTGGAAGCTTACAGCTTTATTAAAGCTAATGGATTAGAATTTATTTATGCTACCTCAAGATCACACGCTGATTCTTTTTTAGGTAATGGGACATGCAATTAAATGATACATGTACAGCACTTTCCACAACATCACGATAAATGATTATGGCGAAAACAACTCAAGCAGGCAATGAGAGATCAACACTAGAGGAGAGACTCCAAGAATGCCACAACAATTATACACATTATTACGCAGTTAAAATTAACATCTCAGATCCAGAACTGAATCATCTGTCCTCAAAATTTGTGAAAAAACCGTTGCTCACTGCAGACTGTGTTTTTTTTATTTATAACAACTTTGATAATGCTTCCAAGTAGGAAGTAGAGTGTCAATAAATACTTCCATAAAATAAAAAAATATGTGGCATTTCCTATTTTTTTTTAATTTAGGGTGAATTTATTGCTCCTCATTATTTGGAATGCAACAAACCCACAAAGCTGTGATGTGTTTTACTGGAAGGATTCTCTCTTTCTTCCCTTGTAAAATTTTGGGGTATTGATACTAGGAACAATAGCAACTTTACTAATACAGTCTAACTCTTTTGAAAGTGAAAAAGTACATTTTACTAAAATTAGATTTGATGAAGGAAGGAGAGAGGGGAACAACATCATTGCAGCATATAATACTCTCAAGGGAGTTCAAACTGAAATAGGACTTGCTAAAATATACCTAGGCATTCATACTGCTATGAACTCTTTAACAAGTACTTCAGCTGCTGGCAGAAAAAGCAGTAACGTGAGGCTTGATAACAATATTTTCTGAATTATTATTTCTGCCATTCACAGAGATAGATTTTCCATCATTTTGAGTCCCTATATCTCATCTTAATTTGAGTAGCTGCTTGATGGAAATCGTGTAGACAGAAAAATTGGCCTTTTCTATCAGTGTTTGGGTGTAGGAGGGATTGCTTCTGTTTATTGTGTCTGGAGTCTAGACAGGAAGAATGTTTTATAACAATGCTAACATTAAAAATTCATTATTCTTGGAGGGTTAATATAGCTCTTTATGGTAAAAGAACCATGTGTCTCTGTGTGTGTGTGCATGTATATGTGTCCTGAAGGTGTGGATTCATTTTACCTAAGTTTAACAGTTTAATTAAGGTCCCTAAGTTAGTAAGAGCAAAGGGTTGCATCTGGTCTAAACTAGGTCTTTGAACTGAACAGGATTAATCAAGAAACCGGAACTAACAAACTCCATCTTTCTTACAAATAGCAAGTAAAGAGTTTCAGAATATAGGCATGTTACAAAGTGTCTACTTTCTCTATTGACTATATAGATAGTCTAGATGATTGGATGATTTCACTGAGTCAGAAACACCATTCCCTCTAAAAGTGCACCATTATTATCAAACAGACTAATAGAGACAGTGCAGAACTACAAAATGCAGGTACCAAGTTTGGTCAGTCCAGATCCTTCCAATATATCGTGGTGAAAAAGGAAATGAAAAATAGTGTCTGCAAAGTCCATAGTCCTGTCTGGAAAACAATCTCTTGAGAAAGCATATTAATGACTAACACTGAGGAAGACTACTGCTGAGTGGATAGTCACTGTTGTGTGCTTGTGAGACAATCATTTTCTGCTTTTTAAATCATGACCTCGGAATGCCATGTATGATATGTATAGTCTACATTACTGTGTGACTCCTCAGCCTTTGTACTTTGTGTTATGGTTTTTATCTGTTGCCTCAGGCCTTAGCTGAGAATAACAGGCATGGAAGAGTTCCTTAATTTTAGTATTATCTGAAGTCAAAATAATTAAATTGCTTACAGAAAAGACCTGGCACAATCCAAAGTGTTTTACTCTCACTGTGGATTTCTGTTACACAAGCCCCTAAAGTGAGTGAATATTCTGCTAATGGGAATGTAAAGTAATGGATCACTGGAATCTATGCCTTTGTCACAGAACAAGGATGAATCAGCTGAACTACTATCCCGAAGATTAGAAATCTAGAGTGATGGTTATCATTAGCAAAGTTAAAGGTTTCACTGTCTGATTTGTGTACTGTAACTCTCAAACCTCACAAAACTGCCTACAGTTGAGTTCTCTGGGGTCCAGTTAATAATTCTGACTACCTCACTAGCTTGTTGACAGCTTCTTGCTGAAGGTCATATTCTGATGAAGCAGATAATTTTAAATACTCCTTTTTCCTTTTGAGACTTAATCTAAAATACTTCTAAGGGAAAAAGAAAGATGCTCAAATGCTTATTTTTCTTGATGAATGCATTTGAAAAAATGTATATATAAAAACTAATGATATTTCCTCACTGAAAGGTTACTCAGATATCTGAAATCTGAAGGTAAATAGCTGTATGAATCTGGGCCAGGTGAACTTCACTGAACTTGACAGAAAAATGAATTCTGTGTCCTTGAAGATTTTATCATCCCTTTTATTTGATTACTGCCACATACTATGAATTTTGATTCAAGAAAATGCACAGTGCTTTCTTACCCTTTTGCCCCATTTGTAAGATGAAAATATTCCTTATTTTAATGTGGGGAAAAATGAAAAGACACTGGAGAATTATGAGCCCACCAATGAAAATATCTACCCTTGCTGTAAAATTTGAAACTTAAAGTCCAAGCTTTAAACTACATTTCCAGTCTTGATATACTACTACAGGTTTATTGTGGGCTGATCTTGGCTGGCTGGCTGGCTGATACTTATCTAGCTGCCTTCTCACTGTCCCTCTTCAGCAGAGCAGGAGGAGAAAATGATAGAAAAGTTAGTGGACAGAGATAATGATAGGGAGATAACTCACCATCACTGGAAAACAAACTTGACTTGGGGAAATTGAATTTAATTTATTGAAAGGAAAAAAAAATTAGAATAGTATTGAACTACTGAACTAAATGACCTTTCTGCCCCCCTCTTATTCCAAGGCTCCAGTTCACTTCATCATTCCCAAAACTTCTACCTTCCACATGCTGCCCCAGCACAGATCCTCTCAGTGGAGTGTAGTCCTTCAGGAACAGACCACTCCAGTGTTGGTGCTCCACAAGCTGAATTTCCTGCCAGCAAGTGGTTCCTGCATGTGTTCCTCTGCACAGGCCACTGCTCCTACCAGGAGCCTGCTGCAGCATGGACTCTTCAGGGGATGCAAATTCACTCAGGGCATTTCCACGTGCTCGTGTGGAGTCCTCCAAGGCTGCTGTGCAGGTATCTTCTCCACAATGGTCATCCATGTGCTGCAGGGGAACAAGAGCTTCTCTATTATTTTCTCCAGTGGCTGCAGAGGAATTTCTGCTCCAGTGCATGGAACACCTCCTGCCCCTCCTTTTTCTCTTACCTTGGTGTCTACAGCATTGCTCCTCTCACATTTTACTCACTTCTCCCTCTCACAGCTGTGCAGTGGTTTTGCCCTTTCTTGAACATCTTTTCCTATCTGTACCACCACCTTGGCCAAGAGGCTTAACTGTGCCCTGTGGTGGGTCTGTTGGAGTTGTCTAGGTATGGTTGTCTCCCACATGGGGCGTCCCTATCTACTTCTCTCAAGGGGCACCCCTAAGGCCCCCTTACAACCAAAACTTTGCTAGAGACACTCAATAGAAGGTTTAAAGCAAATAAAAATCTGTATAACATCCTTGAACCTGAATAATAAGGAGATTTGGCCTAAAACTTGCAGTAATAGCATCTCAAAGGCATATCCTAAGAGGCAAATCTAGTCCTTAATAACTAGCATTGTTCTGACTGACAGGCAGCCCTTGCCTTTTCCCTCTCAGTGTGTGCAAGGACAGTCCATTCAGCTACAGGTTTGGGGTTATACAGATAATCCTGCTGCCCATGCTTCTGTACCAGATTTTAGACTCTACAAATTCAGAGGCTGGAATCACTGTATCTTTAGATCATTATTATTATCCCTCACAACTGATTTAAACATCAAATCTGCTCATAGGAATAGAATGAAATAGAACCAATAACTTTGTGAAAAATGAGTAAGACCTAACATTTCAAAACAATAGCGCAGACAGCTCCAAAAGAACCAGAAAATCATGGTTAACAGGACTATACAAAGAGAGACTGAAGAAAACTTTCCTCACTACCAATAGGTTTAGAACCTGAATGTCACTGGATGACATATGACTTCATGGGAGTTATTTACCCATAGCATCATCTGACCTAGAATTAACAAAGAGCAATCTGGTGTAAATAATTGGTGATGAGCACAATATCAACTATATAACTTTAAGGACTATTACCTGTACAAAATTGAGTGCAACATATCTTTAGTAGGACAGAGTCCCTTATAATCTCAGAATTAATTTTCATGTGATGTCAGCTATGCTATATATATCTTTTCATTGTTAAATAAAAAATAATATTAAAACTCCTCACAGAGTTCATATATTGGAGATAGAGTTGTGTGCTATCACACCAAAGTACTTTTGTTTCAATGTGTATTTTCTTAAGAGTCCAGATAAAAATGACTGAGGACGTACACGAAAAGTTAGATAAGCAGTACAATATTTAAGTTTTTAAAGGGTTTTTTGTTTTTTTTAATTTCTCCCATGGTCTATTGAATCATTCCAAAAAAGTAAAATTTGTTACTTCTAATGTAATTTAAAACTCACAAAGAAAGCAGTGGTTTTGAATACTGAAGAAATATATTTTCAATTTTTGTCCATTTTCTTTTAAGGCATTGCTGCTGAAATATTTACAGAGAATAGTTCTAAGGTTAAAGGAAAAGCAGTGAACTGATTTCAGATAAACCATCAAAACATTTAGAGCCCTGGAGACAAAGGGGACGAATATATTGATCTGAGAGACAGCAGGCCTAGACTTCATAGAGGTTGCCAAAATAAGTAAATTAATTAGAAAAGAGAGTTCATGAACCATAAATTTAATTCTCAAAAACTTACAAGAGCTTTGGAAAGAATGTTAATTTATAAATTTCTGAACCTTACAGTGGAGTTAGATGTTGCAATTTAAAGTATACAGCAAAGTTTCAGATATAAATTTAAAGAAATATTTGGCCTGTGACAAAACATCTTTTTCTCTTAAGTTTTTGATGAAGATCTGAGTCGAACAGCAATTAATGACATGGCTCCTGATGTTCAATAAGATAATGTGTTTGTATATGTAGGCAGGGACTAGTGAAAAGATGTAGGCCTTTAATATGAATTAACAGAAAAATGGTAGATAATGAAAAACAGGGGTAGATGGAGATGTATTTATGTTTCCAAAAAATTATTTTAAAATGTCCAAAAAGTAGTAACAAAATTAAGCAGCCATCATCAGTAAATAACTTGCACATTAACTTAACATAAATCCTAAGAGAGACAATGGAAAAGGTGAAGTATATGTTATGCTGTCTTTCTGGGGCAGTGTCAAGTCAAGATTTTCAGGAAAAAAATTAACGTATTTTATTATATTTACCAGTGTAACTGAGCAGGGGAAAAATTAAATAAAAGAAGATGTTGTTCAGTTTCATATTTCAGTAGAGTAGAGTAGAGCAAAAAAGCCTATGGGCTCCATACAGCTTTTTCAGATCTGGCTTGTCTGTCACAAAGTATGACTGTGTTTCCCATTCAATTTATAGTAGATTTTAACTCCATCTGTAGATCTTGTTTCAGTTTTTTATTATGGCATAATGAAAACCCTTGCATAACTTAAGTTTCCATAAACGTTTCAATGTGTGATGACATTGAAGTCAGACTAAGATGTAGCAAAATATTTTAGTTACTCAGAAGCAGTAGACCCTGAAGAACCAGCAGCACCTTTAGAAACACTAGGGAAATTGATGTCATTTGACTAATGAAAAGGGATGCAACAAAAAAAGTGAATACTTGCTCAAAAAAAAAGTTCTACAGGAAAGCAACATTTACTAACATTTACTAACTTATTGCTACAGTTTTTGAGGTCAAGAAATTTCCAGACTCAGTGTATATAAATTGCACAGTGTGAGATTTTTCCTACCACTTTAAGAATGCATTTTAACTCCTGTGCTTCAGGACTTACAGAAAACTCTGATAATTGAGAAAAGACCTAAGACTGAGGTAACATAGTCTGCTGTGTGTTCTGTGCATAACTTCTCTCAGAAGAGACAGTATGGGCAACTTTTAGACAAGACACTCAGGCAAACAAATGAAAGATCTGATATACCATAGGAATTCCTACAAACTGAGAGATGCAATAGAGTTCAAAGCTCTCAATATCACTTCTTGCTGTCTAGCTGAGTGCAGATGCTTTCATGCATTCAGACACATGCAGTCAGCATTACCTTGCCTTTCTAGCTCCCACTCCTTACAATATAAATTGCTTCTCTTTTCGTTTTTGTACTTCAATCTCTTATGAAAATACTGATCTCTTCTTATAGGATTTTTGGTACTATAATTACGTCTTTCTCTGCTTGCAAGCTCCTTATTACATTACCGGTTGAAATGATCATATGTTGATATTCTTGTTGATTCCATGATTGTCTTAATTTCTTTGACCTCACATTTCCTTTCATTTAGACTTTCTATCAAGACTGAAATATAAATTCAAGAAAAAACAAGAAAATCCATGTGAAAGCAGCAAGATCTCTTCACTTGCAGTCTCAGATGTTTGGAATGCAGACTGTGCATCAGGAAGAGAGAAAAAAATGACATTGAGATATTTGGAGAGTGAAAGTATAATCAGATAGGAGTATAGAGAGATATACAAAACTGGAATGAGACAGACAAGGAGACAGCAAAATGATAACCACATATCCAGCCATAATTACTTTGAGGTTATGATATGTACACTGTAGTGTCAGCAGCTAGCATTGTCTATTGGAAAATATTTACATATGTTATTCACCGCATAAGAGAAGAGTTTAAAGAGATCAGAAAATCAGATGACTCCATATTTATAATGTAACTGGAATAATCTCATTGGGTTTTTCATAGTGAATTTCTATTCATATATAATGTTAGATGCTGACCACTAGACTTCTAACTGCATACCCTTCTTATTTCTGTCAGTTTCTACAAAACATATAAAATGTATTTGTCTACAAGAATAGAACCAGAAGCTGAGAGTATGAAATCACTGATTTTGTCTTCTATCATATGTTAGATGGGCATAACTGCCCAATAACAACATGGAACAGCATCTATGGGAAACCCACTTTATTTTTTCCCGTATTTTGAATGAATTCTCAAATTAGTCAGTTACATATAAAGCATCAAACTACCTGCTAAAGGCAGCCATGAAGTTTTTGACATGTTTTCTACCACTAGAAAATGCAGAGGTTTTTTTTTAATTTATGTCAAAAAAAGAATTTTTTGCTGCTTCAAATTTGCCTTATTGTTAAGAGTTCTAGGAACAAAGGAGCTTTGTCTTAAGCCAGAGTTCATTTCAAGGAGAAAGGGATCTGAGATTTGGGAGCTGTAAGGGCTTTCAGATTTCTTGTGCCTGAAACTCAGCATATCACACAGAGACTTGGGCAGTCAGGGCAATTAATCTTGTTTATTTAAGAAAAAAGTTAAAATAGACTAGTTTATTTTTTTAGCAATAAAATGTTTGAATGCTTTCTAGCATTCAAGATATTTCAAAACAACAAATTTTAATTTTGGTTTCTAAAGATGCTTAGCTATATCTATAAATAGACAAAGAATTTCCCCTATGTTAAAATGAAAAAATTCCATTTTTCATGCGGCCATCATTTCGCTCTTTCAGATCACAATTCCTCGCTCTAATTAGCTATCTCCCAACAGCAAAAAACTGCTGGTTCCACTAAGAGTTTGTCTTCTCTTCGCCCAGTCCCTGATATATGGTAGAAATCTTATTGGGACAAGAGTAGAATTAAGATCTCTTAAAATTATTATTTCAAAATGTGTATAACTTATGAGTGAAAGTTAACTGGTTTTTATTGCACTTATTCTTTGATCTGCTCTGTTATGATCAGTTATGTCAGTAATTCCTCAAGTTAAGGGCTCCAAAATACATCTAATTAGGTAGTGCACTAACAGCAGATGTCTTAGTTACCCTACGCAAGACTAGTCACAGGAGAAGGTGCAGTTCTCCTGTGAGGTTGTGATCACTCTTGCAATAAAAATTCTGCATTTCTTTCTGTTGTGTGTTTGTGTGCTTGCTAACACTATCCTAAGTCATTGGTGCATCCTCAGGTACTTACAGAACATTTTGAGAACGTCTTTCCAAAACTGATGTAGGCTCGAATCAAATATCACACTTCAAAGAATTTTCTAAATAGTGTCTACTTTCAGAAGTAGCATCACACTCAATTTTAACTTTCTCTAATAACATGAATGAAGACATTCTTTAAGAATTATTCCCATGCTATAGATTTTGCTTGCTTGAGTTTTTAAATTAAAATTTATTTATCAGTACTCTATGTTTGTTATCATTAAACTGAGGGCACTCATACTTTGGAGATTTACTTACGGTATTCAGAAAGCCTGTGTAAACATCACCATGTTTATCTCTAAGCATGTTTACCACTTACACATTGGCATCATGGACATCAGATCATTTTTAACTATGCAGAAAATTACATGGATCTACAAAATAAATACTTCTTATTCAGCTCAGTATTGCAATTAGTTCCGAAGAATTTTCAAGTAGAACAATGTAAATGAATTCACAGATTTGGTCCAGAGTAAAAAGCTGCACAATGTAGATACTAACGCAAGAGGTCTCAATAACCTAGAGAAATTCTGGAAAGTACCTAAAAATACAAAGTGTTTGCCTGCAAACATACAGTCTCTCACAAGCTTTAAAATTAATAAGAAACTTTGCAGTAAGAATACTGACCAAGGTGCAATGGGATTTTCCAGAGAATAACGATATTATGGGTCCATTTGTTCTTTAGAGATGCCTGATAACTCAGCCCTCATCAGGGCAGGCAATGTTATTCCCATATCTCCCAAAGGTTATGTATTTTATTCCCCCTATTTCATAGTGAAGGCAAGTAAGTGAAAAAAAAGTCAATTTTGTTTGGAGTTTCTTATATTGTCCTTCAGAATAGTGCTGTAACACATCACGTAAAAGAAAACTAAAAGGACAGTGAACAATGCCAGATGCTAATAATGCTAACAGTGACCTCTGAACGATTCTCACACATAATTGAATGTGTCTCTCTACTGACTAATCCCAGCACTTATTTCAAACGTGAATGCTTGATAGATATGCCAATATTTGGTCTTGTTCTTGTCCTTGACCTTCTCCAGTATTAAACTGTTGCCTGTGTTGCTCTGTCAGCTGCAAGATGAACAAAGTTATGAATGAATTATGATGCCACTGGAGCAGCTTTTATGAATATTCTTTTGCAAAATTAAAGATTATCAATGCCTCACATCTCGATCATCATTCCATTATAAGACCATGCTACTGGTGCAAAATGTATATGCCTTCTCTAAGCCAAATTCAACTCTATGTCACTCTGAATCTAAAATAACTCTATTAAATTCAGTAGATTTCATTTCTGCATATAAATACCCAGTATAGCTGCAAGCAAAAAAAAAAAGAACTGTATTTGATGTAGCTGTCCTATATAGATCTTTCTGTCCTATATAGATTTATCTGACTGGACTTCCTGTTTGTTACTTAATAGTTAACAGGTAGAAATACATTTTCAAGAATTTTCAGTATGTCAGACTTTTTAGGATATCCTCACAAGACAAATTAATCTATCAATAAAGGTGCCTTCCATTTCAAAAGTACTACAGCCTCTCATTTTTGTGCGCTATAGGAAGTATATAATGGCTTCCAGTGGAATATTAATTCCACTTAAATGAAAAGTGCCTTTTATATTTGAATGTATTTATGAAACTGTGAAAATGGGGTTGTGCCTAGCATTGCACAGTAATCCATTGAAGGATTATATCGAGGCACAAGACAAGTACAAGTGCCTAAAGTAATCTGGGCACGTGAAATAAAAACAGGCAGAGGAAAATGAAAATACTAATAGCAGTTCCTATTTCTTTTTCTCCCTTTCAATTTTGGTTAACTGCACTGTTTGACTAAAATCACCTCTCAATTTTGGTAGGAAACATTTTCATCAAAAAATGATACATAAAAATAGAGACATTCTTTTTTTTTACTTTTGAGCATTGAAAGATGGTAGCTGTGTTTGTTCTTTCTTGGTAGTCTAACTTATTTTCATACAAAAACACTCAACAATTGGAAACCAACCAGCTGGATATAAGGAAAACATCCAGGCAAAATTTTGTGTTCTATTAGAATTCCTCTTGGAAACCTTAAAAATTAACTTTTGTCCTTTCTCTATTATGAATCATTTAAAGACAGGTTTAACTTCTTATTTATGTACTGATTTCAAGTTGGGATCTCTCAAGAGTTTACAAAAACTCTGGATATGAGTGAATTTCTTGCTGAATATTTGTTGTATCAATTATAGACTGAAACTATTGATGTAACTGATGATCTGTTTTCTACATTACTGGACTACCATATTTCTTGGATTATAGGAATAAAGATTGTTTAAGAGAATTCCAGTAGAAGAAATTGCCAAGGCCTTGTATGTCAAGCAGCAGTTCAAACACATTCACATATTTATAGGACCTTAGTCTTCTGCAAACATTAATTCAAACAAAATCAGTCTTTATCTTATTGATAACTGAATATCATGGGCTGAATGATATTACTGAAAACAATACTTTCACATGTGAAATCAGTAGAGCAGTCATCCGTACCAGGACTTAAGGATAACCACGTCAGTTGTCCAAATCAAACTAGTTTTATGGTATCTTCTTAATCATGTATTGCTGAATTCTGTTCTTCATTACTGATTCCCAGTAATGGAAAAGTCAAATGAAGGTATAAATACACTTTTTTATCAATGCTTCTACTTTTCCTTCCCTCCATTATGCAGCTGCCCATGAAAGAAGAGATGGCCAATATTCCTATATCTGGCATGAAGGATGATGCAGAATTGTGGAGTGAGGAAAGCTGCTCTCCCAGTTGGAAACATCACATTTGAAAATGGTGATGACTGCTTGAAACCAAGTGTCAGACCAGTCACACAGATTTGGAGCCGCAAAGAGAAAGAAGAATGAAGAACAAAGGAATGGCTTCCCACACCTGGAACAAGAGAAACATAATAAGCAAAATAACAAAAAAAGATATTTTTCTACAGTATTTTTTTATAAGATATGGGAGTGAGTCTATACTGAAAGTTGAGGGTTTGGAATCCTTTGTGATACTATTCCTCTTTTCATTTATTGGCTTGCTCTTCCCTCTGATTCATACTGCAGATCACTAAGATCTCTGGAGAACTGCAAGCATAGAATCGTGGAATATCCTAAATTGGTAGGGACCCACAAGGGTCATCAAAAGTCCAGCTCCTGGCCCTGCAGAGGATCACATGAAGAATCAGCATGGTCCTGAAAGCATTATCCAAGCGCTTCTTGATCTCTGTCAGGCTTGGTGCTGTGACCACTTCCCTGGGGAGCCTGTTCCAGTGCCTAACAACCTCTTCCTAATATCTAACCTAAACTTGCCCTGATACAGCTTCATGCCATTCCCTTGTGTCCTAATGCTGGTGACCAGAGAGAAGAGATCAGTGCCCACCCCTCTTTTTTACCCTCATGAGGAAGCTGTAGACCACAAAGAATTTTCCCCTCAGTCTCCTTTCAGCTGAACAAGCCAAGTGACCTCAGCCACTCATCATAAAGCTTCCCCTCATCCCATCGCCGTGGGTGACCCAGATTAGAAAAGTGTGCAAAAAATTGACTCTCTCCTGTCGAAAACCACAAAAGGGAAGAAGAAAAAGAAAGGGGGATTGTTGGGAGTTATGGTGTTTGTCTTCCCAAGACACCTCAATGCATTATGGATCTCTGCTTTTGTGGGGATTGCTGGACACCTGCCTGCCCATGGGACGTGGTGAACATTTTTTTTTTGCTTTGCTTGTGCACAGAGCTTTTGGTTTACCTATTAAACTGTCTTTATTGCAATCACAAGCTTTATCACCTTTCTGATTGTTTCCCCCATCCCAATGCAGGGGAAGTGAGTGAGTGGCCAGGTGTGGCTTAGTTGGTGAATGGGATTTAACCATGACAACTATGGAACAAAACCCACATGAATGTCACACTACCTGTTGCTAGAAAACTTTAGGATTACTAATTTATTTTCTACTTCATTTGTTATTTGGAAAGCTGGGCTACAACACACAATAAGTTGCAGTGATAAGTGCATTTTTCTACTAAGGAGAGAAGGAAAACAACAAAATGGCTGAAGTCAACGGTACAAAAAATCCTTTGTTTGGGACTCGGCCCAAAGGGTAAGACTAGATACATGATCCCAGATGTGAGGAACAAATAGCCCAGATATAAGCACCAAATGAAATCTAACTGAGTGAGAGTGGAGACCTTCTTCAGCTATGTTCCAAAATTAATGTCATTCAAATAACTTCTACAAAGGAAAAGGCAATACAGTGCATATTTTATCTCATTTCTTTCTTTAGAGATCCTGAAACTTCACTTTGCAGTCCCATTTTTATAATACCTTCCCTTCTAAAGATATGGTTGATGCCTGGACTTGGAGAAAGGAATTGTCATTTGAAGTAGAATTTTATTTTTAAAACATGCACTGTTTGTCAAAAGCACATCCACAAACAGGAGAAAAATATAAGAAAAGAAAATAATATTATCAAATGCATGCATCTTACTTCACAGATAGACTTTATAGCAGCATAAATCCATGCATCAGAAACATAAATTACACACAGTGTACCCAATATCTAAACTTTTAAAGTAGATACGTAAGAAGTTTGAAGTAAATGATCTAGTAAATGGTCATCCCAACTACATGAATTTCAGGGAACCAAAAAAGGTACATCCAATGTAATCATCTGCAAAATGCCTTGACTTTCCAGTCCAAGATCCTGGCTCACAGAAAGTTATTTTCATAGCTGGATTTCTATACTTAAATGCAGTGGTAGAAGGTATAAAATTGATCTGCTGCTAGCTAAGGGTGCTTTGGAGATTTTTTTGGTTTGGAACTGGACAGCAATGATAGTACCAGTTGTGGCTGATCTTGGTATGGACGTTCATTTGTTTGACATAATCCTGAACAAAGCTCCACTGTAAGTATTCTTCATAATACTTTGTACTAAATTACAGAAAATGTATTATTTGATTTGTATGTATAGGCACTGAAAGGTGGTGGCTCTGTTTATTCTTTGATCTGTACTTGAAATAATAAAGAAAAATCTAAAACCAAATCAGAACTCATCAAAGGAAACATCTGAATTAAGCTTTATCTTCTCCTTCATTTTCAAAAAATAATTTCTTTTCATAACATAAGAAAAAAAGCTGGATTCTTTTTGTTTGCAAACTTTCTAATGAGAAAGTTAATTAATATATCAAAATATCTATTTTTCAGTTCCCATATTTTTCCCATAGAAAAAATAAATTTATGGATTACTCAGTGTTTATTTGCCACAATAATTACTTGCTTTGAGTGCCTTTTTTCATACTTCTTTTATTGCATTCATTACTCCTGAATAAATTTTTATTTCATGAACATAATGATTTCTTTACTTTGCCTTTCAAAGCAGATACATATGGTTCCAAATATGTATCAGTCTTAAGAACTATTTGTTTAAAATTTCCATCATTTCATTTGTAACACAATAAAGATTGACACACAGCAACTCACTGTGTGATTATGGCAAATTGTCCAGATGTGCTTCTTTGAGCAGTACCACAGCAAATATTCTTTTATGATTGGATGTTGCCTCTAACCTCTCACTAATTTCTTTTCATTTGTAACTACTCTAGAAAATAAAATGGTCAGCAACAGCCATTAAAAAAATTGGATCACTGAGATCCACTGAAGTTTTAAGACTTCAATGCTCATTTGCTATACGCAAACAGTATTTAGAAGTGCAACTTTTGAATCAATAGGTAATTATTTCTTCCTTTTTTTCTAGGGGGGCAGTGACTGCCTTTGTAAACCAGTAAAACAAGGTACCTCTATGGCAATGCAAGGTGATCAGTGTGACCGTATGCTCAGTCAAAATTTCCACATTCCCACAGGACTTGGGCAGGCTTCCTTATGCTTCCAAAACATTTGGAAACATTTTGCAAAGATTTTATTCTCATTAATTCAGAATTAAATTTTAGCTTAAACACATACAACTGAAATAAGAGATAAGCAAAGTCCAGCAAATGTCTATTTAATAGTTATCGAGAGAAGTGTGAATGTTTCTTATTTATTAACATATAAAATCATTTCAATAGCTGTAAATATTTAGTGAACTTGTTATATATTACCAAAGAATAAAATATGAGCTTAAAGTTGTGAAGAAGTACTACATAAAAAACCACTCATTGCTGAAGTCGGAAGCAGCTTACAAAGAAATTAATTTTTTTCCTGAGAAAAATAGGTAGCCTAGGAGAATAAATACAAAGCTTATGAAGTAAAAGCTAAACATATTTTTTAAAATGATTGTAATTAAGGGTAATTTAGGTACTTTTCAAAGTTGTTGATTATAAGAATTATAATAAAAAACCTTCAATTATGACAGATGAAGCACATAAAATATTTATTTATTTGTAGTTTCACTCTATAGTAAATACAGCTTTACTCAAGCCCAGATTGTTTTACTTAGTAGAAAAAAACAAGTAATTATATCCTTTTTTAGTAAATATATAAAACTGATATTTAAATATTTAAGAAGACTCATCAATTTCACAAGAATTTTAAACTGGTAGAGCTGTTAGAAAATATTTACTAAAACTGTTATTAGAAATAAAAGAAATGGCCTAATTTACTTTGTTAACAAAATAATTATACAATCCACAAAATTGTGGTAACAGCAAAGAAACTAAAAACAAATCCACAATGAGAACATAAAACTGAATTCATCAAAAGTTTATATCCAGGATTTTGAAACCATAATATAATTCAAGTGGAGAATCTCTTTCTACAGTAGTCCAATGTCATGACTGTAACCTCTGACAGAAACAGCCACCAAAAACCTCAAGCAATGACACCTAGATGAAAATAAAACCTCCTGCACTTGTTAGGCAATGGAAATATTTTAAAACTTTCCTCATTTACTGTATCAAATAGACTGTCCAATGGCTGGTAAACCCATATCAAGATAAGCAGTTCATAGAAGCAGAGAATATCTCAAGTACAAAGGGACCCACAAGTATCATCAAGTCCAAATCCTTGCACCTTGCAGGACTGCCTAAAACATATGATTAAGAGCATCATCTAGATGCTCCTTGAACTCTAATAAGCTTAGGGCTGTGACCCTTCCCTGGGGAGCCTGTTCAGTGACTGACTACCTTCTGGTGAAGAACCTTTTCCTAATGTCCAGTCTGAATTTTCCCTGATGCAGATTCATTCCATTCACTTGGGTTCTAATGTTCCTCTTGAGGAAGTTGTAGAGTATGGTGATGCATCCCCTGCCTTCTTTTCTCCAAGCTGAACAAACTGAGTGACCTCTGCCGCTCCTCATAAGTCTTGTCTCCAAGACATTTCACCATCTTGGCCACTCCCTACAATGTATTCTAATAATTTGATGACCTTCCTAAAATGAGAGACCCAAAATTTCTCCAGGGGATGCCAAGGTGGAACCACACTAGTGCAGAGTACAGCTGGACAATCACCTCCCTTGACTGGCTGGAGATGCGGTGCCTGATGCATCCCGGAAAAGGGTTGGCCCTTTTGGCTGTCAGGGCACGCTGACTCAGGGCACAGGGAATAATTTCCAACCTGCCATTGACCCAAACCTTGAGATCTCTCTGTAAGCCAATTTGCATGCACTCACTCTTGTTAAATTTCTATGTTGATTCCCTCTTGACAGCAGTATACTATCAGTGATCCTCTCCAATCTCTTCCTGAATTTTTGCTCATGTACAAAATCAGAAAAAAAAAAAAACAACAACAGAAAAACAAAACAGAAAGAGTTTTGTCACCTGAAAATTGTCTAGTGCTTTTAGGAACAGTAGAAAAAAACTGTACTAAATCTGGAATTTACTTTGAAATATTAAGTGCTGTGGGGAGTATTCTGCTCTTGGATGTGAAAGGCAGAGCTTGATCATTGAAGTTTTCATTTTCTGCATGCATAATACTTCCTTTAATATCTTATATAATTGTATATCCTTTGTATTTTAAAATAAAGCCTTTAAAAAGGATTTCTAAGCAGCAGAGGGAAAAAGTGCATTACAGGAAATAGACTGCAGAACAGTATTAATTTATAGAAAACACTGGATAATTTGAAAAGGGAACTGTTTTTCATTAAAAAAGTAGGAAAGATATGCAGGACAAAAATGACAGGGAGAGACAGAAACAGATAAGCAAATCTCTCATATTCAATAGGTTCTGTATAACAGCAATCCTACAACAAATTGTTGAAGATCAGTTGTAGAGATCTACACTGAGAGCTAAAGTAAAGCCAATTCCGATACAAACAGTGGCTCAAATCACAAGCATGCAACTCTTAAATGCAGATTATCCATCAGCTTTCAGTTTGTACTGATGATACCTCTTCACATAACATGTCTTTCTGAATTATTGTTGGACTCAGCCTTGTGCTGCTTAATCTGCCAATTTAACCTTTGGCTTGACTGCAAGTTTTGTTTTGTTTTCGTCTTATGTTTTTTCTTTTTTTGTTTGTTATTGTCTATCTACTTTGTGTTTGAGCATTTGAGTTCCTTCAATATTTCTGTTTCAAAACAACCAGTACCTTTTCTCATCTTTAATCTCCCATCCTCTTATCTTTAATCTCCCCGCTCCTGCTGGTCCTGTGTTGCTTCTTGCTGTCCAGGAATGAGACTATTGAAAGGGAAACTGCTATTCTTATAAACGAATGAAAAATGATTTAACTTTTTTTTCTTTAGGAACAGTATTTTTATTTTTACAGTCCCACTATATGAAGATAAAAAACATTAATTCAGATTACCCTGATAAAAATCTTTTTAACATTAAATTCTAAGTTTAAGAGTCTGTTACAGAAATGAAATTTCAATTAATCAGGAGTATTGATTAATTCAGTTTCAGATACTGGTTATTTAACACTGGGTATACCCACAAAATGTGAATGTGAAGGAAGTAATTTTGTTTCTCGTCTTTGCTTCAGAACAAAATTAGTGGAAAAAGTTAATTGCAATATTAAAAAATCCTTCCTTTGTACCAAAATCATTTGTCAAAAAGACTGTGAGAAAAAAAAAGTCTAGATTACACAATTTAAAATTATATAGTTTCTGAAAAACACAATAAAATATATCATAATTACAATTATTGCTTTCATTAGAAGTAGTATGGGAAGAGGGCAATGGGGACACTTCCAACCAGCAGAAGAACTGTGGCTCTTTCCTTTTTCCTTAATATTATTCCTTGTCATCTCATTGCCTTGTTTAAACACATTGTTCATCAGAACAAAAGATCTTGAGCGCTGCTCAAGTATGAGGATCTCCAGATATTATTAGTGAGAGGTATCAACAGCTATGCTTCCAAGGAACTTACTTGCCTTTGATGTAGCTCTGAATGATACAGCACTGTTGGATACACACCGAGCTTTCACATGAGTAATTTATCCTGTCATGCACTTCTGAAAGAGTTGAAAGAGGTACTTTTTCACTGCTAAGTCAGACAAACCCAACAAAACCATAGATTTTCTCAGAGACTACAAGGTTTTCTCATCACACTTTGTTTTCAAATAAATTCCCAATATTTCTCCTCATGGGGCTGGGCAGTTGTAACACCTAGACTTTTGGCACTGCCTCTCCTTCTCAGATTAGGGCATTTAGGTGCTACTGAATCACATAAAACCTCAGCCTCTGTACTCCTGGGGACCTGCAGAAGTCATCATCTCTCATGACTAGAATAGAAGGCAGTAGAAGCACAAGAGCCTTCAATTTTTGGGATAGAACAGAGCACTGCCAACACATGGGAACAGAATAGAAATAAAAAGGCAGAGTGAGACATCAAAAGGGATTATCTTGAGACAAACATGGGTGATGTGGCATTTGCAGTCTTGTGACACAAGGCCCACACTGATTTAGCATCTGCACTCTATTTTCTCTATCTAAGAACAATTCCTTATCAGTTTAAGCAAAACTATATTATGGAAACAACATTTAAACATTCATCTTTTTGTTCTCAAACACTGGCAAGTAGTTTAGCACAAGCCAATATTTCATACCCTGGAAGTGCTTAAGTACTGAGCATTTTTGGAAGTTTATGAAAACAGAGCATTGCAAACTGAAATTTTTCTTGTTTGCCTGGTACTAGAGTGATACTCATAATAAGAAACAAAACAAATTCCTAATTATATTACTTATGTTCATGATTTTTTTATTTGCCTCAGGTGGCTGGGGAAATAAAATGTTATAGACGTTTGTGAGATTTATTCTTTCAGTACTCTACTTGCAACAGGGCCTATAAACAGAATTGCCACAAAACCCTGTAAGAAAGCTTTCATGTGTGAGTTTTCCAACTGATTTTTCTACATGAGAAATTCACAGAAAGTTCACAGAGTCACAGAATCACAGAATGGGTAAGGTTGGAAGAGTGGTGTTTCTGGTCCAACCTCACTGCTCAAGGGAGAGTCATCCCAGAGCACAGGGCACAGGATTGCATCCAGATGATTTTTTAATATCTCCAGTGAGGGAGACTCCACAGCCTCTCCGAGCAAACTTTTCCAGTGCTTGGTAACCCATACATTAAAGAAGTTCTTCCTCATATGTAGGTGGAACTTCCTGTGCATCAGTTTCTGCCAGTTGCATCTTGGTCTATGGGTTGGCACCATTGAGAAGAGCCTGGTTCTTTCCTGTTGACACCTACACTTTAGATATTTATACTCATTGAAGAGGTTTCCTTTCAGTAGGCTCTTCTTGAAGCTGAACAGGCCCAACTCCCTCAGCCTTTCATCATAAGAGAGATTTTCCAGACCCTTGCCCATCTCTGTAGCTCTTTGTTATGCACACCAGAATTCCATGGGCCTTCTTGGCCACAAGGGCACTGCTGGCTCCACCAGTTTTTTGTCCACCAGGACCCCCAGGTCCTTCTCTGCAGAGCTGCTTTCCATCAGGTTGGCCCCCAGCCTGTGCTGGTGCATGTTGTGTGCAGGACCCTGCATTTGCCCTTGCTAAATTTCAGAAGGTTCTTCTCTGCCCATCTCTACAAATTATTAAGGACCTTCTGAAGGGCCATACAACCCTCTGAGATATTGGCTGCTCCTCCCAGTTTTGTATCATCAGCAAACTTGCTGAACTTGGATTTCATCCAAGTCATTGATGAATAAATTGAACAACACTGGGCCCAGTAGAGAAGCCTGGGGGACTCCATGAGTGACAGGCCTTCAGCCAGACTCTGTACCACTGATCATGGACTTCTGAGGTCTGGCACCCAGCTAGTTTTTAATCCATCCCACTGTTCACTCATCCAACCTACACTTCTATTTTTTTTGCCTATGAGGATTTCATGAGAGACAGTATCGAAAGACTTACTGAAGTCAGGGTAGATAATATCCACTCCTCTCCCTTCATCCATCTAGGTATGTTTCATCATAAAAGACAGTCAGGTTGGTCAAACATGACTTACCTTTAGTGAATGCATGCTGATTACTCCTGATAACCTTCTTGTCTTCCTTGTGGGCAGAGATGTATTTGTTTGGATAAAAACTTCTGTGTTCATCTGAACCCTTCAATTTTGATGATTCCATTTTATTTTTCAGAGAACATCAGTAACATGTTCAATAAAGTATAGAATATTTATTACTAAATTTTGGTTTTCTTGTTCTTCCTTTTCCCCTATCCTCTGTATAAAACCAAGAAACAAACAAAAAACAAGACCAAAAAACCCCCAAAAATCTCAAAGTAAACCATATTACATTGGCCTATATATGTCAAATGTGTTTCACACATTGAAGGTTTTATGAAGTAATTTAGGTAAGTCTTTCTGGGCCTTGTTATTTGGACAAGAGAATGCTCCTAAGCTTATCATCAGAAAATGGCACATAGAAGGACTATCCTTATACTAGATTCTAGAAAATACTTTAATTTAAGCAACTCTAAAGGAACAAGGACACTCTCCTCCTGATAAGGTGTTTCAAAGTAGTTCCCCATTTCTTCAATATTTTCACACATTTCATTCACTTCATCCACCAAAGAAATAATTTAAGTGAAAGCTGTAATTTCCTTTTAAGCTAACAAATTCACTACAGATTATCTGACAGGTGTAATTAATACAAGTTTTTTTTACCATTGTTCCAAACTCTATATTTGGATGTTTATCCAGCCTTTTATTTACCCTTATACAGATCCCTACATCTGTTTTTCCTACCATTTGTATTTCAAACAGCTATTCTAGTATGAGGAAAACAACTTTATCAGACAGTTAAGGGAACTCTAGTCTCTCTCTGATCATTTTTACCTGGTCACAATGCAGAATCCTTCTGGCATGCAGAATCCTTGTCCTGCCTAGCAGTAGCAACCCTCCTGCTGTGCAGTTCCTTATTTCCTCCCACATCCACATCACAGTTGGTTTGTAAGATGTGCCAGTTCGCAGTGTCAGAAGCAGCCTTTAGTGAGCAGACGAGCAGGAGCCCCTCATTTTGGCTGACAAATATAACTCTCCAAATCCTAAAAAAAATTATAGGTAAGCCTCAAGTCAGGAGTCAACTCAGCTCTTAGTACTGCTGAAAGTGTTAAATTAATGCATGATTTCATTGACTATAAAAAGGCAAAAAGGCAATTAGCATGATTTGTCTTTCAAAAGTTTCAAGTATCCAGAGTCTGTACAATGGGTCAGATACAATGTAGAACAGAAGATCTTCTCAGTGGGTTTCTGCAACCAGTTAGGTATTGCAAGAATTTCTAGATATCTTCAGGATTGTTGCCCCAGAATCACTTTGTTGTAGCCAGGTATGTACCTACATCCTGCCTATGCACTACTACAACGAGACCCCTGAAAGAGAAGCATCTGTGTCCTTTAAAGGACCCATGTAAGAGGTGTGCTCAGGTCACAGATAAAATAAATTAGACCATGAAGTTATTAGTACTGTATAAAAACATTGAGTTAGACACCATCCATAAAACAGCATTATAGTATGATAGTCACCCATGAAGTAAAAAACAAGCTGAGTTGTCTTCTCAACTTGAGAGACTCAAACCTGCACCCTTACAATTGGAATGCCCTTAAACAAATTGAAGCTATTTGTATATATATAGCAGGGAAGGGAGGTAGACAGTCCTGGTTGTTACCAACCCTTCATCTGGTGAAGCTGTGCAAAACTCATAAGCTCATTAAGTCATTCTTCTAATTGAAGAATTCTATTCTTCTGTCATCTAAAAATTTTTTAGTTAAAAATATTACATTCTGCTTTCTGGCCTGTTTCTATGTTGGATAATAAATGCTCACACATGAAAAGATAACTACTGGACACTCTTAGAGCAGGGAAACACAGACACACCTGCTCTGCCTGACCCAAGTTTTCAGGTTCCTTTTAAAAGAAAACTCTCTTTAACAACACAAAAAGAGACTTGTTTCCTAAATGGACAGACATCCCCTTGAGTCTAAGCATCATGGGTCTGGAGATGACCTAAATAACAAAAGGCCACTATATATTAGCAATATATATTAGCTATTCCTATTACAGCTGAACTATAAAGGGCTTTTGGGGATTGTGAGAGACTGGACTGTTAATAGTTAATGACTCAATTGACCACTTAACCACCCAGGTGCAGAGGTCATGCTCACCCATCACTGGAGGCTACAGCTGGGTGCTGAAAAAGACAAGGGAAGAGGCTGATAAGAGGCAAATCCTGTGAGGTGGGATAGCGCTCTTTATCATGACAAAGTCCTCACACAAGTAGATCAGCTGTGAAAACCCCACTCCAAAGGACCCAGACATTCACACATAGCCTGAAGGTATTCATCCCTGCTGATGGGCTATCATTGACCCAATTTCACTGTTGTAAGAGGTAGCTGTAACCTCTTAAAAGATGTCATAAACCATTACATCATTTAGTGTAAAACTCCCCACCTGGTTATTCCCAACTGAATTTGAGAGGATGCAAACCCAGGGCACTCTGGTGGGCTTCTCTTACTCCTAACAGATCAAGATAGTGGCCATCACTTTGACAAGACTGGGACCCTCACCACTGTGAAGACCAGAAGAAGAGGATTAATGGGATTCTGTCAGGATCCACTGAGTGGTGATATTTTATCTACTTAATCTGTCTCTCTGACAATCTCTTTCTCTCCCCCCTGCTCTCTTTTCCTATTTCTTTATATCTTTCCTTTCTACATCATGTTTACTGTTAAATAAAAATCCATACTATTGACTTTGGCATATGATCTCATTTGCATCTTAATTTGGGCAGAGATATCTCTCTAGTAGTTTTAATAACTGGATTTTAGCAGGGATTAGGATTCAGACTGAAAGCCAAGCTTTCGCAACTTCAGCATTGTGATATCTAGAATTTCTACTTCCTGGAGTTCTCTGACAATTTTTAATACATAAATTAAAAGATCTGTAAATACCAATTTCACAAATTTGCCTTGTACTCTGAGACAAATAGCATTCTCTATACCATTACTAAGAAAAGCTCTGCAAATTATATTAGGATCTTAATGTCATTGGTCAAACCCCATAATCTGTAAATGTACTAGAAACCTATCATAGAGTGTTGCTCCTCAACATGGAGATGTAAGATTCAAGATACACATTTATGTTGAAGTTTTTTGGGTTTGGGACTGATTCTTAGGAGAAATATATGCACATATATGTAAAATACTCAAAACCCTAAAAGTTCTTGGAATTTTAGGTTTAATTTCTTGGTTAAATTCAATCTTTAGGTTTTAATTTCATGTACCAGATAACCTAAAGAAATGCTTTTGTCCTTCTATCCTACGAAATGGATGTTTGGATTAGGAGCAGAAACTTGGATTTGGGTCTATTATTAAGTTCTACTGGCAGGAATTTGTTTAGGAAAAAAAAAGGAGCAGTTTAAAATCTCAGTAACAGTATAAGTTATATTAAAAATCTGCAGGTGAGATGAAAAAATGCTATCTAATTTCTATTACGCAGAGCTTATTACAGCTGACTTGCAAGAAAATTTCATGTCATATCTCTTTTACTAACTTAGTAAAATAAGTGCTGGATGAGATTAACTCCAGTTAAATACAATTTTGATAACAGAGCTGGCCAATGTTAATAAATATGTGTCATAATCATTCTCTGTTACCAAACTGACTGTGAAGTGACACCAATATGCACTTCCAAATTGTTGGGTTTAGTTATTCTTTCAGTAGTTTCAATAAATAGTTTCCTGTGACAAGATGACAGTGAATGACTATTTTTTATGTTGCCATGCAAAGTCTGCGGCAGTAGTTCTGCTCTTCGATTGATGGCTGAAGCATTTTAAATAGGAGAATAAGAGCTATTAAGTCGTGTATTAGCAGTAACTTTGTCAGCAATCTTTACTATTTCATTAGATTTTGTGAATAAAAATAAGGGTCTAATATTAACTGTAAAGAAAAATTATAATAAAAGACAAATCTTTGAACTCAAGAGAGTCTCCATAAAGCTGTTCAAATGATGATCAAACAGGGGATGAGAAAATAAACAGGATCAACTTTCCAAGATAAGTTTTAAAACCTAAGCTGGAATGCACGTAGTTGATTAAAAGTTCCTGCTACTAGTTTGGTCCTTCGCCTAACAAACATTGATTTTACAGAAGTGAGGATAAAGACCAAAACATCCAATCTCAGTTTTTCTCTCTAAAGACTTGAATTTTGATCCAAAGATAATGCAAAATAAATGGCAGACTTTTGTTGTCTTTTCAAGGACTTTTTGGCATTCGTATGTGTGTCTATAGTGAAAATAATTCTCATGGAAGAAAAATTTCAATATAAATATCAGATATTTTAAAAGCAATCTTACAAAGTAAAACTTTTGCGAATTTTTATGAATAGTCAGAGAAAGTAAATGGAAGTACTTCAAAGAAATACTATCTGAGTGCTGTAAAAATAGACATAGGGATTTATGACCAGAAAGTACGAAGAAGAAAATCATTATGGGGTTAACTGTGATGCTTATTTATCTTGGGAACTGTCTTCACAAGATTTGCACTGATAAATATGGGAAATTATCCTATTGATCTGAGAATAATATTGCAACATTTAAGAAAAAATAAGATTCTAAACTTTTTTAAAGTAACAGAAAACTCTCCAACATTCAAAGACATTTTTGCCTCATCGGAAATCAAAATTACACTGTTAATATTACAGTGACTCTATATAAGAAAAAGGCAGAAATATAGTCTTTTTTCTGTTGCAGTATATAATTTGTTACAGAATTTTTTTCACACAGTGGGTGAAAAAAACCAGTTTTTTGAAACAGTGGGTTAAGTCAAGTAAAACAGACCCCTTTTAGGGGTCTTCCTGTTTAGAATTATTTTTCATTTGTCTTAGACAAATAAAGGGATATTAATTTTGAATGGTAATATGCTTTTGTTAAACAGACTTAAAAAATCCTACTTTAATCAATATGAACTTTTAAACACAAAATAGAATAAAGAAAATTAATATGCAGAAACAAATTTTGCTTTGTTTTAAGAAACATGATAGTCTAAACAGAATCAAATTAATTCTACTACTTTTTCATTATGGACATGGGAAAAATATTTTTAAGATTAATTCTCATGTCAGGCTAGCTATTTTTAAAATTTTTGGTGAACAGTGAGTGAGGTTGGCTGGTTCATGCTATGTAATGCAAAAGCAGTTCTTCAATAAATATTTAAAATATTTTGTCTGAAATAATCTTTCAGCACAAGATCATTTGCATTCAATCTGTCCCTAATTTCTTGGAAGGCTTCCTCTTCAGAAAAATTCCAAAGCTCCTATGTAGAGCACCTCTCTGTATTTAACAGTATGGTTGGTATTTCATGTGACCAATAGGTGAGCATTGATCCTCTTAATAGGTTCTTATACATCTATTTTAATATCTATATATCTCTTTTAATATCAGATAGAATTTCCTATTATCCAAAATATTAATTAGAAATGAATTCAGTGTCCTTATTTTTCATGGCAATACTGTGCTACAAAATAAAAAAAGATTCAGAATCATAGAATATCCTGAGTTGGAAGGGATCCGCAAGGATCATGAAAATCCGGCTCTTGGCCTTGCATCAGACAAGAACTACATCATGCACCTGAGAGTGTTGTCCAAATGCTTCTTGAAGTCTGGCAGGCTTGGTGCTGTGACCACTAGG
Source organism: Corvus kubaryi (assembly GCF_017639235.1). Lineage (NCBI taxonomy): Eukaryota > Metazoa > Chordata > Aves > Passeriformes > Corvidae > Corvus > Corvus kubaryi. The sequence goes on along the minus strand of NW_024580671.1, from coordinate 20,026,091 downwards.
TTAAAAGTAGTACTGTAATGAACTTTACATCTGATTGATAACAATTTTTGCTCCTCAATGGCACTGTCATTTCATTCATAAGGATTCATTCATTCAGTCATATGTAACTTGTGCAAAGCACTGCATCTACTAAAATGAAATTCCCCCTCAAAGAGTGATGTGGAAAATGGAATCAAAGCATCTGACTATTTCAATATTAAAAGGTTCAGTAACAGACATAAAACATATTTTTACCTTAAAAATGTAGTAACTAGTAATTAGGAGACCTGAAGAGACATCCTCTAAGCTTGGGAACACTGCTCAGTAGTAGTCAAAACATTAGTGTGTTATCAACACCATTCTAGCTACATGTACAAAGCACATCACTATGAGATCTGCTGTGGGAAAAGTTAACTCCATCCCAGCCAGACCAAAGAAAACAAGGAAAACTTGTGGGAAATGAAGTAATTCTAAAACCTGCGTATGAAGCTGTTGATAGTGTTGCTCACTACCAGTGAATTTTTTTAATATTTTGGCAAATCTGCATAATGTTGAGGATATATTATCCTCAAGCATTCAACACAACATATGTAAAACTAGACTGTCATGCTAGTCTTCAATATATATTCTTAATTTGCTGCGAACAGTGTTCAGGTCACCATTGAAGTTCTTACCACTAGTAATATCTGGAAGTCAAATCTTGGTATTAAATTTTGATTTGTATTTTGAATACAAGATAAAAAAATAAGTCATTAAATGAACTCAAATAATAAGTTTGGGTGGCTGCATAAAAATCTTTCCTGCCTTTCTAGATAATGGTTAAATTTGTGCAGGACCGAAGTATACAGATGCTTTAGAGGCCATGTTGACAGGTGCAATTCTCTTCTACAAAGGATTAACCAGCTTCCTAAGAGCATTAACAGCTGGGCTCCAGGTCATACTTTCATCCCTTTTGTAAGGGTCAAAATGTAAAGTATGGACAGAGGCATCAGAAATAAAACTTTTACAGAGAGATCTTTGTTCCAGATGGCAGGTGTGGGGGGGGGGGGTCTAAGGTACCATATGTAAGAACCTTCAGCATCCATAGACTTTTCACTTTGATCTCTTATACTCTCAATTCACATTTTATCATATTAATGCATCACATAAAAAGATTAGTCATGCTTATGAACCTCCTCTTTTGTGTGACCTAATGAATATTATGTCCCAGTTTTGGCAGGGTCCTCCAAAATTTATTTATGAACATACCCTGCTCAAAGCATGATCAGCTACTGAATGTTGTTGATGCAGATGTTTGATTGCACTTTGTTAGCAATGGTCCAGGGGTGAAGTTTATGAAATTTGTAACCTTTTTACTTGCCTTTTCTTATGCTTGCTGCATGGTGGATACAATTTCTTTTGGAAGCTTTCCCACCATAACAGAAATTGCTGGGTTCTTTCCTTCTGAGACAGCAGGAATCAAATGACAGACTGATGCTTTATGATACATCTGTATACCAGACGAACTTCTCTCTGTCTCTTCCTGATAGGAACTGCAGTAACTAGTCCTAGTACACCACAGTGCAAGGTATCCTACTTCACTTGAGCAATGTGCTTTGCTCCTCCCTTAAACATGATGTAGGGCTTGTTACGTTTCAAAACATGGTGCCTTCACTGCAGATCTGAAGAGGCTTCCCAAGCAATCTGTTCTTCAGCTTCACAGTTCCTTTCCTCTTTGCAGAAAACTTTCATGCATTTGAGGGCTGTCATCATGTTGCTTCTTCATTTTTGTTTCTCTCTCAGAACAATTACAGTCCATTTATTCTTCTCTTACAGTTCATGTTTCCTTGATCTTGGATGAAACTTTTTATTCTCCACCAGACATTCTCCAACCACTCCACATATTTTTGGATTTAGGGACTCAAAACTGGATTCAAGCCTCAAGCTATGTTTTCCTCTTGTTTATCAGTTTTCCAAGTAGACAAATACTAGGTCATGTGAAGAGATTGTTTTTCATTAGCTGACACTTGAAACATGGGAACTCAGCGCTGGGAACCTATACTTTGACAGACGTTCATTTCAATTTTCCTGTGTATAGTTGCATTTTTTCTATTGGAAAGAAACTCCTACTTTTATCTTTAGTTTTACTTTGGGACAAACATCCAGCCCATCTGTTCAGTGCATGCTCCCTAACATCACTACTGAATGGCTTTAAACAATCCATTTACTGGAGAAAGCTGGTGGCCAGCCACTTTTTTACCCTAAGGAGCAGTAGTTTGACAAGTGACCCTGAATTTCTTCCAGTAACGTATAAAGCAAAAAAGAACTGGCCCAAGCCCAGCTGTCGGGCTTTGATTCAGGAACGAAGACTTTCCAAGGCAGGAGTTATCTATCAAAACGGCAGCCCCATACTCAGGGAAATATATCTGATCTAAAGCTGATAGAGTGTGAAATCAAAGGTTGTGAATGGCTACTCAAGGGGAACCAAATACATTTCTATGGGGTTGCAGGACAAATGGTGTTGGTAATAGGTTGTGGCAGGACAAAGAGCAGCTGAATTAAATACCAAGATCTTGCACATTAGCTTTACTGAATCAAAAAAGTGTAAGATGGCACACTGACATTATGAAAATTATCTCTTTAACTTTTCTGTACTAAGTCACTGATTATTACTTTACTTTGTCTTCATCTCACCTATTTATCTGATAAAAAGAGTTCATCCAAGAAATACCAGGAGGAAGCTCTGACTATATAATTATTCTGGATGAAGACACTTCTTTTCTAACAGATTCCTACCGTGAAGGACTAGTTCCCTTAGAGCAAATTCTGTCATCCAGGTAGCAGGTTAAGTACTGACAAATGTTCATTTTACTTATGGTTTTTGAAGACCTGGAATTTCAAATAATATAGTCTGTTCAGTGATATCTTCAAAACATTGAATGTAATGAAAGACAATAGCATGTTAGCAGTGGTGATTAGTAATCAGCCCTTTCCAAATGAACATTTAAAACATGGATTTTGAAGAAAGATGAATATTTTTCTAGGTTAATGCTGAGTAATGTTTAAAGTTATAAAATTTAAATTTAATTTTAAAAATTTAAGATTTAATTTTATTAAATTTTTCTTGGATTTTATGGGGTTATTTTATAAGCACTGAGATCACTATTCACAAAATTCTGGGCCAGAAATGGCAATTTCAAAAGCAAGTATTTTAGCTAAACATATTAATAATTGAGCCTATGTGTATGCAAGTAAAGGATCTGCTCTATATTAAGCAAACTGAAGAAAAATATTTCTTCTTCTTCTAGTTCTTGTTAAACTGTTGTATTGTAAATAGATTGAAATACTTCTGTACATCTCTCAGGTATAAAAGTCAGTACTTGCTTTTACCATCATTCATTTAGAGAGCCAGGAAAGGCGTTTCTGAAACGTTGCAGTTGCTCTTTTAAATCGTTATTTTAAATCATTATTTTATGTGGCCTAATTTAATATACTATAAATTAATTATGTTGAAATATCTAAAACATTGCACAGGTGTACTTATTTTTATTCAATATAGCAAATCAAAATAAATAGTGTCATATGACTACTAAAATTTTATGGTTCAATACAGTAATAAGGACATTGTTTTAATAAAAAAATTTCAGTGGGACACTAAAAGTGCAGTGGTTATCAAACTGTTTAAATATTAATATATAGACTGTGAAGGAAGGAAGGGAGAAGTACAGAATTAATGCATAATGTTCTTGCTATATAGTATCTTAGAGTAAGATTAACACATTAATGGATGATGGTAATTGTACAGCATATGCATCATCCAGTGCAGCATTGTTAGTATTCAAAATCACTGTCACTAAATTACCTTTGTAATGATGGGATAGAAGCTCTTACTACAGTGTCAATATAATACCCATTATTATTCCTTTCTCTTTTTTTTTTCATTATCATTAAAATCAATATTGCAAAATTAAAACAGAATTGGGAGACCCATACAAACTGATAATACAAAAATTTCTGAATGAGATTTGATTGCAACTCCATTAAAGAAAATGTCAGCATTTTAATGATCCTTCCTGAAGTCATCTTTGCAATTTTCAGAAGGTGCAATAATGCATCGTTTACTGATGAGGTGTTAGATCATAATATTTGCAAGATTTTATTGTATTATTCACTAGGTTATGTTCCAGTATTCTGAGACAAATGCAGAATAAATAAAAAGATACCAAAGGAAAGATGAGATAGTGGCCATGAAGATTTGTTTAATTGAAACTTTTTGGGAAAATAAATAAATGAATAATGATGCGTCAAGTTAATAAAATTCTTTTTTCCATTGACTCCTGCAGAATAATGCCGTCTTCAAAATCATGTCATTTAAATACCTTCCAAATAAAAAACATAAAGTGCCCAGGTTAAAAGAAAATATAATCTTAGCATTATTTTACTCCTTCTTTTCAGCTGTCTCGGCTCTTAAATTGTGAAAAAACTATTTTGGGTCTCACACAGAAAATATTGTTATCACCAACCAAATATCTTAGTTATTCAATTTATGATCCACTGCTCATTGTTCTCCCAATTCCCACTTTCACCAGTAAAATAACAAAAATAAAAGCTTTAGGAAGACTCCAAACGATTCTCTTAGTACAGGAAACTGAAGAAAAATTTAGTCATGGAGAACTTCTGATGGTATCTTTAAACTTGAGCAGCACAGTGACCACAACCGGCTAAGGAGAGCTTCACGAAGACCGTCTTCTAGCCCTGAACAGGCTATTTGTCTGAAGTCATGCTGGAGATTAACTTATTTCAGATCTTTGCTGCTTCTGCTCTTTGATTGGCTTTTTATGCATCTAGAATGTGTTTTGAACAGATCTTTTGGACATTTGGTAGAACATCTTGGTCCTAATATTTGGTTCTCTGAGTTTCATCCTTTTACAAATAGCACTAATAGTATCATTCTAGCTACTAGGAGTAGGAGTAGCAATTGTGAGTATGTGGTATTCCCATTTATTCTAGTCTTCTTTGTAATAACTATCTAATGGATGGTTTCTGTAGCATTTATATTGGTCTTTTTAAGGGTGGCATGGAGATAAATCTTCTGGAAAGAACAATTTCCTTGGTACTACTGCATTAAGAGTATTTTCTTTCCTGAATGCTCAAATATTTGTTTTGTTGGTCTGATTTTTGACTATGTCTAGAGATTTAATGGAAGGGATTATTGCTTCCTAATCAGTCAGAATAGTATCTGGCATGTTTTCTATACTTTACCTGCATACTTTACCTGCTTTTTGGCAGTCAGTCCCAAATTTTTCTCACTCCATTCCAGAATTTTTTGTATTATTGGCATTTTCTGGTATAATAGCAAATAATAGTAATTCCTTGCACACTGTTTAGCACCTGGAATACAAGAGTTTCTGCTTATCATTTAGGGAATACTTTGCAATGCCACATTCCTTGTCATTCATGAAAAAAACAGTAAAAGCAGTTTCTTCACCCCTCACACACACCACACAAACATTTCACAAATATTTCCCTGCTAATGTCAAAGTATACCTATTGTGTTAAAGTATGTGTCTTGTGAAGTGACTTATTACTGAACACAGTAGATTCTAGACATGGTGGACTCTCACTATGCAGTGCTCTGCTAGCAGCATATTTTGAAGATAAAGACAAAAAAAAGACAAATGCAGAATAATCAGTGTCTAGAAAAGTCATAAACTATACAACACTGAAAATTATCCTTAGAAAAATAGCTAAAGAGTTTCAAATTTGCTTACAAACACATATTCTACAAGTGATTCCCTTATGCAACAGATGAATTCTATTTCAAAAACTGAAAATTTGATTTAATGTAATAAAAATGCTAGTTTCTAATCATGTCATTATGGTGCCCTTCATCATAAAGATGATGAGCGTGTTTCCAAAATAAAAACTATTGTATGATGTTAAGATAGGAGATCAACAGTTATTGTGAAAGATAGAGTGTGATAAACCTGAATAAAGATATAATTTTAATGATGTTAAATGCACCAAGGTTGTTGAATGCCTTTCAAGATTCCAGTTAATCCCTTTTAAAATGTGCACTAATCCCCGAAAAGTTCTGAATCTCTCAATTGCTTTTCAATATATATCGCCTTTTTGTAGAATCAGTACTGTGCAAGCTATTCACAGATCAATTTGAAAACAAATACTGAGGTTTATTCAATTCATTTGTTTTAATGATTTAAGATAATGAATTTTATTACACTAAAAATTGGATGGTTGAAGTATCTATTTTCATCCCAGAATAATGTTATTTTAGGGAAAAGAGAGGCTTGTGGGTTTCTTTGGGGTGGAAAAAATGCATTTATAAATATTAGTCACAGATAAGTTTTCTGATTAAAAATAAATAATTACCAGAGTGCTAGAAAATGTCTTGTAAGACTACTACTATACTGTTAACATAAAATGGGGTTATTTGAGTATACATGATGGTATGGAATGATTGCAAATATAAATTTTTAAGGTAGTTTCAGAAAAGAAATAGTGTTCTCATACCCTTAGATTATGCCTGTCTAGGCTTTAATATTGAAACTCATAAGCATAAGAGCTGAAAAAGAAATTTAGAAATTTTTTTATCAGAATAAATGGGATTTCAGTTATCCAAAATACAGACTCTAGAATAAGGAAGTTTCAATCTGGAAGACAAATTCATATTTAGTTTTGCTATTTATGCTACCATGTGTTGTCTGGAGACATATTCTCCTCCCCTCCCCCCCTTAATTTTTTTGTATTGCATTATCATTCTCAGTTGTATGGCTCTGGTTCTATACTACACTCAACTACTAGAAATTAGATTTAAGCCATCAAGTCATTGATTTGCCTTGCCTTGAAATATGTTTCTGGGAATCACCACTAGCCAGACACAGTAGCTCTGGGAATTAAATTGAAAAGCAGCAGGTCAAATAGGAATATATGAATAGGAGTAGAATCCATATCCAGAGCTATGAGTGCTTCTCTCTTGCCTTGTAGAGAACATCTATTCTGAAGGTCCTAGAACAGTCAAGATGTAATGATCAGCTTGCAAATATGTATAGCGCAAAACCTCAAGATTCTTCTAAAGTATAAACAAGTCAATCTATAGACTAATTTAATGAGGATTGTACATCAGCAGAAAATGCATCATGTAGGACAAATGTATTTTAAATAAGGATGCCAGAGTCTCTAAATCCATGACCAGAAACAGGAAGGATGCACACATTGCCTGTTTCTAATCACTAACATGTCTGACTCTTTGTTAGGGATAGTTTTCTTTGGTTATTACAGAGTCAATCATATGTGCTATCCAGGCACACAGAATGAGAAATGCTTCAGCTTTAACTGGCAATACTAAGGACATGTCCACACATATTTTGGATGGGGATGAAAGACATTACGATTCATTTTCTTGTGGCCAGCATTACTTCTGTTCTTTTCTATATTCATTTTATTACATCTGGGTTCAGCATTTTTTCCCTCCAAAATTTTTGAAGATGCGTCTTATTTTAGCTTCATCTGTAATTATCTCCAACATTAGTATTTTGTATGTTTTATATATTCTCTCTTCACATTATGTTCAGCTTTATGAAATCAAATCAAGCTTGGTTTCTATGTGATCATGCTGTTTGCCTATATTCTGCATTATTTCTACAGCCTTTTAACTCTAATACTCTGCCACAGTGCTTCTAAATCACTTTATCCCAAAATCAAATTATAAGAAAAAGCTGGAGGAAAAAAAGCCCCCTCTCATTCTCTTGGATGATTCTATTTGCTTTTCCTTATAATGTGTATCAGTTTTTAAATATAGCTCATAGATTTTATAGCCTAGCTGTGTTTCTTATAAATAAAGCAGATGAAAAATCCTGCATGAATGCAATAGTCTAATTGTGCATTTAGAGAAACACAAGAATCCAGGAGATAAGCTTCTCACAGGAAAAGTAATCCATTTACTCTGCACTTTTATGATATTTGTGATTTAACAAACAGATAAATAAATAAAACGAAGCACTTTCAAAGGATATAGGATATCAAATAATTTCATGGCTCACTTAAAAGTTCATAACAAATTCATAACAAATTCAGTTCTCATGAAACACTGTAAGTTTTAGCATCGGCACTGAATGACTATGGAAGTATCCCAACACATCTGTCAGGTAGCAAGTAATATCTTTGTCTTGCAGGGTAGACCATGTCGTAAGAGATGTTACATGAGATAAAACTTGCACATAGGAACAAAAAAATGTTGGAAAAATACCAGTACTAAAAGCGCAAGTAGAATATGTATAATGGTTTATGTGCATATCGTATATTTACATAAACACTTAAGTATTTAATGAAACATAACACAGAATTTATGCATATATATGTGCATAAGTATATATGTGCATGCTTTTCACTGTTTTGCAAAAATATTAGATGATTCAGGATTTGTTAAAATTAGACATCTTCAGTTATTCTGAGAACATTATTTCTCTCCTGTATTATTTATTTTGACAGGCTTTCTGAAGGATTTTTTTCTTTGTGCTTCAAATGCAAATTCAGATGCAAATTGTCTCAACAACATGCCAAGATTAGCAGCAACCCCACACAGATTGTGCAGAGGGAATGCACAATTTTCCCAAATTCCTTAATAAATCCACTCAAAAAGCAAGCTTTTTCTTGGCTGAATTTGAATCCCAGAAGAGATTGCTCAAGTCATTTGCAGTATCTGACCAAAAGATTTATTGAGTTATGTTCTCTCTTTTGATTCCACCACCCTACAAATTCTGAACATCTTGCTTGGTGATGCAGAAGATACCATAAAGTAATTCAAACTTCCATTACACCTTGCACCATCTTTTTTCTTGTCTTCCATGAGTGGTACTCATGATTCAGCTACCCAATTTTCAGATCCCTCATGCTGCATAAAACTGCAATGTATCTTTGATAATATGCAGTAGCAGAGGAACTCATGCAAAACTGCTCCCATATTTTGCTTTCGTATTACTGCCTGGCACCACCTCTAAGCCACAGTTCCAGATGTGTAATTAGAGACACTGTTCACATCATAGAGAAGAGACACATACAAGTGATTCCTTCTTTTGACTAGTAACACAAACTTGTCAAATCAGGGACATCTCACATCATGGTCTTGCCCATAACTTAATTGTTGTTGTTTTTAGTGTATCCACTTGAATCCAATCAATGGCTCTTAAGTATTTGCAGCAAAGTTTATGAATGTTTAAGTGATGACAAAATGTCACAACATCAAAACTGTTTTGAACTTGTTTGGCCAAATCCCTGATTTTTACTTTTTTTTTTCCTCCAGGCTGCTTGTGATGCAGGGAAGAGGATGCAAAGGGAACAAGCATTCCTAGCCAGATGCATTCTTACCGAATGCTAACTCCATTTTAGGTGGGTTTTAGTTACTCAAGAAGAACAAAACATGCAAACAAAAAAAAAAACCAAACCAAACAAACAAACCCAAAACAAGAACAAAAAACCCAACACATCCTTTAAGATGTTATTTCACTTTATGCTTCCTCATTCTTCCACAATTCAAAAACAGTTGTTGAATATTTCTGAAAATCATGGGAAGTAAGAAATTTGGAAAATATAAATTCTTAAGCAGAAAATTAGAGTACAACATTGTAATATTACAGGTTATATACCAATTCAATCAGAAACTGTTGCCCATGACTGACTAGTGCAGCGGCCAGTGGGCCTGTGGTACAAGGGACAAGGAGAGTCAGCTGGTGGGACAGGACAGTCCCTAGTACCAAAATATCCTCCCCAGGTAAGGCTTCCCCCAGGATGCTCTGTTCTGTTATGTTATGTTAATATATCCCAGTTCTGCTTCCCATTTGGCCAGTTGGCCTCCCTGCCCCTTGTTACCTTATATGTCTCTGCCCTAGAAAGTTCTCCATTCCCTGTTCCCCCATTGGCCCTTGCCCCATAGCCAGTCCCTCAGAGTTTCCCCACTGGTTCCCATACCCTAGCCCCGCCTGTGTACCGCCCCCATGCCCTCAGATCATTGGTGTCTGATGCTCCCTCCACTTCCCTATATAACCCTGGACCCCCCCATTGTTCTCTGTCTTTGTCCTTGGAACCTTTCATGAGTATGGCTGCAATAAACCTCTCCCATGGAATTCTGTACGAAGATCCTTCCGCCTCTTTGCTGTTGACCCATTTTAAGGAGCTATCTGTGCGTGTGCGCATGCACGCGTGTGTTTGTGATGGTCCTGCCAGAGCGGCTTTGCCTTGGAGATGCTTTTAGGAAGGTCGCGGCACCTCACTATCTGGCATTGCCAAGCTGCCGGACCACGACAGACTAGCATGGTTTCCTACACAAAATTTAAAAAATGTGATAGCAGTTGAGGGCCAAAAGCTGAGTAAAAGTTTCTTTTATATATTATTGAATTATTTTGTATTTGAACTATAATGAAGATTTCCCCAAAGTCTGTGCATGCGTGGCTGACCCAGTAGGTGATTTGTGTTTCTATGGATTTAGTTTTGTATATATAATAAATGCATAATTACTTCAAGCCAAACATTTGTTCATTGCTGTAGGATTACAGTAATTTAAATGTAATTGTATTGTACAGACCCTGTTTCCCCCAAAGTCAATTGAGTTCAGTAGTAGTTGGAGATGATGGTTGGATCTGGTTCAGTTATGTGAAGATAATAAGGATGAAAGTAACCCCTGCAGTTTGGAGAGAATGAGAACCTCAGATCACAGTGCTCTCAATCAACATTTTGGAGACTCCACAGTACTGAACACTAGGCCCTTGATAATTAATTTACTTAGTAGCACTGTCTAATGTGAACTGCACAGTGATACAAGCTTGGCTTTTGGAACAAAATTTGCATTGCAACAACAAAATAATCTTTTCAAGTGCACCAAAGTGTTGTTCTTTACAAAACAGCACTTACCCATGGAATCAGCATTATTTTCACCAGTCTTTTTATAGGTTGAAAAGATTTTATTTTCTTTTTTTCATAATATGATAATTCTGAAAAATTAAATTTTTTCTTTCTTGCTCTCTCTACTTCCTTTTATTTTTCTTCAGCTTTGTGCCATTTGAGTTCTCCAATTATTTTAATTCTGTCCCCTCTTGGAAAGATGAGTGAATGTATGGGAAACATAACTACTAGTGCCAAGCTAGGAGAGATTACTAAGTCAGAAGAGATGAAACAACCCAATGGTTTGGATTCAGGTTTACTAATTGCTTTCTCTTATAAAATGAAGACACAAAATTCAACAATCCTGCTATATAAAGTAGCAAGTTCCTCCCTGACTTGTACTGGATATTCCTTTCCTGTATCTTCAAAGGCCTCAATAATACTTTTTGCCACAACTCAGCACTAGAAGGTTTTATTTCGGACAATACTAAATTATGCTCACTAATTTCTTATCCAAGTCAATGCTCTCCTAGAACTTTCTACTCTATATCTCTAAAAATGTATTCTTTGTTCCTGCATATTTTTTTCCTGCATTTGATATGACTATACAATGTTTTTCAGGCTGAGTTATGAATTGCGAGCTTCTTTCCAATATTGTATAGAATGGAGGGTACATCTCTCACTTTTTTTTTTTCAATTACAGAACAGAAATCATTATTGGATTATCTGAGGAGTTAGGCATGTCCAGCTGTATTGTTTTCTGTATATAATTAAGAGGTCATCTTAGTATTTTCAGGAGCAAAGTTTCAATCTCTTTGTTAAGTGAGATAAAATGCATATTTGGAATGAATAGCTCTGTTTTAATTATGAAAATATGCACTGCTTCCTGGACTCTGGAAACAGAAATGTCCTGTGTAATCATTATCCCACAGAGGGCACAGTAACATCTAACAGGTACCCCACAGATTTAAAGCTGCTCACCAGAAGAGCCTGAAGAAGGGCTCAGGTCTCTTGACTTCTGTTTGCTATGGAATATGTATAAACAATGTTGTATAGGTAATTATGCTGCTGTTAAGAGGACCAGCTAAGATACAATGTGAATATATGTATATATGCTCTTTGAATTTATGATCAAACCACTCTTACCTAGAGTCCTAGAAATGAAATACATTCTTAGAAAAGAAATCCCATCACACAGTTCAATATTATCTTTGAAGTCTAACACATTAATAGGAGTTTTAAAAGAACTTTGAACCCTCAGATTTTCTGTTCTCTTCATACAATTTACTCAGCTTGACACAGTTTTTACTTTTTTCCCTAGCATTTATCTGCTGTTTTAAATGCAGTAGAACTAGAGAAGGATAGATGGAAAGATGGGGGAAGAGAGAAATGCTTTCTCTGTGAGCTAAACAGAGGGGTGGATCACCTAATTGTGTAGCCATTGCGCTTAGGCACTGAGAATGTTCTCTGTCCTACTAAACAGGATGAAGACCCCTCCCTCCATCAAATCCCCACCCCTATATCATGTACATATTCATACTGAAATTGCAAAATAAACATACAGCAGTGTAGCCCTGGACTGATTTGGGAAAGTTGGAGGAGGATGTGCACTGAGGGAGAAAACAAAGCTGATTCAGTCAAAAGTTCTCCAAGACTGCCAGGAAAACTTTATGCAGGTTGATTCTATTGGCCAGCAGGTCGGCACGGTAAGTTTGTCCCATGCTGGAGCTGTTGATGCCATAAATTCTACTGACTGCAATGGGTATGTTCCTTTTCCCCCCAGCAGTGTCAGAAAAATCCCTTCCCCTGCATGTTTTCTGACATATTAGGGCCCAGTTGTAAGAGGTTGTAATTAGAAGGGAGAGATGGGGGCAGCACCCTTTTTCTGACTCTCCAGCGAGAATGTTTTCCACTGAGTATTTTGCTGATTTTAATACTACTGGAGTTAAAGCAAGGAAAGTTCTGGTCATCTGGCTACATAAAAATTTCATTCATCAGGTAGACTGTTAAGATAAGGAAGAAGTTACTGAGACATGTCATGATAAATTATAAAGCTATGTATTTCTTAACAGACAATATGAACATTACATTTGAGCTTCTTGGTTATCCTGCAACAGTCAAAGAAATTACAAATGTATCAAATGTCATGCTGGTTATGAACAGTCAAAATATTGCTGCGGACCATTACAGCTTCTGCAGAATCCATGAAAAATTCTGTCATGAAGAAAAATCCTTCTGAGATTTGTTTCTTTAGGCAAAAATATAATTGATTTTTAAATAGCTTTAGAGAAAAAATGCTAAAAATACTGCTTGTTTCCAAATGATCACAGCATGTTTGGTAGAAATATAGTCTTGAATAAGGAAATAACACTTCTTTAAGCAGCTTGCAAAGAACATATTAGTCATGCTTCAATAAAATCTATGTTTGATGCTTATTAATTTTCCAGTTCACTTCGGGGTCTTAATGAAATTATTTGATACTTAATTTTAATTTGGGAACTGAATTTGCAGAATTATGCAGAAATTTATGATGTTAAAAAGTTGTCTTTTTAAAGCATTCACTCTGATTTTAAAGCTTCAATCAAGTTCCACTTTCAGCATCATTTTAGTTATATTTACTGACATGCTTGAGATTACAAATGCTAGTCCTAGAGATTATATCTGAGAAAGGGCCATTATAAGATATTTTTGTCCACGCAAAGATGTCCTATTTCAATGACCTAATGGCAGAATGTGACTTACTTTGAGTAATGGCATAAAATTCCTGGCCATTAATATGTAGAGACAAGTTGTTCTCATCATTTGAGAGCACAGCAGCAATTCTTTGCTGCAAAAAGAATTTCTTTGCTATACACTGCAAAAAGAAGTAGGTAGTTTAGCATGCCTGCCAATCTGTGAAGGACTGAAATGGCTGTAGTTTTGTGACATTGTGCAAAGAATTGTTCTGTTTATACCTGGATGTCAAATGGCATAGCTGAAAAATTAAGCACTACTCTTCTTGAAAAAAAATAGTTGGATAAGAAAGATTATATACATTAGTAAACAAAGTAATAAAAATATGGTCTTTTACTGGAAGTTTTTCAGTGTTGCTATTGAGAGTTGCATTTGCTGTCCAATAGGCCTGCCAGTTGCTTTGAAACTTAAGGTGAAACAGGGCTGACAGGGTGTCTACTTCCATCTCTTTCTGCATGCATTGCGTGTCACTCACTAGAGGCTGGATAAATGCAACAAAATAATTTCTATGAGTCTTTGCCTGAGTTTGAATTAGTTTCTTTTCTTCTTATACTCTTTTTTATGTTTTTTTTCCAAGAGAGGTATGTGTGCATTGCAAGGATATTTGCAGAAAGAACATTTTATTGGCTATTCCAAGTTTTTTTGTGAGTACATTTTATATACTGCAGTAAACCACTTCAGAAAACAGAGTATATGTTTCCATACAATACAAGCACAGCAGGGATTGAATGAATCAAGATGGACAGGCCAGTGAAAGTATGTGCAATTACACTTCATGAATGAGAAGAGAGAAAATAAATCCCATCATTTCAATCATGTTGCTTCAGGTAAATCTAGTAGTAAAGTCCCACCAGGTTTTCAGTCTGCCACCACTTCCTATGTCAATTTTTCTGTGTCAGGCTTAAACCCTTAGTGATTTACAGTACTCTCTTCTTCTATTATAGTCATGCTTCTGTAATTAGAGGTCAGACATCATACAGTGTGACTGTAGTGGCCAGTCACAACTAAGCAAATTTGCTCCGCTTTCTAATACCTACTGTTGAAAATTCCTAATGAGCCATACATGTTATCTCATAAACAATACTAGAAGTTACAGAGACAAATCTTTCCTATCCAGTTTTCAACCTTCTGTTCACCTGAATAGTCTAAACAAAGAACAGCCTACCCCTGCCTTTGCTGGAAAAGAAATCACAAGCTCACAGAAATCTCCTTTAAATAGATGGAGGAGGGAAGGTTCTAAAAACAGAAGAAGACTAGAAATAAGAGTGGCAATAAGCAATAAATTACAAGTGATAACCTTTAGGAGAAATAAATATACAATGCATACTTGTTATAATAGCATTGAGCTAGAAAAAAACGTACTGTTAAAGTAGGTTGGAAATTAATGAGCAGCAATAAGACTTTGGTTTTCATAAGAGAATATATGAAATAAAATACCAAAAGATCTGTGTGATCAAGTGATCAGTGTGGATCCAGGGATGGTGTGATGTTGAGAAAAGAGTGGAAATTGCTGTCTGTTATCTGTTCAATAAATCTAGTCGTATAGGTTTTGTTTTATATATAAATAAAATGTTAGTCTAACTTGAAGGGTAGTGACCCTTTATTCCTACAAATTGTAATTTTATTTTCTTTCAGATATCATCTCCTATAAATCTTTCACTAAAATCCATGTTAAGCTTTCCTAAAGACAGACATTTTTTTCCTAGTCTTCCTCATACTTCTTCCTAATCCATGTCTCTGTCCTGTGTGTCTGATATTTCTGGATGACACTTTACCTGGCACAGTACAGATATACTCATTCTCTCTCATTTTGGAGAGCAAATCTTCTAAACTAAAACATAACTCTATTCATATTTATCACTCTAACAAGAAATACCCATGTGGTGAAGGGGTGGGGTTTATTTTTTTCCAACACATTTGCACAGACCATTAGTGATGTCTTCTTTAATGTAGTTCAAATCCCTCATTTGTTTAATCTTATCAAAATAAATGGTTGTTTATTTTTCTACTTATTACTCAGAGGTCTATGATAAAAGCCACTGAGCATTCTTTTTCTACGACCGAGACTACCTAATGTACTGATTGACTTGGGGCTCGTTGGCTTTCTGATTCTACCCAAAAGAAAGTGATAAACCTCCTAGATTAATGCTGAAGTGTTACAGGAAGTAATTCCTTTATGTATTGTCTATTTTACCAAATAAGCTTCCTGGCATTCAGAATTTCGATCTGTTCCATAAATTCTTTGGTTTCCTTTCTAATATTCACATACCATTTGCTAACTTTTAAAACACTCCAAAATCTAGCTCAGAATTTTTAAATCAGCTCCCATATTTTGAGCTGCAAACCTAAGTATTTCTTTTTCACATTTGCTTTTCTGTTCTCCATACATAGGACAACGAAACAATAGAGTGCATTGAATTAACAGAAAAAGTAAACTTTCAAGAATGCAGAGGTCACCATTCTGTAAGAATGCATAATTTCTCTGTAATCCAGAAAAGAGTTAACATGAGCGTATCATCACAGTCTATTTAATAGACTTTGCTATATTTTTACCACACAAATATTTCTACATACTTGCCAATCATTGATTGATTTTCCAATCTGTAAAGACAGACTACTGAGATCCCATATTTTTGAAAGCCCTTTTTTATCCCACTGTAACAAAAAAATACTTTGGCTTTTACTCAGCTTTGTCATTAGAAGTTGCTTACATTAACCTTAATGTCCGTGCTGCTTTCATGAGTCCAGGCATTTCAAGAAAACTAGTAAAATCCTTATGTTTTTCTTTAGACATTTGGAAGCACAGTGATCACAGGTGTACAGGGGCAGGGAAATGACAGAACAAGAGTGTGCACCCTCTTGGTTTCCTCCGTCATGTGAATTAATCTAAGAACTACAGTTTAACAATGTAGTGCCTGGTACACTTAATTAATATAGTCCCTAATCTTTACCAGGGGTCTAGAGCAGAATGGGTATATTGGGAAGGATAACGTTTAGTAGCCTAAAAAACGTATGACACGGAGTTAATTTAATCACTGACTTTTTCTGTGTGGAATTCCAATAGCCAAAGATTCCTCTCAATCAATTCTTCCTGTTAAATGGAGATAAAATCTGCCTAGGGAATGTGTGGTAGCCTGTTAACCCCCTGATTCTGTGATGTCATATTCCCCCTCTTCCCTGCCCTAGCCTTGGCCACTCCCTCGTATTCTCGCTATTGGCTCTTGTACCCCAACCCCGCCCAGGGACCGGCCCCAGGCCCCTGACAAAACCACCCCGCACCCAGACCACAAGGTCTTCTGCCTCTGAGGGCATGGGGACAAGGTGTGAATAAAGCCATCTTACCACCCTCATGGGAGACCCTTCTCTACCTCCTTTATCACCACTGCATTGTAACGCTGCTGGCTGCCGGGGCCAGATCGAGGGGCTGACCAAAATGGACTCCAGGATGCAATCAAGCGCACGGCCCTAGGAAACCCCTGCTGAGCTCACAGGGAGCTGCAGCCTGCTAGGCAGAGTCAAGCAGTTACAACAGGAATGCATCAGTTTGCTGCATAAGCAGTGCAGAAATCTGAAACAATTTGGGAGCCACAGAAGACTGTATATATGCAGGAAAATGGACAAGCTGTTTCCATGCATGATTTCACCTATCTTTCAATATCAGATGTGTTTGCTGAGAACTCTGTCTTCTATCATTGTCCCCAGACTAGTAAACCCAGACTTTCTGGTCAGTTGAAAAATGTGCATTTGGCTGTTTTGGCATACTGTTTTGATGGAATTTTTTGATGGATTTTTACACTTGTGGTTCTCCTAACCTAAGCATCAAGGAGTGGGGCATTTGAGTATGTGTAATCTGAATGGACAAATTAGGGACAAGAGGAATATTCATCAGGCTTTGATGCATCATGGCCTGTGATGAACTGTGAAACCCAACCTGTGCTTATAGCTACTTAATAGTGCATTTTTTTCATTGCCTGCCTGCTCAAATCTAGGTTTAATATTTTTGTAGGCTGATTTTATTTGGAGAACAGGGTTGCAGCAGTAACCAAGTCAATTTAACCTTGGGATTATATTTGCACATGCTTGTTTAGCTGGCAGACTTTCTGTGTATACACACATCCTCTGTATCCAATATAGATAGTGATGACATAGTTACCAGGTGGAGTAAAAAGATGAAATATTTGTCTTTTTGGACAATTAGCCTTCCTCAGGGGAGAGAATTCTCTTCTGTATTCCAGTGTAAAATACCCTGCTATCATACATATTCCTGGTTTTGAAGTGCTCAGAGCACTTGATCTTACAGACTGCTTTGTATTAACAACTCCCAATGAGTCAGTAGGAACTGAAATATATTAGAGAGCTCAGATAGGCACTATTTAGGATATGGTTAAGTTTTGAACATTGAAATACGCAACCTGAGTACAGAAGTTTGATATCCTACAGCAGGCTTCATCCTCTATCAGCAAGGATACATCCTCCTGTCAATTAGGTTCACTTCTATTGTGCATCACATATGAAAGAAAACATATGATCACATACATTTATGGGAACAGGTGCATTTCTTGCCTACCTTACATGTAATTTAAGTCTTTTGCCAACAGTCTGTAGTCTCTTACACAGACCCTGCTTTTCTGTGGTTTGCAAATTTGCAGCTTTATTAGGCCAAGATAATACAACAACTCAACATTTTGAGGTTTTGTAGGTTAGGTTTCTGAGAAATGTGGAAATACTGCTTTTGAAATGCAATAAAATCTCCAGAAACTATATAATCTTCTGCTTACTAGCAAATCAAGCAAAGAGCACATGGATAAAATATTACTTTTCTCAAGTTCTTTCGCCAATGTTTTTTTTTTTTTCCTAATGCTTTGTTCCTGTCTGGCAAAAGTCACCTGGAATGTTAGAGAAGGATAATGTATTATTGATACTTATTTCTCAGGTTCTAGTAGAAGAAATCCAAAGTTTCTCCACAAGAAAAGAACCCAAATCCTGGATCTCAAGGTCACACTAACATTCTGTGTTGGCAAGTGCTGAAAAGTTCGCTGTAATCCCTGGTTGAAGAAAGGGAAAAGGAATCTTCAAACTCAGTAAATGCTAGACTTTCTGGAATGGAAAGCTTCTTTTAGAGGTTTGAGAATGGAGAAATAATCAAGATGGGGTTGCCTTATGCTCAATCTTTCAAAAATGTTCATCTTTTTCAACTGAATCTTTTCACAGTGTTCTGCATGCTCTGAAATGGGTTCAGCTAATGCAAAAGGCAAATGCTGTTGAATGCATATGCTAGTTTGTGCCTGTGAGCAGTTATTTCAACAGAATTTCACCACACCTCCATTAACCACCTTTCAAAATTCATACTGCAGGCCTCTGAAAAAGTCACTTGTTCATGTTTCAGCTATAAAAATAAATTTATGCAATACAGAACACAGGCAGAAAATAGTAAAAAGAAGAACTGCTTCCAGTCTAGTTGTGTAATTCATACTGCATGTTTGAATTGCAACAGAAGTTTAGGTCAAGAATGCATCTCATCAGAGACTAAATGCCATTTTATTGTCACCTGGTCTGAGTATTTCCACCTGCTTGATTCCTTCATGCTTATCTCTTCATATACTTTGCCCATCCTATGAAAGATCTTGCACATTCCACCTAAATATTTATCTTTACTACTGTGTAAACATGTCTTCTCAAAACATCAATTAGATATTCTAATGTTTAAATTCATATATACACATATCTATATGTATGCACACACATTATAGCCTAATGGCCTTTTCTTAATGCTGTCAAACACATATGTCCTCAGGCACTCCCATGATTGTCTGGCAGGGCTATCTGACCCTATGGTTACCGATATAGGTATCTAATATATTATATAAATATATATTTATATATGATACATTTAAGAAATGGACATCAGGCAATCACAGACCAATGTGAAAATATGTGGGTTAGGTTGTTTAACAAAATGGCAGCTCTCTGCCGAAAAATGATGGCCAAAACTAAATGGTGTCCTCATGTGTAGGCTGGGGAAGGGCCTCCTGGACCTGGTGTTCTGGGTAAAGTGACAGGGGTGGCTGGTTCAGGCAGTCATGACAGGCAATGTAAGCCGGGGGAAGGGAGTGACTGCTGGAGCAAATGGCCTGTGAGCTTGGTGGGAGCAGGGTAGGACTTCGGTCAGACATTGGGGACAGGGCACCATCCCTCCTTACCCAGTTACCAGTGGTATCTGTACTACTGGCCAACATGAAGAGAAAAACAGCAAAATATCCAGAATAGGGAAAAGATTTTGCGAGATTTTTCTTTTTCTAATAAAACTACATTTTGGTTAAAGCTTGCAAAATCTTATCACAACCACATTCTTATTTTTATCACAACTCAGTATGCTTTCTCCATCTTTGAATTCCATCGGCTGTTCAGCTTTGAATAATGTTTTACTATGTTCAGGGTTAAATCAGAATAAGTGTATTAAAGTATTTCTTATGTTTCCTCCAGATATAAAATACATTGCTCACTGATCACAATAAAATCATTGCTCAGTGATGTGAAAGTTTTTGAACTCTGCAATAACAGACATTTCTGACATGTTTTGTGGAAGCAGAAATATTTTTAAAATAATTTCTATTATTTCACATTTTCAATCAGTGACATGTGAAAGTAATGGTATTATCAACAGATAAAATGTACTTACATATTTTGATCTCCCAAGGCTGTGACACATTCACTTTAAGTTTTGGTAAAGAGGTAACTTGTGTGAAATTGTATATTTAGATTGCATACTATATTTTTTAACCATATCTCCCTCTAGAAACAAATGTCCTAGAATTCTAAGACTAATCCTATTTCTGACTTCTGTATGTGATGCCATTAAAATTTGTCCTCATTAAGCCAGCTGCAGAATCAGGGTTTATTAATCATCTAAGTAAGCTCAGCTTTACAGAAAAAAACATAAAAACAAGACAGTCCCCTCTGCAAATCCTACAAAAATGCTGCTCTTTGTAATGCCCCTTAGCCATCCATCTAACCAAAATTTGAAGCCAAACTAGCAAATTCCGCCCAACTGTTTGTGTCATGCAGCTTATTCCCTCATTACAAAAGAGATATTAATGACAATAGAGATTTACTAGTTAGTGGAAAGTTTAACACCTTAGGCCTTTGCATTACATTAGGAACTCCCTTTATATAATGGATTTGCTAAGAATTTTGTGATGTTGGTTTTTAGTTACTTATTCTAAATAATTAGATTACCTAGTTTTCAGCTGAATTTTAGAATCCCAAAAAAGACGCATGTAGTTTTCAAATGCTGGGGTTTTTTTTAGAAGAAATACAAAATCTGAAACTTGAATCCCAAATTTATTATACATTATTCCTGTATCAGAGCATGTCTGAAATAGTTCTCAAAATTGTCATGCATTAATACCTCTCACATAAATAATTACTCATTATTTGTTATCCATTCTACAAATATTGCTTGTTATCTGTTACTCAGATATATAATTTTATAATATATCATAGGTCATTCTACCTCTTACAGCATGTTGGTTTGGACTACTTTTAAGAAGGAATTGGCTGCTACCAAAAGTAGTATTGAGTGCTTTCTTTATGTTCTCAGTAAATCTACCAGTCTGCAAGATCAAATGACAAGGAGGAAGGGGCATCTAATATGATACTGTTGACACATCATCTTTCTCAGGTAGTATTTTGCTACTGGGATATCTATGTTCTAAACATAAATACAAACCTCATTTATGCCAGCACTATACCACCAATCACAACGAACTCTCAAAAGCCTCTTTTATGGAAGAGAATAAGAAAACATTAAGAAATACATGCTGACACCCACATCAATT
The DNA here is from genome assembly GCF_017639235.1 of Corvus kubaryi. Classification (NCBI taxonomy): domain Eukaryota; kingdom Metazoa; phylum Chordata; class Aves; order Passeriformes; family Corvidae; genus Corvus; species Corvus kubaryi. The sequence continues at coordinate 20,004,669 of NW_024580671.1, read as the reverse complement.
CAGCTGAATCAGACCCAAAACAGAGACTGATGTATTTCCTCACATACAAGTATTGGGAAGAGAACTGCCTCAGATACCCTTTGCAAGTCCTCTCCATGTGGATGGGGGAGAAGGTCTTGGGCAGTACCAGCTTGCTCCAAGCCTGGAGGGAGAGGTGAGGCCCGTCTGGGCCTCCAGAAATCTTCTCCTCTTCTAACAGCTCAGCTAATAGTCATACAGATTCATGCACAACTTGGAAGGCCCAAAGGAATCAAAGTTTGTTACTTTAGAGAAGTCTCTGACTACAGCGATATTGATGAAGAAGATCTCTTGATTCCTTGAGTCAAAAAGCAAAAAAAGAATCTGAAAAATTAGAGACAAGGGAGAGGAAGGAAGGAGAAACAGACTTCTGAGTACAGAACTTCCCTGAGTGATACATCTGGGATTATACTGCTTTTTGTTCTATGACATTAAGACAAACAGGACTGTATCTGCCAATCTGGTGTAATAAGTAATTTACCTGTTACTCCAGTGACAATAAAGGTATCTCAAGAGGAAAACAAGCATGTCTCTGACTTATCTCTGATCACTCTAGGTTTTTTTAGCTTCTCTAGCTCAGATAAAAATAATAGAACAAACAAAACATCCATTACCATTATCTAAATAATTTTAAACCCATTTTCATATGTCAGCGAAAGACATCCAGCAGAAAATTACTTGGAGAACAGACTGTTAAATTGTTGCAAAATTAATTAATAAACTCTTCAAAATCCAGTCAGACACTCTTCATCGATTTTCCAAATCTGAAAATTAATGTAGTTTCTAATTTGAAAGATTCTCAAGTGAGAATATCCAGCTGGGCTTTTATTTCCATAAGTAATTGTTGTTCTATGATAAGGTAGTAAATAAACAAGTACTATAAATTTCTAACAAGCATATATCCAACATTTTAAACAGGCTTGAATAGCGCCTACTGGGAATAATCAAATTCCTTAAACAATTAGACAGAAAAAGCAGTGCATTTTGGGGCAGTTTTAGTATACCTTGGGTAATGGAATAAAATGTTAGACTCAAGACCCAAGTGATTCTAGTCTATGGTGAAGTATAATAATAGCCCTGAAATGCACCATGCCTAGAGCAGATTATTGTCATTATAATTTAGAATTCATGCAGAAAAACAATGGAATCTCGCTAGACTCTTTTGTTAAGGGTTTGACATTACAATCAGAAAGTTAAATCTGAAAATCTACATTAATTCTACAGTAAAGTGTAAAGGCTTCATTCATTGTCAGATCTCCCTTTGTCTTTCTCTTGATACTAGCTTAGTTGTGATTTTTGTCAAACAGAAAAGCTGCTGTTCTGGGCAATCACACAGCAGTTAGTTGACAACTGGAGCATAATCTGAAGACTTGCACAGTCCTTTATGGAAGAATAGCTCAGATATGTTTGTATTGTCACTGGTTATTATTTCAAAAATAGTATTTTAATCAATGCAAATATAGTTAGCAAGCTCTTCCAGAACAGAATGCTTTGTGGCTCATATTGTTTACTGCCTTTAATGAAAATTCTGGATGAAAATCCTGAAGTACTGTCTTCAATATAATGCAAAAAGAAATAACAGTCAGCTAACATTGTTTATCTCTTCTTTACAGGCCTACCAAAAACATCCACGAGATTTTACTTTGTTGTTGCAAATGGATCCCAAGAATCGGTCAAATGATTTTTTACACTTGCCATAAAAGACAGCAGCACAAATCCTGTTGTGAAATACTGAGAATAAAATATTTGTATAGTTGTTATCTGTGCTTCATAATAAGAATAGCAATTTGCACGTACATAGCTTTCCACAGATTCTGAACTACTGATAGGATTAATCAGCCATTCATTCTTTTATAGGAAATAGTCTAACAGTTTGTGAGACTAGACTTGCTGAAAGAAACTTTTCTGGAATTGGCTACTTGGACTTTTGAGTCATAGAGATATTGCCATTGTAGAAGTATTAGGATAATAAAATAAATAATTAAAAATAACTTTTGTCTTGCATGCTGTCTTGAAGCAATGTTTTGGAATTTGGTATGTCTTACTAAGGAAAATAAAAGGAGCCTTTAGAAAAAGCTATTATATTGTTTAAAAATCCTTTTTTATAGGTTGTGACAGAATTACATGAGAGATGTTCACAGAAAATTATACATTCACATTTTTCATTAAGACATGCTTAACTGGCTTCTTTATTCTATATAGTGCCGTATCTTTCATAGAAGAATCCTGTTGCATTTTTGTACCTTTAAAGCAGTCTTTTGAAACTATTTGTTTCCAAAAGAGAGAAATTACAATTTGCAAGGAAGACTTGTGTATAAGCAAGCAGTGGAAATTATTAGAAAAGGGATTAACATATTGCTGACTGAGCTAGTAAGAATTCTCAACAATCAGAAGAATTAGGTATATTTTGTGAAGGGAAAATGAATATAAATGTCGGTTCCTCATATTTAGTACAAAAAGACAGTCTACTACTTATCTGCAAACACTGCAACAAGAAACTAGGGCTTTTGATGTCAGATTTTCTAACTGTAGCATCTGAATCATATAGTTTTCCCCACCGTAACTTGGTGAAAACATACCGTCCTTCATCCATGTCAGACAAACATCTGTCAGCATTGTTGCTACTTTGGTTAGAGAATGATGTTGCCCCTCTACTAAATTATGTTTCCTTCATTGATGAGAGAATTTGCAGAAAAGTAGGCTGTGTGTATGTGTTTGTAGTCATCACTTCAGCGAGGTCATATCTGCAGAGTTTGAAAAACAGTTTTCATTGAAATGACAGGTGCATTGGGTAGTCTCTGTGAACTTCAGTGCAGTTCTATGAATTGGTAAAATGCCTGAACTGGAACAATGCTGTTCTACATTTTCTGTTGTGAGAAGGGGTGTCTTGCAAGTTGAAGTTTTGCTGTCTAAGGCAATGGTCTTTCACTTTGTAAAAAGCATAAGGAAAATGAATCTTGCAAGAAACACTTCAAGGAGAAAATACTTGATTCTGTTGTTTACAAGGATTTATATGATTGATTTCATGGTCAAGTGTTAGAAATATACACTGGACATTTGCATTTTTAAATTTTTTTATGAGGAAATTGTCAGCAATCAGAGTTTCTGATCTATCTATGTATCTATCTGTATCTCAGAAGATATATGTATATTTACACACATATAGGAATCTGTACTATTCAGAAAAATAATCATTTTAAGGCCAAACATTGGAAACTGTAGACTTTTCATTGTAGTTTGTGAGTTCTAGTTAGTAAATTTTGAAGCAGAATGAAGGATCAGGATCAGGATCAGGAAAAAGGTCTCTACGGAAGCTGCTGCACTGAGGGGCATTCATTATCTGTGATCAGCCCTACCAATTCATCTATAGTCAAGAGCCTCCTGCTAAACCAGTCTTTTCCTTCAGGCCTTGTTTCATCTCAAGGTAAGCTAAAGCTTAGGGGAAAAATTGCCTATCTCAGCCTGGCACATGTTTTGGACGCAGCAAGAAACTGAAATTGAGCCCTGGAGCTAGGAGATAGTCTTATGAAGCAATCTGTGAAAATAGTACCCTCTCCACATTATTATACCTTTATGTCAACTAGTTTTAAAAATTCTGAGCACATACCAATAGGTATTTCTCCCAGCATTTCCAACCTTTTATTTCAGTCCACTAAAAGAGTAGGTTCTGCTTCCATGTTCAGAGCTGGATCCAGTGTATCGCAGAAGATAAGTGGTCAAACGTGGATTTCGCCTACTTCCAATACAAGCTAATCACTGCCAGCATGGCCCAGCTGTTACTGCATAGGCTATGAAAGCAAGTTACAGTCAATTTAGCTTTCTTTATGCAGTAAGATTGCAAATGGAGTTTAGTATTCTGGAACAAGATCCTTGGTAAGAAGTGGTTTGATATATGAACCAAGAGAAAAAGCTTTATTTTTTTTTCTGGTAACTGGAAAATAAAGGGCTGGAAATCTTTTGTTTTGAATTGAAGACTTAAAAAATTAGCAATAACCAATGAAGAATGAAAATATACATAAAGTAGATATTTCTATAGCAACCTTTCCTATCATATTTTCATGTTAATAATGGTCAATAAATACAAACATAAAGTAGACTCTCACAAGGGAAAATTTTCAGCAGTGTTGCAGTTTTTATTTTCATTGGCAAATACTCAGAGGTAATGAAATCTTCACCAGGATAAATTTCTAGTATTTCAGTTGCATGCAAGGACTTAAACAGAATATATGCTATATTATTAAAACTCAGTTAAAGTAAGGGATTGAGTTTACTTGAAAGAAAGGGACCACAGCTGATATTCTAATGCTGCTTTTATTCTTTTCTAAAGAAATTCACTTTCTTGAATTTCTGAGTTGCTATTTATTCATTTGTGATGGGTTTTTTTGTTTGTTTCACATTTCAGTTGAGTGAGAAAGCTTCATTAATCCCAGGAAGACAAAGAGCTGAACTAACATAATTTCACAGCTAGGATAGTATTTGGTCTCCTTCAATGATCTGTATCAGCCCTTCTGTTATTTCCTTCTTACTTAGTACTGCCACAATGGTTGCTGTCAATGTGGGCATGCAATTTTCTGAAATTATTCACCTGAGACAATAAAGCAGGTATCGAAAGAAATGCAGTAGAAGCCTTTGTTCCAGGGGTTTTTTTCCATCATGGAGACATTAGATGGGGTCTTCTGTTTGAAGATTCATTGTCTAGCTTTGCCTTCTGCTGTTGTGCTGGATATCTCTGCTTCCATGTCTGACTTATCAGAAAAAAGGTCTTAAAGATTATACATTCATATATCTCATTGCCAGCACACAGCTTAGTAAATATCAGTTTTAACAAGGTTTGCATAAATCTCTCTATGCCTAGGTTTTCTGCATCTGAAAGTTTCAGCCATGAAGCAACACCCAAAAATCTGACCTCTGATCAGATCTCAACTCTGTATTTGTCCTTCAGAATATAGGGAGGCTTTCTGCTACCTTTCAATTTGCTGTCTAATCAGGGACAGGCAATATCTGTTAATTTAATGCCTTTAGTTATTTACACTATAACATTATTTTGAAGGTCATCAGCTGATGTGAAAAAATAAAAGTAATTTTAAGGATAAGGAATTGAGCATAAAATGGAAAACATGAGCATGACAGTGATACCCATCACTGGGTATTCTGCATCACAGATGTATGCTGAGCAAAAACTCTTCCTTTGTCATCCCCCCCAAAAAAATCCCAAAGAGAACTAGAAAATTTGCAGAGGTTTGTAATAGATGACCAAAAGTGCAGAAGCACAGGGGGATATTTCATGACCATCAGCCTTAGAAAAGTGAAAATGGAAAAGAGAGCATATGAAATGGCATTGCATGTGATAATACTGTTGACTTTGCTCCTATTCAGAATGTACTTTTGAAGTGAAACTCCTGATTATCTGTGTTTCCTGTATTTGACATATAGAAGCTGCTACTGCTTCTGTTTGCAGGTCCTGCCAGTAGCAGGACTGAGTGTGAATTTCACATGGGCAGATACACACGGATGTGCGCACACACACACATGCACACAGAGGACTCAAGTACCCTAGCTAAATATACAGACAACCCAGTCTACAGCTGCTGTTAGACTTTCCAACTCATGCACACACAGGAAAGAGAGTGGCATTACAAAACAAAAGTAGTGAGGCTCAGTCATACAAGTGTACTGACCACCCATTTGCTTACACGCAAAAAAGCCTCCTCCCCTCCTCTTCGTTTTTCATAGTTGTATTCCTCTTCCATCCACCTTGATCCTTTCTTTCTCCATCCTTGTCTCCCCCCACATAAAGAGTGCACATGTAATTGGGTCTAAGCCTTACTTCATATTACCAGTAGGGTTACTTAGGTGCTCCTCCCCCAAAGAGTTTCAATACTACTCACAATTATCTGTGAATCTTGGCCGTTTCTCACACGCCTCCTCCTTAGCCATCTGTGCAATCCAGCCATTCCTCACAGCACTAGCTGTAATTTATGCCAATTTCTCGCTGTGTTATTTATGGTGTTCAGCAATTTCTCATGTCACGTTCTGTAGATTCTCAGAGTCTGTTTGGATAGCTAAACTTCCTGCCAGGGCTGCATATCTTAACAGTCAGCACCAACCATCTCACTTTATGGGTCTGCTCTTCTTGAATGACATTGCTTAGCAACATTGATGCAGCTGCCACAATCATTAAGTGCCACAGGAGAAGTAAAAAGAGAATTCACATAGTACATTCTTACACTTCTATCCATTGAGGGTGGTATGGTGTTCAGTTAACCACAGAGCAAAGCAACTTCTCCATAAAAATTAATTTAATTGAATGGAGGGGTAGATGAACAGAGATTGAAGAAATGCATGCAAGGACTGGAAGGGTGTGTTTGAGGTGAAAAATACTTTAAATGTCAATGCTAACAGACAGCAGCCATATAATTTTTAACTACAGAGGAGTTCATCCTGAATAAATTGCAATAAATACAAAATGTTTTCCCATCATTACTAAAACTGAAATAATTGAGCAGGTTCTTTAAGCATTTGTGAACACATCTTTTAAACGGAGAAGGGGAAAGGAGGTTTAACACACAGTATTCTTCATTACATTCTCCAGTACAGACTCTAAGTCTCTGTGTGATTCACAACATATAACATAGGTATAGCTACATGAGGCTGGTGCTGTATCTTCTTTTGCTAGACCTGAGCAACCTTTAATTTTTCAACGAGAAGCTTGGTCATTGAGTATACACCCCCATATGTAATTTCTAAATTTCTGAGGACATGAAGACACCAATTAGTATTTTAATGATTTTCTAATACTAAGTGCCTGAAATTGTCCTCGTTGTTTGTCACAAATATAAAAAATTCTATCCACTATTTTCATCAATAATGATAAGCATTAAAGAGTGCTCTCATACATCTTGAGAGAATACAAAATGAGATGGCAACATGGGAAGAACTAAAAAATTTTAGTAGCTTCATGGTAATTTGCAACTCAAACTAAAATCAAAACATTAAAACAAAAAAAAAGAAGGGTGGATGTAGTTGAGTTACAGTACCATTTTCCATAGATTCTCTTAACAAAAATAAAAAATTCTACTAAATCTAAGCTGGAACATGAGAAAGAGATGATGAATACTTGGATTACTGACACGACTACAATACAAATATGTTTCTACATAATATATTGTAGCTCCACAGAAAACACCCACTGAAAATCATAAACTCATTACAGCATTTGTTCTTTTCTGGAGATGTGAAGGTCTATTTTAAGGCCTTCATTCTGTTTTTAATTGTGAAACCTCCTGCTGTCTTAAGAAAAAATCCTTCTACTATCTTAAGAAAATCACCCAAATAAAAATTAGACAAGGGAATCAGAGGTATACATTTCATTAAGAATTTTGCAATTTACCTTCCTGAAATTAGACTAAACACATTCTCTTTTGTAGTGCAAATAAGGAAGGGGCTGAGGAAAGAAGACAAAAATCTAGATAAAGTAAGCACTGAACTGGACAGATGTCTCAGCTTTAGACTGTGAATGGAAGTTCTAATATGACAATCAACATGATAAAAAAGATGAATTAATTTTATGGAGAACACTAGGTTGAACCCAGGTTTTCTGTTATTTTCTTTTCCCTTTGTAAATTAACATCAACAGTGGCGTATTACCTAGACAGTCTGTTGACTCCCCCAGGTGAGGTTCCACACAGCAGGAGTATCACCAGCTGATATTCTGACCGCATGAAACCAATGTGTGGATGAAAGGACAAGGCATGTAGAGGTATCAGGCATGAGAGGATCTAGGAAACTAGTATAGGTCTTGTTTTTTCAGTTCACAGAAACAGCTGACTCCCTTGATAGATGTAATAATCACTTGATAAGATAATAATGACTGAGATTATTATTTCTAGAACAATACCATAAAAATCAGAAGTGGATAAATGTGTAAGTACATGACACTTATTCATTAACATTAAAAAAAAACAGTTGTCCATTTTCCTTTGATGAATCAGCGTTAATTACCAATTATTGCTTTGAAGTCAACATGCTACTGTATCTAAGAGTATATTACAAATTTAGTGTTGCCTATTCTACCCACTGTTATGCTTTTTAATGAGTTTGCTTAGAGAGAGCAAGAATTTTGTTACTTTACAGTGCCATCTTCACCATTACAGCCTTGTAAATGACATATAGACATTTTCTTCATCTCATTAGGTGTGGGACTTTTCAGCTAAAGTAAACAAGGGGATTTTTAAATGAGTGCCTTTCTTGTCACAGAAACTGCATTACATCAGTATTTAAATTCATTAAGGCTTGGCATCTTGTATTTAATTCTAATAAAATGAGAAAATACTACATGACTCCTCATACCCACTCCAACAATAGCAATTCACTTGGGCTTAATTTCAAGCTGTTGAAGATCTATTAATTCATTTTTATTTCCTTAGAAAAATATCTTACAGCAGCTTTCTTACCATTGTTCCTCTTTTATTCCCAGAAGGATTATTTAATTGTCTATAGAGTAATTTATATCTTGGCTTCATAACCTCAGTACTCAAACAAGCACTTAAAAACTTCAAGAAGAAAAGCTACATGCATAGTACTAAAACCTGTATCCTCTAGAATCCTTTTTCTTTATATCTTTTGCTTTCCCTAAGGTTTTGATTAGAGTAAAATTAAAATTATCCAGCTGTCATATTCAGTGGTCATTTTTGTAGGCTAATAGTCTTCTTACTGAAAAAAACAACCACAGAGTACACAAACCTGAATTATTTTTTTAAACTTTTCTATTTACAGGTAATTATGATATATCATGATATACCTCTTCCAAAAAAGTCAAAGTATGCTAAATTCTCCAAAGTCCTATCCATGCCTGTAGTCACAGAAATTTAAATCATGCAGAGACATGTTTTTTTGTTTCCTTTTCCTTTTGTAATGGGAAACCAATTTAATACCTATCTAAGGAAGTTTGAAGTATTCTACATGATCTTTTACAAAAAATCTTGACTAAGAAACCTGAAGACTCTTGCTAATGATATTGTTTATGAGCAATAAAACTACAGCACTTAATTTAGACCCTCTCTCTGGGAGAACAGGGGGTACCTAGTGGGGTGAACACAGTGTCAAAAGGTTTCATATTCTCTGTACTGATAGTCAGAAAAACAGGCTCCAGTTCAAGGGGAGTTTATGGTGTCTTCTAAGAATACTTTTTCTGGACATCCAGTATTTCTGGAACTGAAGCTTTGTGGATGAAGACAGCAAAAAAGCCCTGTGAGAGCATAAGGGCCCTTATACTGAGGTGACTCATAGGGTCTGAGGAGTGTATGACACAGTGAAAGGAAGGGCTGCCAGTTTGATAAGAATTATTTTTGTTCATCACATTATCTCAACAGTATTCAGCTTTTGATCTTCTTCAGAAAGCCTTCAGGAACTTTAAGCTGCTAGTTGTTTTTTTTCTCTCCTTTACTTATTAAACTTTCTCCAAACACATGAGTTTTCTTCTTTTTCCTCTTCTTATTCTGCTCCTTGTCCTCTGGGGCAGGACAGGGTAAAAGAGTAGCTGTGTAGGGACTTAAACTACCGGCTCAGGTCAACCCACCACACCAAAACCAAGATATGGTATGTCTGTTCAGCTTCCCAATTATACACCTGCAAGTCCATGCGTGTGCACACAATCTCATCTCTAACAGCTAAGCTCCATTCTTCAGCCAGAATTCTGTACCAGAATGAATGGACTTGACTTTAAACTTACCTTTGCAGGAAAAAATGGAAGTTTACATGCCAGCTCAGTCTAAAACTAAAGGCTGATTAAAAAATATATTCCTGAGCAGCAGAAAGAGAAAAACTACATTATGTGCATAAATCCGGTGTTTCTGCTTGTAGTCTAATAGTGTATCACAAACTCATTAATAAGGAAAAATAATTAGTGCTAGAAAGAAATCATTCCTTTTTCTATAAATTTAGCAGTAGAAGTGCTGCAGGCCAGTGTTAGTTCTCAGGCCAGTATGTCTGATTTGACATTATGGAATAATAGGCATCTGAATCCCCCTAAATACACATCAGAACAGGAAAAAAGAGAAAGAGAAGTGCAAAAACCTGAAATAAGATAATTTGTGTTATTAAAGGGAAAAAAAAGTTGCTGCTTTTTCCTGCCTGCTTGCTTCTGCTCATCTTTTTGCTGTACCTTTTCTTTCTCTTATAAGCATCGGGGTCAAGGTCAAGCTTCATCTAGTTATCAGAAAGATGTGATCAGGTGGAACTGAATTGCAGTATATGATATTGCCCTTCTTTTTCTTCTAAATAGTCTCAGATTCCAGGACTGAAGCCTAACAAAATGAAGCAAAGTAAATAGTTTATAGCTTATAAATTCATTACCAGATTTGGACTGCTATGAAGCAGTGTACAGATGCCCCTGAGGAGGCTCGTTGCTCAGACTGTCAGTCATTCACTGTCTAGCAGTGCTGCTTCAGTAAGTTGTTTTTTTCTGGGCATCATCCTGCAACTAAGACAATTTTTAGGGACAAAAATCTGTTTTTTAGTCATATGTCTTCTTTCAAATTAAGTTCTTGGTGTAAGAGGATACAAACCAGCTACATTCTCAATGAAATTCTCCTCCCTTTTACCTATTTCATCCATGAATCTACTCCATGGTGCTTTTCCTATACACTGTTTCTCAATTATCTAGGCATGTCGTTCCAAGGTAGCACTCATCAACAAGAAATAAACAATTTTTTCTGCAGCTCATGAGAATTTGAAGCAGCAGTGCTAGTAAGTCCCTTACAGTCACAAAAGTGTACAAAAGCTTTGAAAATGGGAAAAGCTGCTTTAAAAAAGTCATGAGTTCTGTTTCTGTGAGAGCAACAAGAACTGAGGAATGGGCTTCTTGAATTACATGGATATTGTCTCAAGAACTCGTGGTGTGAAATGAAGCTCACTCCTTGCCAGAAGTCAGAAAATTGAATTTTTCTGTCTAACTTAATAGAATGTCAGTAAATCATTACTTCTCACAGAAGAATTACAGTTTTCTATACTGACTGTCTACTTTTTAAGCTAGGAATTAGCAAAGTGGTTCAGATAAGAAAGGATTGGAAGTCTATGTTCTTACTAACACGAATTCCTGAAGCTTCTCTAACTCTGTCTGTGAGAAAAGGCAAATTGACTACTTTCCTCTGTTTAAGTTAGTCGAAATCTTGTTTATGCAAAGGTCATCTGAACTTTCAACAAAATATTAACTGGCATATCACTTCACTGCTTGTCATCTGTGCATATGGTATATGATGTAAGGGACACCCCAGATGAATGCAATCTGCATCTGGAAGAAAACATCATTCTGATTTTCTCAGATTCTTTTATGAAAACATACTTTTCTGAAAGATAATCATTATAATATAGGGGGGTTTTTTCTTTATAAATGCATTTAATCAATGTATATGTGGCTACCTGCACACGTATTTCTTCTCTTTGGTTTGCTGAATCACATCCTAAATGACGTGTAGGAAGCCAGTTGAGACAGAGTGAAGATGTTCAGAATTACATAAAAGTGAGAATGAAGAACATAATCAAAATTAGAGGAAATGGAAGGCTTTTGGCAGACTTGAGGAATGTAGGAGTTAGCACAGAAATTTGTATCTTTATATCCCAGGAAATAAGCCAATTGTTTGCTAAACAGGATTTAGAAAGAAAGAACATGCTCTTCTACACTGATTTTTCAAATGTTTTTCACTGTCAAAGGTTTTTTGCTTCTTCTGAGGCATCTGGTTCTGGCCACTATTAAAGATAGGTTGGCTGGAAAGCACAAATTAACTAAATTAGGCTGGCAGTGCTTACATTTCTATGACATCTGGTGTTTCTGCCATGTTACTGATATGTCATTTTGACAAATTACATTACATCATGTGATAGTAATGAGCAACTTCATAGAATGTAAGCAGTGTAATCTGAAGCGACTCCAACAATTTAAAACAATCTGCTAATTTTTTTCAACTGTCTGTTACCAATTTAGAATTTGAGAGGAATAAAATGAGAGGTTAATTTAAGTCCAGATCTAACCTCCAAAATATATTATTGTTTCTACTCCAATGGGTTTACTTTTATAAATGCAGATCTGAGCTGAAAGTCATGAATGATGATTTAAGGATATATAAACAAAATGTAAAATTCTTAATGAAGCAAAAAACCAGGAGAAATTAATTTCCTGACTGCAAAAAGTTTTTGACTATATTCACTACTTTAAGTTCTGTTCACGATCTGATTCAAAGTAGAGAATGAGATCAGACAATTTTCTGAATGCCTAACAAATGATTTAAACTTATTCAAAACTGATTGTGCTGACGCATTTTGTAGCCTAGTTGCTTATTTCCTGAGATGACAATGTATTAAGAATGAAGATATTAAGCTGAACAACTGCTATTTTAATTACAAAGGTGTAATATGATATTGAAAGAAAAGATAATGGACCTTTATTTACTAAAGTGCTTTTTTTTCCATGAGCTATTCCAAGCACATTTGAAGATTCATGTTCCTTTGCTTGCCAGTTGTAGATTTTTAAGTAGCTGGTTGATTTCGAACTGGTTTTAGTGGTAAAGTACATCCATAGATGTCAGAGTACTTTACACATGAGGATGACTGTGGAGATGTCTGGAGCCTATGATTATTATGCCTTTCTAGTAACAAATTTAGGGATGGATTTCTTGGAAAAATGTAGTTGAAATGCAAAGGAATGACTTTGACTTCTATAGTGATTGGTCAACAGTTGAGCTGTGAAATAAACCTACTGTCATCACAGTACTATCTAATCCTGAGTTTATGTGAATACCAAGAGAAAAGGGACGAAACAAATACCTCGATCGAATATAATGAAATAAATTAAAATATGTGAACAAAGCAAATATTCCTTCTTTTTGGAGTTTAAAACAACAGCTAAACTTAGCACCTGTTAAAGACACCCATTGATTGTCTTCTGTACCAAACCCCTTTCTAAATAGGAAGCATGGGAAAGTCCACCCCTATTTTTATAAGTCAGTGATATTATCTAATATTTGAAGCAGCCTGAATGGAGAAGAAAACTGCAATTTTCTGAGAAACAAGTAAATTCTCACAATTATGTGATGGTATTTGGTGAGTGACCTCCCTCTCCTGGTCCTTATCTCAAATGTATTGAGATATTGAGTTATGTATTCTCTCTTTGGTGGGTGCCTGGAATCCAGCCAGCATCAATCTATCACAACATCCAAAGCAGATGTAAAGTAGGGAGATAGTACTGAAAGCAAAAAAAATGAAGTTAGAAAAGAATTTTTGAAAACCTAAACAAATGCAAATATATTTTTTGTGCTCTTTAAAGAACATGATTCTCACAGTTTCTGAAGAGCAGTCATTCTTCTGGTACAACAGTAAGAATGAAAGCTGAAAACGCTGTCTGACAGCTTTCACAAGAGCTCTAAAACTCTAAGATGCAAGCTTCATGATTTATAAGTCCATGTATAATTAGTTGTTTGGCTGTTTGGATTCATAAGAAAGACTGGGTATTATTCCAAAGGTCTTGAAAAGGCATGTTGGTGATTTCACCCTGTAGCTGATTGATATTAGAGCAGAATATTTCCACTAAATTATTTTTTGCTTCATTATTTCTGAAATTATGTCTGAACAGTTATAAACAGTACACTGAAGTGTTTGTAAATATATAAGCTAATGATAAAATAATTTATATTTTTATAAGATTAAATTCTTCCACATAGCTAATTTTTTTTTAAAAATAGTAATTCTGTTTATTTTCTTACAATGAATAACCTACATTCACAAAATTGTTATAAACCTCAAAATAATATTTTTTTCATTTGGTTTGCTTCTCAGTTTCTCATACCATCTGGAACCCCATTTAGAACTGCAAAACTTTCAGAGAACCCAGAATCACATAATGTGTGAGGTTGGAAGGGAATTCTCTTCTCCTTTCATTTTATAAGTTTCTATAAGCAATGTAATAACAACCTCTAATTCTTCATTACATTCTTGATATGGATGAAATCTTTTGCCTCCATCTTTGTCAAAAATTTTGTTTCTGAAAGAAGGAAAATTAACAGAAAAGAGTCTTATGAGTTTTACTGAGGATTGCAAATTATGTTCCTTAAAAATCTTAAGAGTGTCTATATTGCAAAGCTGTCCAGACATGTACAAGGCTACCTAAAATTCAGAAACTTTCTTCAAATATCTAAAAAGGTTTGAGGTTCATTACCTATTTACATTATTGACACTGGGAAGATTTATACTGGGCTACTCAGAATTGCAATTTATTAGAATGTAGAAATACCTACAACACAAAAGCATGAAATTTAAGTGTAGAGGGATTCCTTGTGGAACAGGGGGATATAATACCCCAGGACAGTCTGGGCAGTCTGGGCACCCCAGGGTTGCTAGGGAAGAACCCCTGAAGGGGCCTCAGGCTGCAGACAGGCTTGAAAGACACCTGGCTGCAGGCAGCCTTGAAAATCCTTGGCAAAGTTACGCACCGGTCAGCTCCCCCACTGCTTAAAGGCTGTCCCATGGGAATAGGGCGTGAATCTTTGTAAAGTAGATATAAGTTAGTGAAAGTAAACAATAAGGGAAGCACGATGCTCAAATCGCATCGGTGTTTGTATCATGACTTCAGCCGGCTCACCTGCACTCAGAACCACCCCCCTGTAAAATTTAAGCATTCTTTTATTCCAGCCATATTTAATGGCTCATTCATTACACAGTGCAAAAGTCTGCACAAAGACATGTAACTAAACTGCCTCTTAAACTCACTAAGAACCACGTCTACAAATCTGAAGCAGAATTTGAGCCAATATTAATTCAATATATAAGATTATTGTGTAATAATGGTAAATTAAACTGAAAAACAACACAGTTATTCTGGACTCTCACCTCTGTGTGAGCAGATGAGTTAGGAGGAAAAAAACAACCATTCTCTCATATTAATCTCCTATTAACAATTCATTTGCTGAGAGGGTCTACAGTCATCAAAGCAATTATTCTAAGGAAGCATAGAAGAGGGCTTTCAGTCTAACTGAATAAAGGAAATGAAAGAATGAATCAAAAAAGGCAAAATCCAGGTTTGAATCCAAGTTGCATATAAAAAGGTTCATGTCTTCTTTGTCCCTGAACAGAAACTCATTTTCTGTGGCTGCCAGTAGAAGCAGTAATTTATTCCAGCCTTTGCTAGGAACTGACTGGCTGACACATCTGGAAAAGGCAGCCTGTTCTTACTCCCTCCTCTTATAACCCCAGGTTTAATCTCAATACTTCAGTAAGAGTTCCAGGAGTACAAAATAAATGCCCTTCATTTACCACTCAAATTCCACCTGCATATGAGGAAGCCTATCTGCACTAAGAATGGAAGTAGCCAGGGGATTAGCTTGGGTCATCGAAGTGCTTGTTGCTGCAAATTATGTACTTATAGCATTGTGCTATATGTCCCCCTGAAACACTCATGCATATGGATTGCACTTACCCAGCTACTGCCCAAGAGCTGCTGTGCTTACATGTGTGACTCAGCTCTGAGGTTCAGTTGCCTGTAGGATGCCTGATCACAAGGAGCTTTATAGATCAGACATTCACACTTTGGAAGTTTCATCAAAGACTGAGATGCTATAAATGCCTGTCATCTGGAGAATCAGCATAGTTTCTGCATAAATAAATCAATAATAATAACAAATGCAAAGTTTCCAGTGCGCTGTGCAGCCATCTCGAGTGAACATATTTCAGGGACAGCAGCCTGAGAAAAAATCCTGATGGGATTGATGAGCACAGGCAGACACACATTAGTCTCAGAAATTTTGAGGTGTTACAGTAAATGTGCCTACATGCAGTGTCAGATATTTAAAATAAATTGTTCCTGACTTAACAGCCGCCCAAGTATACGTCAATTATATTGGCTCTGTAATTTCAAATTATAAAAAAAATCAGAAAAATGTTAAATCTTCCAGAACCATGCCCAAACATAGTAAAAAATTAAATCTATCAAAGGAATTCTTTATTCCAAACTGTCAGATTACTAAGATAATTTTTTCCAACTGTATATGTCTTTAGGTTTTTGCATTTCTTTTAACGCAAAGCTCTCTACTAGCATGTGGTTTTTTTCTATAAAAATAAATCCAGAAACCAAAATGAGGGGGCTGAGAAAGATGCTGAGTATAAGCACAGTGTACCAGGTAGAAGGTAAAAATATTATTCAGACACTCTTGTTTTACTTGTTCAGTGCTGCAAGTATGGAACTTCTACGTTTTTTTCTGTTTGCTATCACTGAACTTTTTAATCATTTGTGTTGTTCTCTGGGCACTAAGAATACAAGAAATCTATTTCTTTCACGAACCAAACTGCTCTGTAAAATCAAAAACTTTAAAAGAATTGCTGGAGGGTTTGTGCATCTCAGCGCAATGCCTACAGAATTGGGAAGGAAGTTTGCTAAGCTAACTTAAATCAACTCAGGATTTTTTCTCTGGATATTGTTCATAATGAAATAATGGGGTTACAGGGCATGTATTCTATCGTTCTCATTTTGGGGGGGAAATGGCATTAAATATTGTTTGAATTGTCATAGTGAATATGTTGTTCATTTAGCAAAATATCCACATGGTTCAATTTATGTTGAGGACAGCTGTAAGATGTTAAAAATAAAAATATTGGAACATAAAAGTACTGTGAGAAAAAATGACATAAACCCCATAGTATTACATCATCTTAATAGTCTGAAATTTTTGGTGTTCCTAATGTAACTTCAATTTCAATAGATCATTCAATGTAATTAAAGAGACAAGGTAATAGATAAAAGAAGACCAGGACAGAAATAGGCTTTTTGGATTTATAATTTTGAAATCAGTTCCTCAATTTGAAATGAATGAAGAAATGGAATTATACAAGCATTTAGAAAGTAGATGAAAGGGGAAATGTTGAATCTTGCTGAAGAGAGACAGGACTCTGCTGTAGCTCAAAAAGAACAGTTATTTCATGTCATACCAAGAGATTACCATCTCCAGTATGCCACATCCAAAACCAGGCAGTAGAGGACACCTGTGGAAGAAGGATGGGTCAGAGTGAGCAGGAATTCTTGGTGCTTTGCAACTCTCTCTCCCAGATCCCTGACATTTCTATCTCAAGAACTTTCTGCTTTAGAAATGAAATTTAGTCATCTCAATGATCTTCATCTTCCCTGTTTGTCCAATTGTTTTTTTGCATTCATGTAAATTATTTGGTCCCTATATCAGAGACTCCTCAAATATGAATAAATGAGTAAAGAAACATCTTCTTTCTCTTGTTTTAAATGCCAGCTGTCACTTGATATGATCACCTCTAGACATTTTGTTAGATGGAGAGCATGAAGAATAGCTTTCTGTTCACATTCCTTCTGTCATTCTTGCTTTTTATCATACTGTTTCTCAGTTGTCTTTCTCTCAGACTGAAGAGTCCTGGTTCAGTTATTCATTCATTTCAAGGAATGTGGGAGAAATTATCCTCTTCTACCAATTTCAGATTTTGTGAAAAGAGGGTGATTTGCACACAAAATGCTCACCAGGACCTGACATGGCCCGATGTAACAGGAGCTGGCACCACCCCACTCCAACCGTACTTGCTCCCAGCTAGAAACCACGCTCCTTCTCAGAAGTGAGAGAGTCCCTTTACCCCACCCCTGGCCATGGTGAGAGAGGGTACCAAATAATAAAATGGTCACACCACCTTCCTCTGATTTGAGCTGGACCTAGGACACCCTAGGGCTTCTCTTCTCTAGGCTCCCTGTCCTTCTGATATTGAGGACCCCAGAGCTGAATGCAGCTCCTTGCTGTGTGCCCTAGCAGCCAGGAGGGCCACCTGTGTCCTGGAGTGCATCAGGCACAGCATCACCAGCCGGGCAAGGGAGGGGATTGTCCCGCTCTACTCTGCACTGGGGCAGCCTCACCTTGAGTGCTGGGGGCAGTTTTGGGTGCCACAATATCAGAAAGATATAAAGCTATTAAGAGAGCATCCAAAGGAGGGCTATGAAGATGGTGAAAGCTTTAAAGGAGAAGCCGTATAAGAGTCTGAGGTCACTTGTTCAGCCTGGAAAAGAGGAGACAGGGCAGAACACATCGCAGTGCACAGCTTCCTCATGAAGGGAAGAGGAGGAGCAGGTGACCAGTGACAGGACCCAAGGGAACAGCATGAAGCTGTCAGGGGAGCTTTAGGGGAGATATTGGGAAAAGGCTCTTCACCTAGAGAATGTTTGGGCACTGTTACGGGTTTCCCAGGGAAGTGGTCATGACACCAAGGCTGCCAGAGTTTAAGAGGCATTCGGACAAACCTCTCAGGCAGAGTGATTTTTGGACTTGTCTTGTGCAGAGCCATGAGTGGGATTTGATGATTTTTGTGGGTCTCTTCCAACTCAGGATATTCTATGATTGCCTTAACAATCCATATCCTCTTACATTCTGCAGACTTTCCTACACAACTTGAAGAAAAACCTGTTCTACAACTGCAATGTCAAAAGGAGTATTTTGCTTCCCCTTTCTTCCGTTGTTTTGGATTTTTTGTGTCAATATAGTAGATATCTATATTAGTCGATGCATTGTATACAAATTGTATCTACTTTATATGCAAGTTGTATATAATTGCATATATATGATACACAAATATTATTTATTATGTTACCTACTGCAGTAACACAATATTTTGAAGCCAAATAGTATGAAAATAAAATAGAACTCTATTTACAAATTTAGTTGCCCTCTCCAGAGCTGTGGACCTTGTTTCTTAAAGAACTGTAATTTCTTTCAGGACTTCTCAAATCTTCTGGCTTTTGTATCAACATTACTGCCAGGAACTAGCTACTTAATTCACTGAAAATTGAACTTCAGATCATGTTTCACTATTTAAATAAACACCCTCCTTTTCAAGACTGTCTATCATTTGTGCTGTCTGTGCTTAGAGTTAACTTTGACCAAAAAAGCCACCTTGAAACTCATTCAGCTCACTCTTAAAGGAGCATGGAGTGCCTAATTCCATAATTTGTTTCTTAACATGAATTGTGTTTTATATCCAATATGACTCATGCACAGATCAGCTGTCACCAGCTGCTAGAGACTATTATGATCAGTGGAAAGCAAGGGAATTTTTACCATAAAATAATTTAAAGGATTTAACAGTGTAACATCTGTAAGTATTCATTTAGGAAATAAACAACTTTTCTGATCTTGGTTAAACTGATTTAACTACAGTACAAAAATAAATGCCAGTTTTCTTTTCCTCATGGTACAGTCATTTATAGTGGGGTCTACTTCCTGTTGTATGAAATGCTTTTGTCAGTGGTAAAATTCTAAATTCTAAGAATAGTCTGTGTTAGAAATATATCAGGGTTTAATGTGAGGCTATTTAACGTAAAGGCAACTTTTTGGCCAATTGTGGAATAATGCCATTAAAACTGTCACTTTATTTTAGCCCCTGTTTTACTATGACTTCTTTCCTGTTGGCTTTATGCAAGTCTGTATTATAAGTTAAAATTTTTTGTGTATTTTTGCATAGTTTTACTTTGAGTCACTATGCATGACATTCTTTTTAGCATTTATAAGTCCCTTTGTGTGAGTATTGTTCTCTTTAAGGGCTCCTGTGGCTTACAAAGGAAAGCATTTGCAGTCCATTGGTATCATTTGGATAAAGTTAGCATCGAAGTCCTATGCCTATTTTGTTTCTTAAAATATAGCTGAGAAATAGAAGATACTGCTCTTATAAATCCTTAAAATTTTGCCTGCCTTTTGTGATAGCATCTTGATAACCCACACGAGTATTGTTAAAACTGAAGACTGTTCTCAGAAGGGCAGAAGTGATTTGGTAAACTCCTATGCATATTTGGTATGTTCATCACTCAGATAGTTTCTCAGCAACTATACTTGAAGCAAACTGAAATCTGTATCTCTGCATTTTGCATTAATCAACTCTTGCATGACTATTCACTTTCTCTATTAAAAGGGGTCTTTTTACTGTATTTGTTACTTTTAGTATGTAGCTAAAAGAGTTCAATATTCCTTCAATTGTCAAATAGGAATTCTCATTGAATGTAAAACAGTTAGATGAAATTTAAAGTTAAAAAATATTCTGGTGCTGGAGTTATCCTTCTCCCAAGAATCTATTCAATATTTAAAACAGAATTGTTCTCTTTCAAGTTCAGGATTTTATATTTAAACATACCTAAGAATGATCACCAATGTTGTTGTCCTTCTGAAACAAGTGTTTTATCAATACAATACAGAGGCTTTTGATAATACTTGATAATTAATTCTTGTGTAAGAATTACACTTGCTGCAACCACTTTCATGTCATTACATTGCAGAAAACAGTTAGAATTTTCATAGTTGATCTTCTTCATTGAACAAGCAGACCATAAAAAACTAATTTCTTTTAGTTAATAGTTCCTCAAAAGATCTGTCATGAAACAAAGTTGGGTCAAATATAGGTTATATGCACAGTGTACTGATACAAATATTGGTTTTCAGTCTCAGCAGCCCAATAAAATGCCTTACTAATACTTCCAAAGTAGTAACTCATACTTTGGTTAAAAAATTAAATTTTCAGCACCTTAGAAAGGGTAAAACATAAATGGAGGATTTTCCCTCACTTTTGAAAGGAATAAGAACCTGGTCTTTGAAATAGATTCTTTTTCTTACACCAAATAAATGTAGGTGAAACAGCAAGAGTAATATGACTATTATTTCTTCCTTCATGAATCCACATAAAGAAGTTGGTAGATATTTGTAGAGATAAAAAAGATAAAAACGTTGGGGAGTTTATATACAGATTTGACAAATAATACTTAGCTAATTTGCTTTATCTATTAAACATTAGCTGGGCACATTTCAGCACAAACTCCATCAGTTATCATCACATGGATAGGTCCGGTATAGAGGGATAGAGGCAATGTACCTTTTCTTTTTTGCTTTCTCAGAACTAAGAAATACTAGGATTAAACAGTTCAAAGGTCTAAATAAAACTTAATGTTTGGTTGTTTGGCTTAAACACATGGTTAAATTTAAAATACTTAGTTTAAATAAGACTCTGTCCTACTTTTCCTATGCTTATATCTTAGAAGGAGTAAATCCATGCCTTTCCAGAAATAACTCCTGTGTGGGACACTCATTCTGTTTTCAAACCAACAAAGTATTACATGCTATGTGGCTCAGTGTGATAGACATCACTTGCTGCTGCAATGCCAGATGCAGACTGTCTTAATATAAATGAAACACAAGACTGAAACTTGCGCGTTAAGGAGGAGCAGTGAGGCATCACAACCCTGCTTCCATCTTTCCCATGCTGTTACCTTGTGCATAATAGATTTCAAGCCTTGGAAGAAAGGACAAACACCGAATATGGCAAACATCAGCAAAATGAATAATGGAAATTAATTTAGCATCTCAGTTGCTAAAAGAGTCTTTGAACTGTTTACAGAGAACAGTAGCTTCTGTTCTTCCAAAGCCACTACCTAGCATTCTATGGCATCTGCCAAGTATAACTCCAGATGGAGGTAGACATAATTTTTAAAACTTGTACTGACTTGAATTCTCATTTTAGCATTATAAGTGATTTCTTGTATACTAAATAATCTGATGGAATTGAAGGAAAGGCCTCTCTGAATGACACTGCTTTGTTTGTTGGGATTGAATGCTACTTTGTACCTAAAGGAAATCCAAAATTAGTTGGTAATTCCAACTATGTGTGACAGGAAAAAATGCCATCAATACTACATCTGACTTATTTTCCAACATTTGGAAACATTGATTCTAATTATTGTTTGATTACGTTTCACTGAGCCAAACATATAGTGGGAAGGGAACATTAACTTTGCTGTTCTACTGGGAGTCATAGAGCTAGCCATATCCTCACTTAACTTTGATCTATGCATCATAATCAACCAGCTAAACAAACTGTTCAGACTATTTTGATATGATGGAACCCAGTCATGGGAAAAAGATGAGACAAAAATATGGTATGGAAACATTTATTTTTAAATGTTTAAATGTTTACAGACCTTCTATAGAAAACCAGTTGGCAGAATCAATGTAATTCCTTTTTATCTTAAGAGTGTGATAAATACCAAATTCTTCTCTTTCATATTTCTGCAGTAAGAATAACTTAATATGTATTTTGAAAATACCTGTTTCCAATACTGTGAAAAAAGGGGATTGTATCAATTTTCCAATTAAGCAAGCACTTATGAAACAATCCCAAAACAAATGAAAAGTGGATTTTCTTTTACACTTAGGACAAATTATTAGTGGTGAAAAATGTGCTACTGCTAGCATTGGTAAATTATGTCCTTCCTCTCTTAGCCGTATTCAGTATACTGCTGTCAGATGTAATTTATCTATACTGTTTTCCCGGTTTCAGCTAGGGTACCATTAATTTCTTCTCAGTAGCTGTTACAGTGCTGTTTTGGATTCAGAATGAAAATGGTGTTGATAACACACTGATGTTTTGGGTTTTATTAAGTCAAGGAGTATTTTTTTCTTGTCTCTTGCTTTGCCAGTGAGGGGGTATGCAAAAGAAACTGAGAGGGAGCATAGCTGGGACAGGTGACCCAAACTGACCGAAGAGATATTCCACACCAGAGAACATCATACCTGGTATATAAACTGGGGGCTGTTACCCAGAAGGACAGATGATCTAGGTTTGGGAAGAGGGGTCTGACATCGGTCAGCAGTGGTGAACAACTGCATCATGTGACTTCATCTTTTTCCCTTTTATATTATTATTATTATTATTTACCATTATTATTTATTTTACTTTATTTTCAACTAGTAAACTGTTCCTATCTCAGCATACAAGTTTTACTTTAGATTCTCCTCCCCATTCCACCGGAAGTGGTGGGGAGAGGGGGTTGAGTGAGGGTCTGTGTGATGTTACACCTCCAGCTGGGCTTAAAATAACATCAACTGTATTGGTGGCTTTCAGTCCTAAACAAGGCAAATAAACAATGACAGTTAGTCAGATATTCATTTGTTTTGGATATTATCAAACAGTAGCAATGAAATACATTTGTAGGCTGCATTTCCAGGAGAAAGTGTAACAATACTTTTAAAACTCTACCCATGTGATAGGAGAGGTTGAACAGAGGATAGAAGGCTGGTAGATGGAGGGGAGAGCAGTGGATATTTCAACACTATAGGACATAAAATCCTCATGGAGAAGCTGGGGAAGTATGGACAGTGTAAGTAGGCAGTGAAGTGGATTGCAAACTGTTAGAACAGCCAGGCTGAGAGAGTGGTGATCAGTGGCATGAAGTCCAGTTGCCAGTGACTAGCAGTGTACCCCAGGGGCAAATATAAGGTTCAGTCCTGTTTGAAATCTTCATTAATTATCTGGATTATGTGGCAGAGTGTACCCTCAGCAAGTTTGACACAAACCAGGAAGTAGTAGCTGATACACCAGGGGGTTGTGCTGTCTTCCAGAGGGACATTGACAGGCTGGATATATGGGCTGATGGGAACCTCATGTAGTTCAACAAGGCTAAATACAAAATATTACCCACAGGGAAGACCTCCATGCACAGCTATATGCTGGGATCCAACTGCCTGGGAAAGCAGCTCTACAGAAGGGACCATGGGGTTCTGGTGGACCAAACTGAACATGTACCAGCAGTGTGCCCTTGTGGAAAGATTGGGAAGTTGGACCAAATGACCCCACTGTGGCCCCTTCCAACCGTATCCATTCTGTGATTCTGTGTGAAAAGAAGGGGAGTGGTATCCGGGGCTACTTTAAGTGGGCTGTTGCCAGCAGATCAAGGGAGGTGATTCTTCCCCTCTACTAAGCACTGGTGAGGCCACACCTGGGGTACCGTGCCCAGTTCTGGCTTCTTTGGTACAAGAGAAAGGTGGAGCTACCAGAAACAGAGTTCAACTAAGGGCCACTAAAATGATTAAGGGACTGGAATATCTTCCATATGAGGAAAATCTGAGTGAGCTAGGACTGTTCAGCCTGTAGAAAAGGAGGCACAGGGGTGATATCATCAATGTGTACAAATATCTGAAGGGAGAGTGAAAAGATGATAGACCCTAGAGATAAGATGCGCCTAGAAGCAATAGGCACACACTGAAACATGGGAAGATTCTTCTGAACATCAGGAAACATTTTTTACTGTGAGGATGACCAAACACCTGACAGATTACCCAGGGAAATTGTGGAGTCTCCATCTTTAGAGGTATTCAGAGTTATCTGGTCATAGTATTGGCAACATGCTGTAGCAAGGATGTTGAACCATATGACCTTCAGAGGTCCCTTCCAAGCTCATCCATTCTGTGATTCTGTGAAGACTGTTGCTTTTCTGTAATAAATAATGTATCTTTCCCATAAAACATTAACCAGTCATGTCTTTATCTGATATCTTTTCTGACATTGATATTATTGCTTTTCCACGTCTATTGAAGAACTAAAAGAAACAACGGGATGTCATCAAATATTAACTAACACTGCAGTGAGCTTCCTCATGCAGGTCATCTCAATGAAGAACAAATGTAATATATATAATAGCAAAAAAAGGAATTAGGAGCTGTGAAACACAAATCTTTAAAAATTGCAAGAGCCTTTATGCACTGGATAATGCTACAATTACACAATTACAATGCTGGTTTTTTCAATGGTGAGCTAAACAGCAGAAAGGAAGTACAGAGTGTCCAACTTGAGGCTGCCACATCTAGGTTCTAAAAAAAAAAAATTTGGTCCCTCTTCAATGTTCAACTTATTCATTACCACTAGGGACAGAGAAGCCAGATTTCCCTTTTTACTAGAGAAGTGTGTTAAACCTGTTATTTTACTCTGCCATTGTCATTATTTAAAGAGTAATTATAGCTACGCTTACTAGAACAGTTCTATTGCAATCCTTGTTTTCTAAGAGTTTATGACTCAATGAATTTAATTCCCTCTGGAATGGAACTCAGCTTACAACCTGGCCAGCCTGGTCACATTTTGTTCCTAAAAGGCTTACTTGAATGGGTTAAACCATATTATATGACATTGCAATCCAAAACAGAAAAGTTCCATTCAGAGATTCTAAATTACTGCATATTCCAGCGAAATAATTTTAAGACACTATAAGCAACTAGCCATAAGCCTTCAAATGACAACTTCTTTTCTTCTTCTATACTGAAAGACTTTAAGGAGCAGATTTATTCATCTTTAAAAAGAAGCTACTCCAGATATGCATACACTACACTTGCATGAGCCAATTGCTATGTAGACATCAAAGAAATGATCAATTCTCTAATTAGAAATGTTTCAATTTTCAATGTTGGAACCTTGAAAAAAGTAAAGTTCACCTGATCATGGAGCTATAGTACAGATTAGGCCAGGTATGCTAGGGTCAGCCTGTCGTTCAGAGACCTTGCTCTTATGTTCTCTATTGTCATATAATTAAGTAAAATAATTATGTAGAATGTTTAAGAATTGACAGCTTCAGGGCTGTATCATGACATTCTGTTTGTACAAACTGATGTGGCAGAAACAGCAAGAAGCTTGTGGCTTGAAGAATAATATTACCAATGTTACCAAAAAAAATCTGTAAGAAGTAACAGATTAAAAAAAAACCAAAACAACAAAAATACTTGATGTAACAGGGAAGGAACCAGAAGATCGTTTAGGGGAAAAGCTGAACAATATGCCAATCTCTCTATGGCATCTGGAATCTCCCTAGGATTATTAGAGGTAAGTCAGCTGCTGTTAATTTAGGTAGTTTGTGATTCCACTACAGCACAGCCACATTGATAGTGTTTAATAGGCCTATACACTTTGCTTCTCATCTGTAGTGATGAGCTTGGTCCCATGTCCTTGTGGCATATTCTCCCTGGATCCTGAAGCCTATCTCTGTCCTTACTTTACTTTATTAAGCTGCACAATTTCTTTGATGGGAATCCTTCTCCCCTTCCTATATATTTTGTGAGTATTCAAATCAGGAGTGAAAACAAAAAGTAACCTGATCAATGAAGAAATGCTAAAAGACTGAAATAAAGAAAAGAGATTGACTTGTAAGGGACATACTAGTTTTAAAACAGAGTATAAGAAAAGACAATAATCAAAGAGAGGCCAGAAGTGGAAAAGTGGAATAACAAGAAGCTCAGTGGAAGCTAGTGATGGCACTTCCTACCCCTTGGTTTATCATTGCCATGAGCCTTAAATTTACCTTGAACCTGAAATCCAACATTTTCTCACTTCAAGACAGCAAATTAGAGTGAGAAAGTCACAAACAGGGTGGTAATGACACTCTCCAAGGCTGAGTGACATCTCCTCTCACACTTCCCAATAGACTTTTCTCATTAGTTCAATGTGTTGAAACTTATAGGAAGCAAGCATGTTATATTACTTTAAATGGTATCTTATCTACTTTGGGAGTCTAAAGTCAGTCGTATGAAATGAGCTGAGGAAATACAGACATTATCCTTGTCACAACCAAGGCACAGAAATTCAATATTGAATGAAACTTTAAGAACTGCTTTCTTAATACCATTATAATATAAGTGTATTGCTTATTCTGCAGTAGTTCCACTGGAATTTTTTGAATTGGTATTTTTGAAGAAATTTGAGCAGTCGTTTTCAGAATAAAATACATTGTAACAAGTGACATCATAAGAATGGGGAGATGAGTACTGGGTCTTCTTGGTCTATTGCATGACATTTTCTTAAAAAGAATTAAACCACCTATAGAGGAATTTTAAATATTTAGGCATCCACACATATTACATTCAGTTAAGAAACAGACAGATGAACGTTAGAGAACAAATCTCAGACAACAGAAATGGGAGAAGTGAAGAAATCATTCCCTGTAAGAGATCCTATAAGTCAGCCAAAATTTATTACAATATACAGCAAAGAGAACTAGGAAAAATTAGTAACTGAAATCTTCAAATCACTCTCATGGGAAAAAAACCAAAACCCAAACCAGAACAAACTTGTCCTTGTTGAGAAAAACTTATGACTCAGTGCCACAAATAAGGAAAATAAGAAAGTTGTTTTTATAGTGTCTTTACCAATATGTGAAATTATTAAATCTTTCATTTCTGTTCCTTTCTTCTTTGCCTCTGTTTCGTGAGTTCTTTTACTCAGAGTTCGGATTAAAACGCAGGAGATGCCGAGCTTTCCTTCTGACTCAGATGTTTATTATTTCTTATCTATGGTACAGCTGTACAGAATGTGCCTCTAAGTTAACAAGGTGGAAAATGGCCCCAGAGTTCTACCTTCCAAGGTCTTTTAAAGCCCAAATTACCCAATTATGGAATGCCAACTAATTTATTTTTACTTATAATCCAATAACTAATCATCCATGTTCTGCACTGCAGGTTTTTTGAACCAATACCAGATCACCCAGACTTGTGAAGAAGAAGGGAGGAAAAAGAAGAACTAACCTACACCCACAATCCTCCATCTTGTTACATGTATATTGCTATATCCCATAACCCTAAATTTTCTGAACCCAGGGTTCCAACATGAAATAGATTGAAAACTGTTACATTGGATATAACTTTTTGTTTTTAAGGAATATTAAATGGAATTTATTTAAAGACTAAATTCCTTTCTCCAAATACTGAAAGCAGTCACTTCTGTAAGCTATGGTACTAAAAAAATAACAAAAAAACTGAAGAATTGATGTGTGAAATTAAAAAAAAAACCATGAGAAGGGAGGGAAGGAGAGTCTTTTTGATACCATAAGGCTCTGCAGCCTTTGGTGATGCAGGTGGCAGATCCTGTGAGTGTTCCAGCACTGAAGGATAAACACTGACCTTATGTGTATGTATATGCAGAACACTACTCATAATCGCAGAGGTATTAATAATATTTAGAAGTTTAATGGAGGTATTTTATGATTTTTGAAAAATTTGAATTAATTCAGATAGGGGTATTAACAATAGTGATCTGGATCCTGGAAAAATGCATCATATCATAAACTAATTTATGAAACACTAAGCTCAGCTTGTGTAATTTGCCCTATAAAAGAGTAGGGGGCAGGTAATATTGTTAATATGCACACTGGGAAGAGATTTCTGACACTGTTTTTCAAATGGGAAGAAAATGGTATAGGAAGACAAAGTGAAGGAAAATTTTAGGCAGGTCAGCTAAGAACTAAAGTAAGGTATTGTAATTTTTTTGAGTTCGTTTCTTGGGGTTTTTTAATCATAATGACTCTCGAGCTATTGAGGCTTCAGATAGGCTCACTGTGAATCACTTGCAGTACTTATATCAAGACTGAATAAATTTCTGGGAGGAAAAGAGTTTCGAATAGAAATTAAGCCTATTAAGACTGAAATCTTTTAGCCCATTTTATGCAAGAGATCAGATGAGATGACACAGTAATCACATCAATCTTTTAGTACATGTGCATCAAGACCAGTTTTAATTTCGTTACCAAATTCTTTTGTTTTCTTAAGATTCTTAGTAAGGTTGCAACATTTGAAGCTGCAAAGTAATAGTGAAGCCATAATAAATATATTTGCACTGAACTCTTTATATAATTCCTATTTTCCCTCAATTCCCAAATATTATCTGGATTGTTGTTAGTGCACTCTGAAAATATTTTGGCGATGTAATTACTAAGCATGTAAATTTATGGCATGATATAATAATAGGAAATCAATACAGAAAATATGTGTTGATGGTCACAGTTTTTTTGTCATTTCAACAAAATCATATCACCAAAATATGTGGTATTCCAAATTTTTCAAACTACTCAAGGTGATGTTTTGAGGGACACCTAAATGAAACTCAAAAAACCTAATATTCATCAGATCAAATATTACCCTTATCTATCCTTTGCATAATGAAAACTATAATCAGTCCAAATATTACCAGTGTTTTATCATTACTATTGTTTTAATAAAATTTCATTTCATATGTTAAGTACTGCAACTAAAATATGACATAAAATTTCTTGAACTCAATCAAAATTTTAGCTCATTTAGTTTTAGATTTACAAGGCATTTTATTGTTTCTGGAAAATTTCCTCAGTTTTCAGTAAAAGGAGATGGTGCATTTCATATTTTGAATGCATTTTTTTCCAAAGAGAGTACAAACACCTCACATTATTAAAATAAGAATGTATAAAAAGTACTTAGATTTCAAGCTTACACAGAAGAACAAAGGCTAAACATTATTTAAGAAGTTTATGCTCTTTGAGAAGTTTTGTCACTTTCCAAATACAACAGAAAATTCAACATCGAATTTTTGTTACCAGCTACCAACATTGTGATGTCTTTCTATAGAATGCTTATGAAATATACAACTTTTTTTTCTAACATGAAACTATAAACCTGGCAATGAATTGCAGCAAGATTTATTGTTTCTTCTACTTTTAGTATATGTGACTCCAAGCAGAGTCAAATTAAAACGCACTGGATCACTGGGTCAGGACTGTAACAACACAGCAAATTGAATACCAGAAAACATGAATTTTTGAGATGTGTAATGTTTAAAATCACTTGATAGATGAGAAACTCTTCCTAGGTTTTATGAAATTCTCCAGGCTATGCTTCATATTTCTTCCGCTCGCCCTCCCAGTTGTTTGAAATCTATTCATTTCTGCAGTGGCCCCTTGATCAGGAAATCAGATACAAAACAGTTAAGAAAACACTATTGCTTAAAAAAATACTGCTTGTCTTATGCAGGTTACATTAAAAATCATGCTCAATATAAATATATTTATATTATATAAATATAATATAAAAATGCTCAATGCCACAAAGTAAAATCTGAAACCAATATGAGAGGAATAGGGCAAAGAAATAAAGTTCAGACTTAGCTCCATCCTTCCATCCTCTGACATAAGTAAGGAATAAGGCTGTATCCAGGTTATTTATCCTGAAACTATTTGTTTTTAAAAATCTGGTTTTAAAAAACAGAAAGAAAAAACAACCCACAAAAAACCACCCCAAGTCCCCCAAAAAGCCTCCGAGAACTTTCACCACTATTACTGTATATAAACCAACCATGTCTTCTATTTTTATATTTGGAGTAATTTCGTGGGCAAGATACAGAATGCTGAAATTCAAATTTATAGAGACATTAAGTGCAATCTGGGGATTTTGCATTCCAGCACCATCTAAATTTTGATATGTGTCTCCTGAGCATCGTAACAGATGATGTCCACATGGATGGATACTTCCTGGCATTCACTTAGCAGGCTGATGACATGTCGACCACATAGTATGCCTGAACAAACACGTCGTGATGAAATCAATGAAACTGGATGTGAGTTGGACCTCTTCTTCTATATGTATTTTTATTAATAGATTTGATGTGAGTATCAAGTGTACACAGATTCCCCCAAGGGCCCAAATTTATTTTGTCCAACTCTGAACTTGGCATCCATTAACTCTCTTATCATGCATGGTTTCATTTTGTCAATTACTTTCTCAAAGTAATACAATTCTTCTCTCTCTAGTTGTTGCACTCAGTAAGATTTGGTGGGTTTGTAGACATCAGTTTTGCTGACTTCAGGGGATAGTTATGTGAGTTTCATTACATGTATTGATCCACCAAAAGGGGAAGATTTTTTCAAAATTCATTTTCTTGGTAGTTGATTTGTGCCCTGAGTATGAAGACTTCTCTATGTATTTTTATCCCAATGTAGATGCATATGTTGTCATTACTCATTTTAGTTATAAAGTCTTGTTGAAGTGTGTTCTTCATACTAATAGTGATTTTAAAAAATCACTGAGTTTCATTGAATATGCCTCATTTTTCTGTGCTTGAAAAAAAGGGGGGGTGGACTGAAGTTGTATTTTGAGGCTCATTTCTTTGTGTTTGTACTTTTACGAATAAAGCTATATGTAGTTGGAATTAATGTAGGAAAGTATACAATGTGCTGAGAGGAAAACACTGTTACAGTATGAATACATAAAAGAAGTAGTTATGCATTTTTAAACTCAGTGAAGAAAAGAGAGTTAAGCCATGATCTAATCCTTAATATATTGGTCTAACTTTGTTCCTTGTGATGCAATTAGATTTGATGTCCTCTTTAATCTCTTTTACCTTTGTTTTAACTACTGTTGCAACTCAATACATCTCTATTAGAATGTTTGCTTTTTTAAGAGCTATTAAGAAGCAAAATTTAAATCAATGAACTATATAATTGCAGCTGACTTGTATTATAGAATCACAGATTCATAGAATATGGCTATATATACCTAAATGTATGCCTAAATATACCTTACCCCTAAAGAAAGATTAAATCAGAACTAAAAGTCAGATACTACAGAAATTTGAAAGGAAATATGTAAAATCTTTACCTCAGAAAATCTTTACAACCTTCTATAGGCTGCTTTCAGACTGAACTCACATGGATAAAATTCTCTCATGCAGTTCTGAAATAGTTTGTCTGTGAAGCACATGACATAACTCTCATGGTATACAGTACTTTATTTGTCTTTTCTATAGGAGAACCTGCCTGTGTCACAATTCATTTAGTTGTTTATCATCAGCACCAACAAACTGATAAAATCTTTGGTGTTTTACACTGCTATGAGTTTTTCTATTCCCTGTAAAGTTAATAATTAGATGTCATTCATGATTGTATTGGTTCTGGCTGAGATGGAGTTCGTTTTCCCATAGCAGCCCTCACAGTGCTGTGCTTTGCACAGAAAGCTGGAAAGGTGTTGATAACACATCAGTGTGTTGGCTACAGCTGAGAAGCACCAGCACAGCATCAGCCCTGTCTCTCAACATTCCCCTGCCATCAGTAGGCTGGGGGTGGGCAGGGTCCTGGGAGGGACCAGAGCTAGGCCAGCTGACCCAAGTCAGCCAAAGGGATATGCCACACCATTTCACATCAGCCACGATACAAGAGCTAAGGAAAGGAAGAGGGATGGGGGGTATTTGTTATTTACAGTGTTTGCCTTCTGGAGCACATTGTTATGTGTGCTGAAGCCCTGCTTCCTGGGAAGTGCCTGAACATTGCTTGCTGATGGGAAGGAGAAAATAAACATTTTTTTTCTTTTTGTTTGTGCATGCAAACTTTTCTTTTGCTTTAGTAAACTGCCTTATCTCAACCTACAAGTCGTTTTCCATCTTATTTTCCTTCTTGTCCAGCTGGGAAGGGGAGTGATAGAGCTGTGCAGTAGGGACCTGGTGTCCAGCCAAGGTCAATCCTCCACAATGACATCTCAGTGGAGCTATAGCTATTATTTTTTTGCTGTAACTCACCAAACATACAAACAACAAAAAACCAAAAAGAAAAAACCCAAAGCTGGAGAAGGAAGCTACAATAAAATTGACCAAAATTTCATTTTGCTTTGCTTTTTTTTTCCCCTGAAGTAGATAATTATAAAAGAATTACTATATACTTCCACAGAAAACAAGTTTTTTGATCTGAAACAATACCACCATACCATGTACTTGTGAAAGAAACAAATTAAAGAAATCACTAGTGTCACCAAAAAGCCAAATGAGTAATTTTCCTTTTATTCAGAAGAACAGTGTCTAGGGATATTCATCAAGGATAAATAGAACTGTACTTCAATTCTTGTCTCTACCTGAGGAGATTTTGAACTCATCTGTCACATTTGAAACACCTGGCCAGGCAATATTTTAATATTCAGGTAAATATATTGTTAATTGTCTTCATCCACTGTTCCTTTCTTTTGAAAAGAATGTTGGTATGAATAATTGTTCTCTCTTGTTCCACTCCACCGAAAGCTGTCAACACCAGCAAATTAAGGATTTTTTTTTTTCTGTGCCTCACCAGGACCTCTTAAGATGCCTCATATATTCAATGCTAATAGGACTATTAGAAAAGCATCTGAAGCCATTTCTTATGTACAGGAAAATATTTAAATTGTGTGATTATATTCTTTGAGCCATATTCCTCTTGACAGTATCTGCAAACATCAAAAAGCTATTAAATCTTTGTATCTGGAAATTTCAGTTAATGAAAAATTCAATCAATCATTTATGATATCTCAAAAAAAATTTTTTAAGCCTGCATACTTTTCTGGTTTCAAGATCCTGGGAAGATACAGAACAACATGATATGTAGGCAACATGATGCACATTTTGTGACACACCTTATGGACCTCCTTGCTTATATGTACCATGCAAAATTATAGAATCCTCTTTTAGGCTCTTGCACATCTTATGCTGCAATTCCCTCAGAAACATCAGTGATGTTTAATGTGGTTTAATGAACTCCAGTGAGACTTTAACTGAACAAATAAAGAGCCACAGAGGCACTTAATGAGGTATGGAATCAAGCATCATCACAGAAGGGAGTAAGACCCAGCAGCAGAGAGTGCAGAAAAGGCTGTAATGTTATATATTATGAACACTAGTGGGGGGAAAAAAGAAATAAAAAATTCTATACTATCTTCTGCTACTCATATTCTTGAGCCCTGCCAATAAAACCTTTAAACCTGCAAAACTCTCATAATGCAAAAATTTCTACGCTCGTGTCACATGAACTGTTTCTTGGTGATAACATTTTTATTTAATTATGTCTGTGAGCATCATAACTTATATTGATGAACATGGATTGGCATAGTTGTTTAAGCCTATAATGAACTAAATGTTATACAGAATACAATTTTCCTCTTCATTTACTTTAATTATTCTAGTTGTAAATGCTGTTGCCTTCCAAGATTACTGAATAAATCTCACTGTAGGATCAATTACTACAGTTTAAGAATTAGACTTAAAAGTTGTTTTGTAATTATGTACAGATTTTGTGCCATTAGATCTCAGCATTATTCTTCCTAAAATATTTGGAAACCTAATGACATAAAACATTAGAGTCAACATCCCAGGACAGTTAAATACTGAACTTTTGTAAGCATCTCACTTCTTAACTGAACTACATTTTGTTAATTTGGCCTCTTTAATGTTTTAAATGAGAATGCTGGCAAATAAAATCAAATTTTTCTAATTTGTGCCAAAGAGTAAAAACATCAATAAACTCAGGTGGTGGAGACAGATCCATAAACATTGCGTAGTTCTACTTCAGAGAAGGAAAGAGTGACCTAAATCTTTTCTAAGATGGTTTTAGGGAGTTTCTGATCGTTCTTGTAGAAATGGACAGGTATAACACTCCAGCAGAAAGAAGCAAATAATTAAAAATCTGCTAGCTGAATTCAGAGCTTTGTTGACAACTGAAATCTATTATTCAAAATAAAGAATTCAATAACATACTAAACCTATCCTAATTCATGGTACAATCAGAGTGACCCCATTACTGTTTAATCTCATATCAGAAGATAGAAGGTTAGGACCTCAAGTTTTCTCAGTTGATATATAATCCAAACTAAATGAAAGACTGATTCAGAAGCATTGGGAAAAATTGCCAAATTGATATATATGCTAATCTGCTCTGCTATCCCCTTATAGATGTTCTGAAATTAAAGCTTGCATCCGTCATTTTATTCTGTAGGAAAAGTACAAGAGAAATGACCCCACTTCTGTTAACATCAGTTGTTATAAACAAGCAAAATTTGAAGGATGAAATGAAAACCAATTCATGACCCAGTGACCAAATTCATAGATGGAGCTATAAATTAACTCAAATAATTCTAAGTGAAACTACTGAAAAATATAAATTGGTATATTTACATGTTTCTTACGTGCCACTTACTGTACACGTTATAACTGCTTAAGCTCTCTCCAATTTCATTTAGTATTTCTTTTCTCATATTAATTTCTTTAAACTCACCAATAAAGGCCTAATTTAGAGTTGATGTGCAAGCTGACTTCTTGTGTTATTGTTTACATCAAATTGCTCGTCTACAAGTGTTACATTTGATACTCACTGAGAAACAAGAGTAGGGGAATTATGTCTCAGTTATTTAGAGTGCTTTTACATTCATTCCTTTTTGCATCTTTTAGATCATAAATGTGTTATAAAAGATTAAATTCTTTACACACAAGCCATACAGTTGTGTGTCACGTGGAAGTTACTGAAAGCTGTCCAAAAGTTGCCAAGGTTGCATGAGTGAGCATTTCATAAAAGGCAACAGAATGAAATAAAAAATTATATATATATTATATATATATAAAATATATATATAAAAAAAGTTAAAATATCCGAAAGAAAGAAAACCCTGAGCAGCTGAATATCACCACATCTGTGCTACTGACCAGGTCTTGGTCCAGCCTGTAGGCTAATTCCTAATTTTTTTAAATTTTGCAAATAAATGCAAAAAACTCTCTTTGGACTCATATACAGTGGTTTAACATGCTTAAATATATTAATAAGGTGATTAGGTCACCTTCTGCATCACCAGTACAAAACTTAAGATGTTCATGACACTGTTTTAGTTTGCAATGTATCTTTAAATTCATTTCACCAGCCATCTTCTGTGTGATTCTGTGTAACAAGAAGATGGATGGTGAAACCAAATCAGAAAGTCAAGGATAATCTGTTCTATTGCCCCAATAACAGCTGTTGATAGTATTGTAAAAAAGAAACCACCTACGTGAACTTCCACTGGGGGCTAAAGGAAAAGAAATTTAGTATTCTGATAGGTTGACAGTCAGATTTGTGGGAGCAAAAAAGTCAATCTGTTTTTTCCATATTACCCCTGTAAAGTCCAATACCTGGATGTGGCAGAGTATTTTTAAAGAATCCTTTATTCGTATTTCACCAGCTCTTCATTGCCTCTGAAGAACCTTCCAAACCATTGTGCAACAAAAACCAAATATTTCCTCTGTGTTTTGGGACAACAGAATAAATTTGAACAGGGGCCAGTTTAATATATATGATAGGTAATGATGAAAACATTCACTTCAGCCAGTTAAGTAATAGCACTTAAAATTATTTCATAAGATATTATGATCATATAACAGGATAGTTTCTTTCTTCTTGATTTTTGAAAAGATATTCAGTATATATAATGCTAATCTCTTCACTTTGATATTTGCCAATTTACTAGTTTCAATTTATTGTTATAAACAATACTTATTTTCATTAAATATTATAGGGCTTCTTGGTGTTTTCTCAATTTCTTTTCCATCTTCTCACATAAATTCATTACACTTCCTGTCTGTCAAATTAATTGAATTTGTCCGTGTTTTTGGAACTGAGAAAGGTACCTAAGCAGATTCAGAAACATACAAGTAATGTCTACAAACACAGATATGCATAATGGAGATCCCCAAAAATTCAGTACTGCAGGAAATTAAAGAAAAACATCCCAAAGATGGGATAACTTGTAACACCTATGAATAACAATTTTCCAGCCTTAGGTTTTAGCTATATTGAAAATGAGTTCTATCACCATTTCAGAAACATGATTTAAATAATTTAGAGCCCAGATGAACCAAAAAAAGGAAAAAATATATTATGCCAATTTGAGTCCTCTTTGAAATACATCTTATCTGACATTTGGTGTAAGTTGCTGGTTAGCTGGATGAAGAATTAACGATAATCCTGTTGCTAGAATTACCTGATATCAAAACATAACAGACACCTTTACAGTCTGGCTGCCATAGAAAAAACTAACAGTGATCACATCATCCTCTCAGTTTTGTAGACTTCTCTCATGTCATTAATGAGCTGTGCTTTGATAGAGAAATATTGCCCAAAAGTAATATTGAGTACGTTCATTAGTGAACTACAGGTCTCCAAATTAGTGAAATGTCTTTGAGCAGTTTAAACTTGTGATGGAGAGCATTTAAGCATTTAACTGCCCCCAGCTTGATTGCTTTCTTAGACTGGGGTTTAAATGCTTTGCCCCACTGCATTAGTGAAAAATGGCCATCAACCCAGAATAACCTGAGGTGGGCCATTTAGCAGGTACTGCAAAATAGTACATGTATTACTATTATGCTGTCCAGTAATTGCACCTTAACAAAAAATGCAAATCATTTCCTACAAATGTTGATTCATTTTCAATATCTAAGGGCAATAATAGGAACTAGAAATATGTTCCAATGAATAATAGATTATGAAAGACTATCTTGCATTGTTTAATCATTTTTCCCTTGAGAAAAAAAAAGTCATGCTTTTGAAATCCTAATGTTTCTTGCCTATTTGAAGAACAATTATGCTCTCCACAGGCAAAGTGATATTTTAATTTATTTTGCTTTCCAAATTAGTAGAACTGTAGACTTTCTATTCCAGAAATAGCCCCAGAATCCAGTTTTTGAATGTTATGCTAAGTCTTTCCTATATGTCTCTATACAAATCATATCTCATTTTTATACATCAGGATTATATTTTAGAAAATTCTCCCAAAGGGGAGTTGTTGCAGTCTTTTAAGAAAATACTGAATGGGAATCATTTAGGGTACATAAATGGAAAATATTCTTGCCATACAGCTAGGCACATATGAAAAAGTCAAGAACAATTTATCTTTCAAAATGACCTTTTTGGCAGATTTCTCTAATAAGGTCAAGCTATTTTCACATATGGCGAGAAGCTTTATTTATCAGTTGCAAACACCAGTGTAATAGTTCAATCCTGTAATAGTTCTGTGTTCAAGGATACCAAGTGGTAGGCTACTACTGTCAGTACCTAAATGTCCAAAGTCATTTGCTTTATCAGCATAAACTTTTCATTCTTATATTTCAAATCTCCTAAAGACCTCACCCATTGGACTTAGCCACTATAATGGAGGAAAATAATTTACTGTAATTTAGAGAAACCTACCAGAACCTGACATGCTTCCATTGTGCAACCCAATTATATTTTTACGGAATATTTGCCTGCGGGGAATAAAAGTTTCTGCCTGATGCATTTGTGCATCTTCCCTACAGAGCACCTTCTGATGAGCTTTGTCTGCCAAAAGATGCAAAATTGAGTGTCTTTTTATTCAAACTGACCTAGTGACTTCTGCTTTTTTGAAATATCATTACAGAAATTGAGCCCTACCTGTGTGACTTGTAGGGTTTATTATTCTCTACACATTTTTTCCTTTAACTGCTAATTATTTTGTATTATTTTTTCCTGTTGTGATTATTAAGAGGTGATATGTGTGAGTGTGATGTCAAGATAAACAGCTTTAGACCTTCCTAACATGACAAACCCAAAAACATAGGCATAAAGCTACATTGTCAGAGATACACACCTTTATTTAGTGAATCACCTTATGCAGCTGTATGACACAAACCATTCATTCACTTTTTAGAAGCCTTTACTCAAGGCAACATTTCTCCCTCATTTAGTTCAAGAGGAATGGACCACAAAAGGTCAATCCAGTGAGAAGAATGAGATAAATGCTGGCTAACAGATTGATCTATGAAAGTATGTGGTCCACATACACAAATGCACACATAGCACCAACCTATATCTACCTTCACACTTAATGATCAGATCTGATGAGCTGATGGGTCTTCTATGGGCAAACTGTTCAGATTTGAATACTTCTGTCTGCAGTAAGCAAGAAAAGGAGAAGCAATAAATAAACATGAGAACTGCACTTTATCAGACTACAACGGAGATGTATGCTGATTCATTTATAATACTTTAAGACTGCAACCAGTTAGGTACTGTTGAGGTAGAAAGATAAAAGCAGAGAGACTTCATGGTAGGAGAAGCAATATGCTTCAACAAAATAAAGGTAAGAGTATTAAAAGGTATGATAAGAGGACTTCCTCTCTCACACAAAAATTAGGAGCTTATTTTCAAAGAAAGAGTGAGACTCCTAAGATGGTGTTAGTTGACACAATGGAGACATTGTCTAAACTGAATATATTTTCTCCTTTTTTTTTTTGTTTTCTTTTGCATTATGTTCAGGAGTAATGGCAACCATGACTCTAGTAGGCAACTGCATTCAGGCAAATAAAGTACGATCTAGAAAGGAGATGCAGAGGTGAAGCTTGCAAGAAATAGCAGTACCTCCTGTGAGGAAGACAATAAAAGGTAAGTCGGTGGAAAGATACCCAGGGAGTATGAAAATAAAAAAGATATCCTGGTCTACTCATGTATGAACATGAATATATGTGTGTGAATTAATGTTCCTTTTGGGTGCCGTGTTTATTCTGCACTTCCAAATAATATTGTGAAACTGGCATTAGATTAGAGTAGTAGCACTGCTCAGTCAACTGAAAAGACAGTGTTGACTTGGATCAGGCTCATAACTCATATCTGCATGCACTGATTTGGGATGCTATACATCACCCTATAGCTCAGTATTGAGTAGTAGTTATCTTTTTCTTTTCTATTAATAAAAAATCTATTGTGAAAGGTACAGTACTAATCTTTCTGGAAATTTTGCTGTGTCTAAGAGCATTATAACTCTACTGGCATTTGAAATAATGTGAGAAAAAAAAAAAGAAACATTTACAAGAAGAAAATGTCTTCTTATCTAGCAGAAAACATTAGTAAAATATTTTTTTGTGTTTACAGTGAAAGCAAAAAAGCTTGTAATAGATTAGCTGTTCACCACCACTGGTGGATGTTTCCTGAATCAGTATGCAGCACATATGAGCAATCTTCACCAAGCAAAACAGCAATGGATGCATAGTAATTATGTTAGAGCAATGTAGACATGATTTAGGAAGGCAGAACTTGGAGTGCCTCTGTGGGGACTGGATGAGATATGAACCTGAAATCCAAGTTCTTGCATAGGCATGTGAGTGAATACATGTGCACAGCCACACACAGACATGCATGCTCGAGCAAGTGTAAGAAATAACCTTCAGTTTACATCCATGTCACACAAAGAGATAGACTAATACTTTCAGCTTAGAAGATTACAAAGATAGAAAAGCAGATTAAAAATGACGTTGCCTATTAAGTAAATAAAAGAATATTAAACAGGTATAAAATACTTGTAATTGTGTTTTAAAATATTTGAAAATTATTGAGCATTGAATATTTCATTTTTTCATCTATATATTTCTCTGTAACTCATTTGAGCTATATTTTTTCTTCATTACTTTTAAGCTTTTCAGCTCATTAATTTGTTATCTAATTATATCTAATTACTCTTTCACAGCAGTATACCTAATTTTCAAGAACTACCAAATTTGTACTGTCAGATGTTCTGAGAATTTGTTCAATACACAAAATTGTTTCACTTCATTTAAGATCCAACATATTAATTTAGCAAAAAACTGGACCAGCATTTTCTGATCTATAAATATAATATTATTATCTTAAGGTCATCTTCTCATTGTCTTACAGCCCCTCTGTACTTTATGGAAATTAAGCAACAAAGAGGACATTTGTCTTTCATTAGAATGAACAAATTTTTTATTAGATTCTATTAAAATTTAAGACCATAAATAGTTAACCTGTTTGAGAAGCAAGATCAAACCTACATCTGTTCTCTGGCATCTCTTTTATATCTAAGAAAACATACTGTGCTTGGCAAAACTTCAACATTTAAAACTTGTGTTGTCTTTGTTTCTGGGATGTTGTTACACGTTTTCAACTTCTTTCAATGTTTTTCTTATTCTAAAGGAGGGCTAGGATGGTTTTCGACTTACATCTGTGTTTCTGGTTTCTCTCTAGAGAGACATGATTTATTGAGTTGAAATTCTTTCTGTTTAATCTTGTTCAGAGAAGGGAGGGAACCTTAAACAGAGATTTGGTAGCATGTACGTCTTTGGTAAGTGGATTCTGTAAAGCCACAGGAAATGTTTCTGTTGTAAAAAAGTCTTCCGCCTTTGTGTTTAACTGTGCTGTCAGACCCAGGAAGAATTCTTCACAGCTCACATGTTGACCACAAACCCGATTTTTTTTTTTTTTTTTTTTTTTTTCACAGAGAGGAGACTGAATATACAAGCCACTCTTTTCTGCTGGAAGATAGAGCACTGTTCTTCCAAGAGTTTATCTGAAGACAGCAAAATTTTGTCATCCTTGCTTTCCGTAAGTAGGTTTGCATCTTAGAAGCCTATGGAGGTACATATTGGTCTTGTAGCTGGTTGGAGTCTGGAGGATTGGTGAATTCAGAGGCTTATAGTCATAGACTTTTGAAGGCTGTGCTACACTGTAGCAAATCTTGGAAGCAAAAGAAAGGGAATTTTCAGTTGTGCCATCTAGATGCATTTTCTAAATTAGGTTTTTATAGTTAAACTTTCTTTTTCTTGGGCAGGAAATAAAAGAGTAAGAGGACCTTCTGATCCTGATACTTTCATATTGCAGCTGGAAGTCTAAAGAAAGGTGTCCAAAAAGAACTCAAAATTAAATCAGGCTCTGTTTGACATAACTCCTAGCGGGATCTTGGGAAAAGGATAAACAATTCCATGTAATTATTTTCTTCCATAAAATGTGACATAAAGGATGAATCAGTGCTTAAGAATGGAATTTTCACAGCTGTATCTGAGAAAGTATTAGCCTTCCATTTGGTCAGTTAAGCTCTTGGTTGGTGTTCAAACAGCATATGTGTACATTAGCCCAGTAAAAGCCAAAAGCTTGAGATGATTTATTGGAAAGCCCTTCAGAAAGCTTACTATTCAAACATCTTTATAACCCACTGGATACAGTCACAGAAGTTTTTCCAAAATAGGCTTAGCCAGAGCAAGAGGCTTCCCATCTGTCTGAGGAACTGCTATCTCTAAAAATAGCAGAGGGAAAGAGGGAAGTAGATTCTAGTGGAAATGTGTTACTGACAGCATCCGAATGGGAGTATATGAAGGATTGCCTTTTATCAATTTCCACGGATTCAGAAGCAGGGATCAGACATCGGGGGAGGTTTACTGTTGTCTGAATATAGACACTGCTACAATATGAGCTGTTCTGCAGCTTCTCATCTGTCCAATAGGTTTTGTTTCAGAAAATCAAGATTCTGCTAAAGGACCTTGTATTTATTTTCCAGACACATGCAGATCCTTAAGGCACCTAAATTGGTTTAATAGACACGTTTTGGGAACTGAATACTACCCTAAGTGTTTATCAGCTAACATTCTGCTGTAAGTTTGCCATTTGAAGAACAAGTTGCTCCTAAACACAAAGAAACTGTATCCTTTCCCAAGAATTAGACGGCTT
Source organism: Corvus kubaryi (assembly GCF_017639235.1). Taxonomy (NCBI): domain Eukaryota; kingdom Metazoa; phylum Chordata; class Aves; order Passeriformes; family Corvidae; genus Corvus; species Corvus kubaryi. The sequence continues at coordinate 19,962,785 of NW_024580671.1, read as the reverse complement.
CTTCCAAACAAGAAATCTGAAGGAATGCAGTCACTTGTGGATGTCTCCACTGAGAATGATGCTATAGCCATTACTCTAATAATATGCTGTAGGGAAATTATGGATGACCAGAGAACAGAAAGCCAGCAAGAAGCTTTGTTAATTTATTTGTTGCAGAGATCCTGCAGTCCAGGCTGTAATTAAGGCTTGGCAGGCTCCCAAGCCCATCACCATACACTCAGATTGCTGCCTGTAAGACATGCAGCAGGTTTTGATAGCAGATTCTTAACAGTAGTTCAAACTTCAGCTGCTGTTGTGCTATCTGAGTTTAGGACCCTGTAAGGAAGAGCCTTAGTCTCCTCCTTAGCCACATAATAAAGCTATCTTCGCTCAGCCTGGCATAGCCAGAGCCTGCCATGTTATTTCTACAGGGTTGTAAACCTGGTGATGTAACCAATGCTCCTCTGTTCAGTGATGTTCAGTGGTTCTACCTAAACCATTACCAATTTTCAAAGAACTACTACTACAAAAGTCCTCAAGTACATTTCCCAAGTAACATGGAAATTAAAAAAATAAAGAAAACAGAATGGAAAAACCAAGATTATCAAACAACACCCTCATTTGATAACAGGTGGTAGAAGATTTAAACACAAAATTATAACCTTATAAGATTATGTGATTTTCACATTAGTATTTTATCAATCTGCCTCTCAGGAGAATATGTTGAAGAGCACAACAGAAAAAAGAAGCTATGTCGAAGAGTGGGTAACAGTGGGGTAACATTTTTAATGTTCTTAGCAATAGGACAGAATGTTATTATCATAAGAGACCTTGCTTGCAAATGAGGATGTTAAGTTTTATCCTTTCCATGGGCATGGTGAAACTGCTCATTTCTACCCCAGGATGTATCAGACCTGCCTTCCTTCAAATATCTACATTCTTCTACATGTTTACCAGACGAAATAGACAACACTGTTCAGTGTTTGAAGTCCAACATAATTATAAATCAGTAGTAGACTGGATTAGAAGAGCATCTAGGTAAATGAGTGTCGGTAAAAGAGCATTCACTTTAAGTGCTGACTTTTAGAGCTCTACTGAATTAGATAGGATAATTATCGCATTTCTAAATGGCTGAAAATCCTTAGGACAGCGTAGGGTTTTGGTTTATTCATTTAAATCTTAAACGTATGGCTGCAGAGATAAAACATGTATAAAACACCAGTATCACTGTGGGTGCGCTTTGGAAACGCTGCTCACATCTGTATTTCCCAGTGAAACAGTATATAATTTACTAGTTCTGGTGACTTTTATCCCTCCAAGGAGTTCAAAGATTTTCTGTGCTAGGCAGTATAAAAACACACAGTTGTAATGGTAAATATAATATATTAACTAGTGTCCCACATTGCATTGGATGAAAAATTAAGTCTCAGAGGTGTTTCTGGTATTTGGAATAAGAGTTCTCATCACTTTTTGACATGGGATTACTCCTCTGGGCCTCCTTTTCAGAGCAGTGTTTCTTATTGTGATGCAGTGGCGATGGTAAATACCCAGTTGTGGCTCTCTTCTCCTTTACACATGCCTGAAGGAGTTTAAGTACTGTCTTGTCAATGTCATACGGTATATCCAGCATAACTCCTCTGTAGACTTCTCAAGTTTCTTTCCTCCCAAAAGAGAAGAACCTAAGCATTTTGTCATTTTATGGAAAAAATAAAAGAACTGGGTCATTTGACCATGAAGAGATTGTGGCACTAAAAGAAACTAGAAGAGTGAATTAAAACAGCTCATGTGGAGCTTACTCAGTAAGCACACTCAAAGCTGCAATGCAGCACTCTAAGCCTCTGTCCTGCATCTGCAAGTCTCTGCTCCATATCTGTGACCACCAGGATTTCCAAAATTAATAGTAAATTTCAGAATAGATCTGTTAAGCCATGTCAGACATGTGAGGATACAGAATCTCAGGAAGATGATACAGAAATACAAATAATTATGGTACAGGCCCAGCTGTGAAGGAGTAAGAGACCAGAAATAATTCTAGGTCATGTTCAGTATGAGAGATAGGACAGCTCTGCATCTTTGAACTCTAGTGTCTCCAACAACCACGAGCAGGAACACGGTCTATTTACAATTAATTCCAATTACTAACATTCGGATGGTAGAGATGAGCATTTGGAAGCAAGACCACTTCAATTTCTGGACTCCATTTCAGCTGATACACTTAGTCATGAAGAGATATGAATCTAGAAAATAATGCTGTGGTACTTCCATCAAAAGAGGAATACTATGTCATTTTCTTTGCTTTTGGTTGAAATTTGCAGCATGCAAAAAATGTTATCAGACCAAATGGGATAGGACTCCATGGCTGTGTACAAGCAGAAAACCTGACTTTTAATATCAGATGACAAAAAATGCAATTAATGGTGCATTGAAAAGGATGTTATTAGTAGAACATAACTTGCTGAAACCTCAAAGCTGTCTACTAGATTAACAACCACATGATAAATTAACACTCAGTACCTAAGACCTTGGAGAAAATATAAGGGAAAGTATTTCTTTCCTAATTTTTTACATATGGCTTGATTTAATATCTGAACTAATAAAAAATGCTCTGTGGCTATTTAAACACCTGAAAAGAGCCAGGAAAATGGCATCAGGATTTAGAAACTCACCAACTTACCAAAATGGATTTTCTTCTTTCAAAACACGTATTTTAATCAACATTTCTATTTGCTATGTCTTTTAGATCACAAACTTTTTAATTGCAACAATTTCGCTGTATTTATGAACATAATTTTTCATATTATAGGTACCACAATAACACAACTCAGAATATTTCTAAATTTAATGAAGAAAACATACATTGATTATATACTTGAAGTTACATTGGAATTTGACAATGGTTAGAGCAACTGTTAATCCAGGGTGGGTAGAATCCAACACGTATTTCACGTATGCTTCTTTATTTTCTGGGTTTTTGATGAGTTTCTTTGGAAGAAACTCAGAGGAATTGTGTTTTCATTGGGAATGAAGAACAGATGTGTGTAATGAGTGTCTGGGATGGAAAGGAAATCTGTGCAGCTATATATTACATCAGATTTTTTTTATCATTCTCAATTAGCTTTGGAGAGCATTGACTACAATGCCACCAGCTGCTCTTTCAACTGACTGTAAAGTTTTACTAAGCAAAATGGACCCTATATAGCAAATTTTATTGCACTTTCTTGTTAAAAATTAAAAGACAGATTATAGCAAGCCAATGTACACTTGTGCTTTGTCATGACCCATTCCAGGAGACAAGAGCAACCCGGGTTCTTTTTAATAGATTCCTTGGGTGGATTAAAGTGAAACAACACTGAATGATCAATGCTTGTAAGTCTATATATATATGTAAAAATTTCTTATGGTTTATTTTAGAACAATTTGGTTGCAAAGGAAAGCAGGTATGTAGCTGTTTTGATTGTTATTATCTATAGTAATGTAATGATATGAAAGCATTGCAATGTGAAAACACAAAAATACCATCCAAGGACATGTGTAAGGGAAAAGAGAGAGAGAGAGGGAGAATAAGAGTGTGAAAATCTCACCACCCTGTCAACCTTCCATGAGTCTTGATTGTTGCAGCTTAGATGTCCCTCGGTCAAAGTACATCGGGGGTGGGGGTGGAGGGGGGAGCCTCCAAAACATAAAGTCCAATGGGCTAAAATACTCTCAGGCTAGGTGGGAATGTCCAGCTACCTGCCCTCAGGGAAGAGCTTTCAGTGCTCTGGTGGAAGGCCTCAGAAATGAGTCTGGGAGTGCTTTGGGTGTATTTGATGGCTTATGACACCTTCTAAGACATGACAGTTGCCTCTCAGGCTTCTGAGCCAGGATGCTCCTTCCCTTCAATGGGGGAGAGGAGGAGGAGGAGTTACAACCCAGGGGTTTGTGTAGGCATGGCATGGGACTCCTTCCTGTCTCCACAGGGTTTTCTTCTCTTATTCATAGCTCATCATTCATTCTCTGTCTTAGGGATTGACCATTACACACCCAAAAAATTTAGCTGCCTCTAAATGCAGCTCTAAAAAAACCTTCTGATGCCTTCACAACTGGGGAATGTTTTGAGTCATTAACCCATAAAATTCACTCTCTCACATGCTTCTATCATCCTTCTCTTCTATTTTTAAGACCTTTTTTACTGTTGTTTTTATCAGCAACTGAACAAAAAGGAAGTACATGATGTACATGGGCATTATGTATCTTATGTTTTACCTTTGAATCTCTATCATTTCTTTTTCTCAAAGCTTAATCTGTAATGAAATTAAAGGATATGGAATATGTTATTTATTTTCTATGCATTGAGTGAAAAATGAGTTTGCACCAAGATGCCTACCCTAGGTTATATGAAGGAGTAGAGCAATCTTCCTCAGAGAGGAAACCACTTCCTCCTTTACAGAACTGTATTGAAAAAAAGCTGAATTATCATACAAATCTATTTGGTTTGATATACTTTATCCAGTTTATCAAGTAGGATCTAATTTGTAAATCAACGTCTTGTTTCAAAGGCAAATTCCATTATAAATTCCTGAAAATCTTTGAATTTCATCTCAATCGATACAGCCTTGTATTTTGCTTAGATTGAATTCTAGAGACAGAAGACAAGATCCACAAAAGTTCTTTGATCACTAACTCCTTTAGACTACATAAGAGTTATATCCTGTTAAAGATGTATTGCAAACACAGAGGCATCTGATAATTTTAGAAACTATTTTTAGAAAAACGTATTTGTTTTTCTAATTGTTTATATTATTAAAGACATTATACCACTTCAACATGTAAAGATTTTTCAAGAATATTTGAGAATAGATACAGATTAAACATATTCTCATTTAGGTTCCTATCTCAAATAACCTGAGTTTGGGTCTTACCTCTGTAGACACATCTTGTTTTATGTACCAACACAAGTAGCAACACTGGAACTATATGAGACCTTAATTTTTGAACTTTATTGACCAGTGGGTACCTAAACATAGATTTTTACTCATTCTAGCAAGGGCAAACTCACACTTCTGGATGACTAAAATTTTAACAGAGCCACACAGCTGTGCTGTAAATTGTCAAGCCAAGTCTGAACATGTGTTTGGCAGGTGTTTGGCACAGTGGGCAAGAGAAAATATTTCATCATGATTAGGAAGAAATGGTTCTTGTAGACATTAATTACTTAATTCCTTTCTGCAGGGATGCAATGCCTTTTTAAGCAGATAGTATGAATATGCTTTATGTAGGTGCATTGTTTCAAAGACACTGGACAAGAGGAAAGAGGATTTGTTTAGTTATGGTCCAGGATAGCAATAGGAGGTTATACATTAAATTATTTCATCTATCCTTTCATTGAGACAGCCAGACCTTAGCAAATGTCTACTAACACAGATATATATTGCATGCATCATTTATCTAAGAAGTAGTGGCAGCCAAGTTTTATTGTGAGGCTGGAAAGAACATTCATGAAAGGGCATCTGATGACTTAAATAACATCCCTGGGTATTGAACTGTGACTTCCTCTAGGAGAAGAAAACCTCCTTCAGCAGGTTGAATGAGACATTTCTAAAATTACAGTGTGAAAAAACACACTCCTAAAAATGTACCTAAAATAATTTAGATCACCAATGAAAACAGCTTGAACAAAGATTAGCCATTATTTCTGCTTAATTTGTTATTTAAAGGTGATTTATGCTGCAGCAGAAACTGATAGCCTTATTCTTTGATTTTCCCTCTGTGATTAAAACAGTGGATTCTTCACTTGTTAGGGCTGGATTTTATGACAGTGTGTTAATAGTCAATCACTTGCAATTTCTACAAGTGCCTCATCTAATACAATCAATGTTTTTTTCCCTTGTTCCAGGTGTCATCTCTATGATAAAATCTGTCTTTTATGTGGCTGTAAACTGATCATGGGTCATGAAATACAATGAGTGCATTTCACAAAGTGAACAAATCATTACTCACTCTCAATATTAACTGAATGTACAAGTAAATGAAAGCAAGTAAAGTTTTATCTTTATATACAGCTAAAACTTAAATTCGATTAAAGGCTCACCTAGCTAGTGGTCCATATTCCATTCTTACCCATGTTTAATTCTATGAATTTGTTAAAGACGAATTTCTCCAAAGGTTATAGGGTGTCAAATCACTCAAGGAATGGGATGACAAAACTTTGAGTGATCAATTACACACTGAACAGAAGAAGACTGAAAATTCTGATTAGGAAGGCTTATGTGTTCCTCATAGACTACTGATTTACGTCATTAAGACTTCTTGTCATCAGAAGAAACATAAGTCATTGCACTACTTTAAACTGCTACTGACAATTCTAATTATTTTATTGGAAGATGTAGGTTTGTTTATATTTAGTAATGATGTTACTTCTTCCTGTTTGTGAGCAAGTGGATAGCTATAAAGGAAAAAATATTTTTGTTTTATAGAGAGGAGTATAATTAAATATCTAACACATAAAAAAATCTTAATAGATACTTGTACACATGGAGTTCATGCCTAATATCTAGTATCACTTTGAAGTTCAGAATTGGAATAATTATCAGGGGGTTTTCAGTAACACATTTCAAGGTAAAGAAAGTAAAATCATTTGATGCTAATGCATAAAAACCTAGATTCACAAAATCACTTTTAATACTACAGTATTCAATGAATTGTAATAAACCTCAGCAGCATCCAGGACCCTACTAAGTCTGTAAGATTTCACAGCTTCATAGGAAATGTTTTCTCATCACACCTTGCCTTGCTGGATCTTCCTGTATTTGAAAACATAGCCATCAACCCCTTTCTCAAAATGGGATTCAGAGATGAGTCCACCAGATAAAATAAAATTCTATATTCAGTGAACCACAGAAATAAAATGCCCCAGAAGTAAGGAGAACCAAATCCAGCTTATTCTCTCAATGACATGAATGTCAATGGATACCTTCCAGAAGACCACAAATCTAGTGTGATTTTCTATGGTGGGTCTTTCTCAGTCCTTACAGCTGAAACCATTTAATTTTGAATTAATAAAGACAAAAAGGAACTAATTAAGAACCTAGAGTTAAATACATCTGGCTTAGCTTAAGCATTTCAAAATTATACCTCTAAGTCTGTTGTACTCACATGGGTCTCTTTCTATAGTCAGAGAAATAGGCACCAGAGGGACATTTGTCTTGTGCTGCTATAGCCATATAAAACAGCTCAGATGAATTTCTCTTTTGGAGGTCCTTGTTTCCCTTCTTTGACTGTGAGTGGACCATAGGTGACTATCTCATACTTGGATGTATAAATTTTAGATGTGCAAAGATTGGGGGGCCTCTGATGAGACATGCCTTCTTAAACATCTGTTCTCTTCAGACTGAGTCATTGTTTATTGTTTCTTCCTTTTCTTTTAGTACTTTGAATCATTGCAGTGGGGACACTTAGCTCTGCTAGATGTCAATAGATCTAAATACACAGTGAAAACCAGTAAGATACTGTTATTTGGAAAGCCATTTTTTTGGATGTGACCTACACCTGCTTAAAACTTCTCAGCTGACTAGCATAAAATATTGATGAGTTGGTGTCCTGGTTTTAGCTGGGATAGAATTAACTACTTCTCCATATCTCCTACAGTGCTGTGTTTTGGATTCCAAATAGAATGGTGTTGATAACATACTGATGTTCTGGGTTTTGCTGATCCTAAATCAAAGACTATTTTTTTTGTGTCTCATGCTCTGCCAGTGAGAAAGTGCAAAAAAAGAAACTGGGAGAGAGCATAGCTGGGACAGGTGACCTGAACTGGCCGGAGGGATATTCCACATCATAGAATGTCATGCCCAGTATTTAAACTGGGGGAGTTACCTTGAAGGATGGCCAATCTGGGTTCAGGCATTGGTCAGCAGGTGCTGAGCAATTGCATTGTGCATCACTTGTTTGTGAGGGCTTTTTCTTTCTTTTTTTTTTAAATTTTGTTTTCAACTATTAAACTGTTCTTATCTCAATTTACAAGTTTTAATTTTGATGTTCCTCCTCATTTCACCAGGGTGGGGGGGAAAGAGAAGGGGGTTGAGTGAGTGGCTGAGGGGTGCTTAATTTCTAGCTGGGCTTAAACCATGACAGCTCAGTCATGACTCTGGCACTTCAATCAGTCAGGAAGAACACGGGGAGAAATACATTTAATATGCTGTCAAGAACCAAGAGGTGCTATGGGATAACTTCTGGACTTCAGAGTACCCACAACTGCAGTTTACCAAAGAAAACCTGGGTGTCACTAGTTGGACTCTTCCTGTACTCACCTCAGTATTATGCTAATTAAAAAAAAAAATCAAATTTTAAAAAGCGTATATTTTGCTCAAATAACTTGATAAAAAAGACTTTTAAATCTTCAGTGAGCATTAGTTAAGGTCAGACATGACTTTAATTGAAGAGATGAGTACAGATGATATTTCACAGCTAGAATTCCGGATAGAACTTTCCTCATCTGGAGAAAGTTCTGGTCAGGAATATGTATTGCAACTACTAGGACCTGATTAATCATCTGCAGAAATATGGGGGTAAAATAGTTTTTTCACAGAACAGGGATTTTGCACTGGAGTATGTAAGAATTCTCTGGGAGTAATGCTGAGTACAAAACAACAATGCAATATGACTTCAGACAGAAATGAAACTATTATTGTACAAGAATTGGTAGATAGGAGTTCATATGTAAAGTAAATGAAGCCCCCTCTTTTCAGTGTGAATAGGCCTCTGCTTATTCATTGGCTCATTTTTTTCCAGATCTGAATACTACCACCTATTTTAAAAAAGAAATAAATGTACAGGAGAGTAAGAGGTAAACACTAAGAATGGTTCAAAAAGTAAAAAGACTGGAGAGAAAAGGTTATCTCACTGGTTTTAGTTAGTGTAAAGAGGAGCTAACTGGAGGGAACAGCTGTCTTCAAATGAATCCAAGATCACTGCAAAGGCAGTAAAAACCTGTTCCATTACAGATAAAACAAGTAATGGTCTTAAACTGAGACATCTATTCTAAGACATGAGCACAAGGGGTAAATTAAAGTTACTCTAGTAGCCTGACTTTTGACCGCTTGCCTCCTTGAAAGTTTGATGTTCTTTTTGTATATTTAAAGCATTGTACTTAAGTGCACATATGAAAGAAAAGGATTCAGCCATTATGTTTCACTCCTCTTTTTTGAATAAGTAGAAATATCTATCATTGTTCTAACAAGCACGGATTCTTTTCCTTAAAAGACGTTCATTAATCCCATCTCCAAAATCCTAATTAGGTACTTTAGAGTGTTTCTAACAGTAATACCAATTTTCTCAAGTTCTTTGAAGGCAATAGCTCTCTTTATAATGCAATTTGTATTTTTTTTCCTTTACGACAGCCCCAGAGGTGAACGTTATCTCATAGTAACACACACTTTATTTTGTATCTCAATGCCTGAACAAGCAAGGTATTTTGTGAATAGAATTTTTTAAAAATCCTGCTTTCCATTTTGCTTCTACATTCAGAACACATTAACATAAGCAAGGGGATTTTTCTGTTCTTTGTATTTCTCATAAAAATCTATTTCCTCTTTGGTGCCAGTATGACTCTTAATCGTTATCATATGAATAACATTGGAAAAATTAAATCATAACACTCTACATGCACTACACTGGACACTTTTCAGTGGCAACAGCGTAAATATACTTTGTGTCATAATGTACAAACTCCCTGTCACAGCCTCTAAGAGCCAATAACTCAACTTCACCATTCAGTTCCTCCCATTTCAACCCCAGTTAACACTAATTATTATCTTATGTAGCGCTACTCATTGTATATTAATGTTGACTTGAATGGATTGCAAAAGACACCCTTGTATAATACTTCAATGTAATATCTTGTAATTGTTACTTGAAAGTCAGACGGGCCTTCTGTGAAGAGGTAATACCATCATCATCATTGCTTTGAACAGATCTGAGATATTATTTATTTCCCAGTGATAATGCTGACCAGATATAAGTAAAAAAATACATTTTCTGATGTAATAATGTTTAATAAAAAATTCAGTAAGTAGTTTGATTCACAAATCTGTCGTGATTTTGCAGAAGTTTATACACTGTATATTTAAGATGTTCCCTAAAATGGTTCCCAGTAGCTTCCAATAGTAGCTTCCAGGAATGTTTCTGAATAGACTGTTTAGTGTTCATGACAAAGTGTGGCATAACAGTCTACTTCTTTGGTAAAACCCAAATTAACAGGGTAGGATACTTATATATTTTACCTTTTTCTGTGGCATTATTTAAATTTCAAATTTTAAGATAACAAAAAAAGCCAAATGTCTTTCTCAAAATGTCTTTTTTCTTTGTATCTGTATACATGGAACTAAATATACAGATGTCTAGTGCAAAGAATCACTTATCAGTAATACACAGAGACAATGTGTTAGGCATGCTTTCACCCCATTATCACAAGATTGGTTTTTTTTAATATACATCCAGGTCAGAAAATGTTTTTTTGGCGTTCGGAAGAATTAGAATTCAGAATGTATCATGGAACTTTATATATAAAGCTTCAGGGCAGGAAAAAATTATCAGTTAGTGCTGACTGAGGACAGATACTTCTCTGAAGATTACATTAATTGTCCTTGGAAGTGCCTATTTCTTGCCACTGACTGAAGAGCCAAACCAGGCAAACAGCTAACCCTAGATACCCTTTGGAAAGAAATCATTCAGTGAGCTGAATTTCATCAGCAGGACCTTCACTCTTCAGTTTCTGACAATTTAGAAGTCTAATTTATATGGCCTAAAATCTAAATGAAGTCAATATTTCATCTGAGGGTTCAGTTAATCTGGCAATACACATTTTGTGAGTCCAGATTTTCCTCACAAGGCTACTCCAAAAAAAATCAAAGGCTGTTTTTTAAAGGATTATGTTCCAGCAGTTTTCTCCATGTTACCATCTTCCAAGTGCTACAGCAGCTACCCAGTAGCTTACTAAGTATTTTCACTTCTGAAATTCTGAAGCATTTTTTTGCAACTCCTTTCAGAGGACTTGCAAATCTTTGAGCGATTTAAGGATGGCAGTTTATTTGATTAGTACCTGTAAAAAAGATATGTAAAAGTCCCAATTACAGTAAATCAAATACTGAACTACAGGGTTTATGTGTTTATGAAACTGTATTTAATATACACAGACACACACAAATATATATGTACATATATATACAAAAAAAATTCACATAGAAAACCTTTGTTAACATGATTTGTGCAGATAGCCAGAAACAGCAACAATCTTCAAACTTTTCCAGGAACTCCTCCCAGCCATTACAAAGAATAATTATTTTCTTGCCTTTTTTCCCATTTTTTTCCCTATGTTGATTACTTTTGTAGGAACTTGATAAAATACTTTCTGAGCCTGCTTACAGCCTGTGGGCTTGTTTTTCCTTTTTTTTTTTTTTTTTTGTTCCGTCATCTTAACATCTACACAGTGTCATGTTCTCTGGCTTTTGTCAGATCAAGTTAGAATGAGCAAGTTGCAACAAGAGTGGTAGAGCCATTTGTGCACAACAGCCGCACAGAAAGAAAGAGTATCACTGTAAGGATTAATTTTCCAATCTATGCTTAGTCATGATAGAAATAGATGCATCTCCCTCTGGACTTCCACAGCACTAACTATAAATACAGGGTCTAATTTCAGCTTGCTTCCTCCTACTTCCTCCGTGTTCAGAATTCATAGCCTGACAGTTTTTGTTGATAAATTTCTCCAGATGACATTAAATTTAGAGATAGCCTAATTAGTACCATAATAAGTGGTACAAACTCAACACTGTGTAACAATTGGACAGGAAAAAAGATGCCTTGACATGATTTGCTTCACTGAAAAAAAATGGCATGACAAGTCTGAGTCTCACCAGACTTAAAATGCAACACCAGAATTGTAGTATCCCTGTGATAGTCTCATATAGGATCATGTCATCTCTCTTCTCAGTTTTCCCTTTATATTTTTCCTGTTATTATATAATTTTAAATGGATATAAGATCACTGCACATGCAATATAACCAAATGACCAATGAGATTAGAAGCAAAATTTTAATATAACATTCTGGTTTGAAAGGGATCAAACAAATCCTCATTAAAATTTAGAGATTAAAGTTTGAGGGAAAAGATAAGAAATTAGTATCCCCCATAGTAGTCTAATTACTTTTTCTCCACCTACAGTGGAGTGAAAAACATTAATTGATCCAGTAGATAATAAATGGGAATGAGAAATAGAAAAAGTGAGAAATAAAATGCCAGAATGCTAGAAATACTAAAATTAGAAGGAAGAGCATCAAAGGGTCTTTCCTTTTTTTGTAAGGAAACACTTCCGATAAGATCTATGCTTGCAAGATTAACTAAGCATCTTATGTTGCCAGGTAGAAGCTTCAGCTTATGTGCATCTCAGTGGAACTTGGGGTTTTGGCATCACTCGAGAAGAGCTCAGAATCTGGCAGAAATAGTTCCATATTAGTGAATGTTCAAGTATGAAATCTTTAACATGAATAAACCTGACTAAATTGAAATGTTATATTCACTTTTAGGTGATTTCTGGTAACTTTAAAATATTATTTTCAAAAGCTAAAGCCCCTCCTCTGCCAAATGGAAAGACTAGATGCAGTACACTGAGCAAAAATAGACGGCTTAGAAGTTCATTATCTTTACTTGCTCCATTTCACAGTGAAAGAGTAACTTTTCTGCCAGAGTTGGTGATAAGAGCAGCCAGCTCAAAAATCTAGAATTTATTTTAAAAACTGTAAAACAAACTTGTTTGAGCTCCCACCAAGAGACTTTGGAAAACTCTTCCCTGTACACCCTTAAAAGTCCTTCTCCAACTTATAATCAGGAAGCTTGCTCAATATAAAAGAAACTTTTGGGCAACAGGAATCAAATATTTTGACAAAAAACCAAAGTAATGACAATGTACAAAGAACATGTCTAGTCCCACAGCATTTTGGGTAAAAGTTCTGTGTTTCAACTGAAAAAACATCCCAGCTCTGAAGAGCACCCATCCACTTCTTCCAGAAGGAACATCAAACTAATGATCTCTTGTGGAAGTTTAACCGAGACCAGGGTCAAACATTCATCTCAAGTATGTCTCCAGTATAATAAAAACTTGAATGAAAGACGTGCCTTGTCTCTTCTTGTCTCTGCTCTGCACTGTGCGGTCTCACCTTGAGTACCGTGTGCAGTTTTGAGCACAACAGTATAAAAAAGATATAAAGCAATTAGAGAACATCCAAAGGGGGGCTATGAAGATGGTGAAGGGCCTTGAGGGGAAACCACATGAGGACCAGCTCAGGTCACTGAGTCTGTTCAGCCTGGAGAAGTGGAGACTGAGGGGGACCTCACTGCAGTTACAACTTCCTCATGAGGGTAACAGGAGGTGCAGACACTGATCTCTGCTCTGTGGTGACCAGTGACAGGACCCAAGGGAATTGCCTGAAGTTCTGTCAGGGGAGATTTCGGTTGGATATTATGAAGAGGGTCTTTATCCAGAGGTGTTTGGGCACTGGAACAGGCTCCCCAGGGAAGTGGTCACGACACCATGCCTGCCAGAGATCAAGAAGTGTTTGGAGAATGCTCTCAGGCACATGGTATGACTCTTGGGGATGTTCTGTGCAGGGCCAGGAGTTGAACTTCTATGACTTTGTCCCTTCCAGCTCAGGATATTCCATGACTCTTGATAGTCTTCAAATTTCTCTGCATTTTTACTGTATACTATTGCCTGCCACCACTCCACTACCACCATGCTAGTAGCAGTCAACTTAGGTTTGAGTGAATCCATCACTTTTATTTAGTTTGTCTCTGGTCAATCACACTGAAACTATTACATCATACAACAGAAATTGATGCCTAGGTTAATATTCTTCATTACTTTATAAGGTATTTGTTTTCCATCAAAGCACAGGATGAAGTTGTGTAGCAAGACCTACTTGAGGTTTTATGCATGGCCACAGTTGCAACTTCTATTTTATACCTTAAACCTTCTTAGCAAAGGAGAACTGAAAAGTTAATTAACAATATATGAAGAAAAATGAAGAAAAATAAAGAAAATAACTATCTCTTTCAACCATTCTTTCAGGCTGAATATAAAGTATATGTATATATAATTGTAGACATTCCTAAAGCATTTTGTTAAATGTACTAGACTAACTGATAAAGATCATCCAAAAAGATGCACATCTACATCAAACCACAGACAACGTTTATTGTGGGTTTTATACAACTCAAAATCCTGTGATAACATGATGACAGATACCAAAGCAAACCATGGTTTCTGTATTTCCAAGTAGAAGGTTTCATATATATCATTTTATGTATAATATATATATATGGGTTTTCTCCAGCAAACCCCATACAAATATAGAATTTCTTGTATAGGAGAAAAAGCTTACTACATATCATCACGCCTGCAATTCACCAATTTAAATTAAATAGGGGATTTAGGGTCCAAATATTCCCTTGCTGATTATTCATTTTATTTTTTGCATAGATAGCATTTTTATCAGTGGGTAGTAGAATCTTCCAATTGCAATGAATATTATGAAAGATATTTGAATTGTTCTGCTTCTTCTCATCCAGATTTGCAGAGCATCACCTGACACTTTGCTAAACTGCTATATGAATAGATAATTGTTCAAGAAGAATGAAGGGGGGAAAAAACGGATGTGGAAGACCATGTCTCATCCTTGCAGTCTTGTGCTAAATGAAAACTCCATCACCTACCTTTGCTCTTTTCCCTTACCAGTGAATCTGGCGGGCAGAGAAACCCAATCATTGCTAAGTGCTTTTTGCCATTGCTGATCACAGCACTATTAGCTCCAATCTGTGTCACAAGAAAGCTGTGATCAGAGCTATAGTTGTGCAATAACATAAGAACTCTCAGCAGAAATCTCCTGTAAAACATGAAACCCTATCAAGGAATTACATTAAATGGTTCAAGTTATCTCTTAGGATTTAACAACAGTCCGAATTTCCAAATAAAACATCCAGTCCAGACTGGATTCTAAACTATCAGACTATTTTAAGTTCTTCCTTCAGGACTGGAAGGACAAGCTTGTTCAGAGAAAGAAAATGGCCACAACTACTGAAAAAACAGCTGTGGCAAATAATTTCCTTTCTTCTAGCAGCTTGAATTTTTTGGCATTGAGGTCCATCCTCTTAATTTAGTCTGATTGTATTTATATACAGTATTATTTTTTAATTTCTAGAATGCTGAAAACATGCAGGATTAAAAAATAGGCTTTATTGCTTCTTCATCAGAGAGAGCAATTAGGCAGAACACAGATACACTGTGAACAAAGATGGCTTCACTGCTTGTTTACTTCACACGTATTCATGAAGGAAAGTACCATCCTGCTGCCAGGAAAGCAAGACAAGATGTGTGCAAAATGTAGACTGACACTGTGCACATGCCATACACAGGTATCAGGCATCCCTGAATAACTACTGTGCCTCACTGTGACTGGAAGCCCTAGGAAAGCAAGCAGGATATAAAGATGCTGACAGCGTATACCGAAGAACAGTCTTTCCAGGCAGGGTCTTTCTTACTTGGTAATCTTCAAACTGAGACAGAGTTTGAAGCACAGTAGGCATACAGCTGTACTAGAGGTGTACAGTGCTGAACTCAGCCTGGCTTAATGACTGCAACGAAGACAGCTTTTCCAGAAGCGAATTAGACCTGCTTTCTCAGTACACATGAATCACTTAGGCTATATTGTCTTTCAGATTACCTGCAACTGCCGAGTAAATTATATCAACAGTTTATTTCACCGAGACTGATGGTTCCACAGCCTACTTTTTTATGATCTTGGTGCACCCCTGACTTTCAGTTTTCTAGAAAAAGATACTACAAATGTCTCTTTTTGGTGAGGAGATTTAATTGGTTATCTTCTCAGCTCTTGTATTTACAGTTTATACATATTTGTACAGATCAACATCTAGACCAAAGTCTGGATTCATTCCCCTAGGCTTTAGACACTTAGTTGACAAAATTATTTATTCCCAATATTATACAGGTAAAATGGTAGGTTAGTCCATTTCATGTATCTTATTCATCTAAATTTGGGGCATAAAATAGATTTCTAAGAAGGGTGAATGGACGCTGTTGACACATCTGCTTAATAGGGCATGTTTTAGGTAAATTCAAGTCAAAATCTTATAGAAATGGATATTTCACTTCCCAAATTAGTATGTAAGCAAGTAAGATCTTGTATGAAAATAACTGTCAAATCTGCTTTTAAGGAAAAGGCATGAATAGTGGCATCTTCTGTGGAGTCTAATACCACTCAATTTGATGTGTTTCAAATGTACCCCCTTTAGGGGACTAAGGTGAAAAAATGTCTTATTTCTGTGAGATGATTGTATTCATGAATGAATGTAAATTAAGGAACTCACACCAATGAGTCACAAAGTCAGCAGCAAAGTCACAAAGTCAAATAAAGACTCTCCATGACCATGTGCATGTCCATAAAAATTCCAGACATAGAGCAAGGACAAAACAATTATTTACTCTAATGCTCTGATGGAGTTTTAATGATACATCCAAAGTGACTTAATGGCTATGCCCTGGAAGAGAGGTATTCACTACACTAAAAATACCCTCATAATAAACAGTTTTATTGTGTGGCCCTCTTGAAAGGGTGACAAATGAGGAAAGAGGTTCAAAGGCAGCTACATTTGCCTCCGTCGTGGTTTAAGACAATTTACAGGGCAGACACTCCAAAATGAGTTATCTCCCCTTTTAGTTTTAACTACTCCCCTTTTGCCAATAAGGAGAGACAAATGCGAGAAAAGTAAAAAAATAACGGTTTGCTAAAAAATGAAACAGCAACAAGCAAAGTAACAATAATAATCACTAGATTATTATATGTAAAGTGCTGAATTCCAGGGACTCCCTGGGAACAAAGGAAAAAATGTCACGTAAGGTCCTGCCCCAACATGGTGGCCCCCATAGATGACTGCACGGTCCAAGGGACACAGGTAAAATGGTGGAGAGGCCCTCTTCTCCCATCCATGTGTGGAGAGAGAGAACAAAACAAAAAGCCAACACAGCAACCAAACCTCCACGATTAAAAAAGCCTTCCTCTTCCCACAAACAACCAACAGGGAAAAATGACAAAACAAAAAGAAACCCAGAGTCCAAAAACAGTCAAATGCCCCTCAAGCCATTTGCTCCATGGCACCCAAAAGGGCATCTCTCCCAGCAGCAGCAGCGTCGACAATGGCAGATGGAACTGCGTCAGGGCTGGAGCTTGGGCAGCATCTGGAACCAGGTACTTGGGCAGTGGTCAGAACTGGGAACTGGGGCAGGGCTAAAGCTGTGGTGTCAATTTCTCTGCTTCTTTTTTAGCCAGCTGGACCCAGTTGGTGTTGGTGCTGCAGTTCTGAGTTGTTATTGCATTATGGAAGGAAAGAAGCAAGCATCCTGGGCACTGAAACTGGCAGGTCCCATTTCCAGAATTTTTCCTGAAACAGTGTAAGATTGAGAAATACAGTTTCTCGGAGACCTGAGGCAAGCAAGGAGCCCAGAGAGAAACAAAAGAAGGCTTCTGCTTTGGCTTGGTGAAGCAACTCTCTTAGCAATCTGGCAAGGGCAAAAAGGGAAAGAGGCTCTGCATGAATGTCCTCCGATTCTTAAAGTGACCCTGGAACCCCCTCCTTCCGGAACCCAGGGCCAGACACCTTGGTTCTGCTTCTGGCCCCTGGATGTTAGAGGTACAGTAACAATCGTGGGTATATGATGTAGCACAGATACGGAATACAGTACACATTTTTTGGGTCACCCAGGACAGTCTCTGAGTCAGTAGTGCCTGAAAGCTTGCAAATCGGCTCCCTTAGCTCTGTATATTGTTTAGTGTTTTAGGGGATTTTGATGAGATATGTTTCCCAACTCAGAAGCACCAAATTCACTTAAGAAATGTGGAAAGTAATTAACAATGACTGTGTTGCACCCAGGAAATAATAGATGGATACAAAACAAACTGCTTGAAAATGGTTCTTGAGATGCTTATATCATAGAGTTATCACCAATTTGGTTCTGTAAACACTATAAAACAGTTATCTAAATTAAAAGTATAATGTGCTTTATCTATTTATCAAAAATTTCTGTGATTTTTGTGCTACTAACAGTACCTTAAAATAAAATGTACTATCCTGTCTAACTTTAACCAATCAATATGCAGAGAACACTGGGCCATAAGGTGACCCACCTTAAATAAGGCTTATATTGTCCCTAATGCAAGAGTCCTTTAGTCCTTTATTGATCAAATCTGCAAACTCTATTTTCCTAATTTACATATATTAACATGGGGATGTCTTTAATTTTGGCCAGCATTTATTCATTATCAACGTCAGGTCATTACCACCAAATTACAGGTGCAAAGCAATACAAGTTTCTGAAGGGATTTTAACCTTCAAAGAGGAGGAGAGAAATTAACTGAACTGGTAAAGTGACATGGTTGAATGACTACCAAAGATGTGCCTTCCCTCAGTAAGAACAAGTAATTAACGACGCAAATGGACAATTGTAAATCTGGACCTAACTTGTAAAAGGTATCAGAGATAAATCAGTAGACTAGCAGAGAGTTTAGCTTTAGGCCAGAACCACTGCTTTTAAACTATAAGAAATGTGGCAGGAGCAAGATAGTTTTTTCAAAGGAAAATCCTACTGACCAAATTTTTTGTGTACTTTGAGCACATCAGCAAAATGGAAGAACTGTCAGACACAGTACATTTGATTTCCAAAAGATCTGAGTTATATCTTCACTGGAGGTTTTTTTTGAAAGTAATTAGTTCAAATTATTTTATGAATATGGGTGAACCATGAAGGTAAAAAAAATTATAATGTGCACAAATGGCAATTAACTGAACTTTTCTTGTCTTTGGACCTATGTTTTTGTATGTTCAGTGTGTGGTTATCACTATAATCACAGACATGCAGTAAAATTAATCCCACTTTCTTTGTAGTCAGCCAGTTAGCCTGAATCTGTTGCTGTTTACTGTCAGGAACCTTCATACACCTGTCAAAAGGCAGAATTTTGCTTCTGTGGAACATGTTGACACGGTTCATTTATTTCAGGCTGCAGCAATTTATGAACACTCACTGTCACCAGTTAATATCAGTTAGGAGTTTTGGTGTGAATTTTTCCATATCAAAAGAGACAGGACTCTTGTCTGTCAAAAAGGAGATTTATTTACAGACAAGAACATATGATTTGAGCAAGAAATTCAATATACTAAAAAGAATCACCAGGTTAATCAGTAGTTTTCGCAGTCACCTGGTTTATTTGGTTTTGGGTGATACAAAGCCTGAGAGCATTCTTCCATCCTTCAATTTTAAGAGAAGTTGAACAATCTGACCTGTATTACTTCTTTAAGTCCTATTCCAGGAGTTCTGGATGCCTTTTTATGTCTTCTTTTTACTATCTAATTGCTTATCTTGTTTGCTCATTTGGTTAAATACAATAAAAGCTCTTCTCAGTGGTGCTGAGCTTGCTACCACATGCTGCCAGCAGGAAAAAAATTCTTTTTTTGTGAGTCTGCATATCAAATATTAAATTTGCTATATGTTTCCTGGTTAGCCCAACAAGTTTCCACTGTGTGATTTATTATTTGGATATAAAACCAAATAACAAAATGCTTTACAATACATGTATTATGTTTCTTGCTGTTATAAATTATGCAGCATTTACTGCTACAGAGTTGTCATGGAAGTTTCACAAATCTGCTTCTCTATTTAGTTAACATTGCTGCAGAAATTAGCCCTGAAGTGCTACAGATTTCTACAACCCGAATGATAGTCTGAATGCAAATGTAATTGATGCCTTTCTTCTCCCAGCTGTTACCTTTAGCCACCTGACATTATGTCAGTAATGAGAATCAGATCCGAAATAAAAATTCCATCACTTTCCCAGAAGGATAGGAAAAGCATGATGAGAGTCTCAAGGCTATGATACCAGAAAATGCTACTTTTTTCCTTTTCTCATTCAATTATGCTTTTATTTCAACCTTTTCTGCCTAAAGAGAACTGGCAGGATGATTAATACAATTTCTACAGACAGCCTGGCACTTATGTTTTCTAACAGAGGAAGTGACAACCTAAAGCAATTCCCTGGTCTGCTAAATCCAGTATCAGACCTCTGGCAGTGGAAAACACTAGCTGCTTCAGAATAAGGAAAAAAAAGTGTCCAGTTGTTTTAGGGATTTGCAACTGAGGGTACGCTCATTGAGCTAAGTACATTAAAAAAAAAAAATTGCTCCATCAGCCCACTATTTTCTCAGATCACAATGAGGTGATATAGAAATATTTTCCTACTTCCATTGCCCTCTGTGTCCTGTAGAGGTCAACAAGAACAAAGGGCTAACAAGAATTATGTCATATATTACCTTAAGAAATTGTATATGATTTGGAGATTTGAAGATTTAAAAATTAAGTGTCTGGGTTTTAGCTATCAATTTGGTGGGGTTTTCTTGGTTTTTTGGGGGATTTTTTTCTTTGGGTTTTTTTTGGTGGTGGTGATGGTGGTGGTGGTGGTTTTGTTTGTTTTGTTTTGTTTCACTGTAACCAATGCGCAAGAATCAAAGATGCTACGCACAATCCAGAAGTACCCTTCAGCATGTATCTCACCATATATTCTTCTAGTGACAGGGTCTTCACACCATGACCTACTAAATATTTGAGGTACCCTTTAAACATAGGAGTTACACAAGCACATGCAACTTTCAGAGGGCAACATGTATTCTTTCTAATCAGTTCTTCTCAGGTGCTTGGTAAGAGATCTGCTTCTGTGACAGCATTTGAGTTGTACCATAACAGAGTTACCTCCTACTTCTAGTAGTTCTGTGACACCTGTAGTACTTCTCTGAGTACTTCTGTTGTGGTGGTGGTATTATTTTCTGGTTAGGGTTATTCTTTTTTCTGTTTTTTAGAGGTTGCACTGACCTATATTCAAGACCTGGGCTGTTTCAACAGAAGTGGTGTGTAAAAGCAGGAATGAAACACAGTGTAGATGATGAGTTGGTGAAGGATGGAGTTCTTGAAAGTACTGCAAAGGCTTTGAAAAATACTTGAAAGTAATGTAAAGATGCTGACAGGATTTATGAGACGAACAATTCTAAGACTTTGTCAGTGTGTGGTATAATATGGGTGACAAGGTAGTTCTCTGCAGGAGCTCTATATTTCTGCAATGAAGTGCTGATGGAACTCTACCAACTGCTTTTTCTGTGAAAATATTTTGGAGAAATTTTACAGAACAACGTACACAAAGCCAAAGGATTATTGCAGTGTGTAGATGACATATAAAGCACACATGCTGTCTGTCAAGACAATCTGAGATTGCTGTAAAATTACTGCAGAAAACATTAATTATTAATTAACATATAATTATTGACCATAAGCCCACAACATCTAGCCAATAAGAAGATACCTGCTACTGAATATATTGTATTACTTTTTGACTACCCCAACACTCATCTAAGTCAAGAATAGTTCCCAAAACATTTGTACTCTTGAATTTCTGTAAACTTCATAGATTTTTGGGAATACTAAAATCCTTAAGCAGTTCAGAATCACAGAGAATATGTAATAGCCCCAAAACCCTGATCCTTGAATATCTTTCTACCTGGGCTAAACCCCATGCTCTTTTGTTTTTGGTTTTTTTTTTCCCCTAGAGATGTTATTCAGATTTCTCTCTTCTGCCTCATGAGTTTTCCTCAGACATTTGAAATATCTGCTTCTATGACAAAGCTGTTTGAAGTTAACCAAAACATTTGTAAGTGTCATTATGAAATCAGTAAAACCAAGAAGCTGTACACACTCAGATACCCTGGCATATAAGTTCAAAGTGTAAATGATTACTAGTGAGAGCTAGAAGTTATATTCTACACATTGAATTCCAGCACTCGGGCAGGCAGTTTTATCTTCTGGCTGCATAGAGTTCTGTCTATCCCTTTCTGGAGTCATGTTCAGCCGTCTGCCTCCCAATGCAGTTTTGGAACTTGACTTGCTTGTTGAGTCCTGGGAGGGTCCTCTTCAATAAATAAATAAGCAACTAAATAAATAAATACATAAATAAATCAATTCAGTTATTTTAAAAAATTTACTGTTCATGAATATGCTCAGGTTTGCATGCTGTTTTATTTGATCTTGGTGAGAGGTCACAGAGTTCTGCAGGTTTTGCCATCAAAACTCTTACCTCTGCTTCCATTAAGGGGAAGGTTGTCTTTTTGTATGTGATATAGTGGGTCTGTCTTCAGGTTGGAAGCCTTACTCCACAGAAATAGATAAGCGTGCTTCTCTAGTTTAATCATTTGGAGAGTAGAAAATTATTACTTAAAATGAAAATTTTAAAACTACTGAGGCAAGATTTCATGGATAATCTTCCCTTGAGTTAATGCTTCATGATGGGGCCTGCCAATTATAGGTGTTCTTGAAATAATTTTTTCGTCTTATTTAACCAGAATTTGAGACCATCCTCTTCTGTTTTGTGATATAGGCTGCTTTCCTACATAGAAATATCTGAAGTCTTGAGCTAGTGTCTCCCTTCTCTTCCCCCTGCAACATTTTGCTAGCATTTCTCCAGACAGCCACAGGCATCTATTGCTTTTCTGTTAAATTAGTTCTCTCCTTAGATCTTCCTCAAAGTTGAACACTTAATTTCCTTTCAATGACCTAGAGGATGGAAAGAAAAATAACATATTTTTATTCTTATGCTTAGAAATGTATATGGAGGTTGTGTGGACTCTTTCCAGACAGGTATTTATCCTAGTCTATGAAATTTGTAAGGCACACAGCTATATTACTTGTTCTATGCTTGAATGTTTCCTGCAATAGGATAATTTCAGACATTTTACTATTTTCAGGAATATCTGCTGTCTCAAGACCTCCACCCTGACATTCTGACTCATTTCTCTTTGGGTTTGGTGTGAAATTCTAAGTAGTGTAGTCTTAAGTGGAACCTACTTTATCTTTTTCTGATCCATTAAGCAGTGTGAATGGGATTTTTCTGTTCTAATGCAGCACCAGAATTTAGAAGCCTTGATTTAAGGTAGGTATGTAGGCTCCTGTCCCTTGTGGCCAGTGTCTTTTAGTCAGCAGTTCAGTCAAATTAATTAATCTCTCCATGTGTCTACTTTTCTCCATTGATAACAGTAATTAGCTTAGAGGTGCATGTTTAACTCATACATCTGCAGCTGGATCAGATCAATCTCTATGTACACACTCTGTGATTACACACGATGGTACTGCTGCCACTGTAAAGATGCTCACACTGGTTTTAACAATGAAGCAAAGCAGCTGTGACAAGGCATTCAACACCAGCTGTAAAATCTTTCTGGATTAGGTCAGCTGCTGAACTGTGTGTTGTGGCATACTACATAGCTAGAAATATATGCTTTAAACTGTTCAAACTGCAGCCATTGCAAAAATTCTTTAAGATTCAAGTTTTACACTCCTATAGATTTACAGATCTTCACATATCTTTTAAATTCATTCCACTGATTCTGAGAGAAGCAAGAGTACTATAATTTCCATGCTGATAAAAAATATCTCTCTTAAGGAGTTCAGAGAACACCTTAGAAGAGGAATTCTCTAATTAACACCGCATTAAAACAGAGATACTGTTGTTTTGGTCTTGGATCTTCTTGTAGAGGGTCTAAGGTGGAGATTACTATAAATCTACAGAGATCTTCCAGTCTGAAATGCGTGGCTACCACTATTGAGTCTGAGAAAAATACATCCCATCCTTTACACAGTACTGGAGATTTTGGAGAGATGTTAGCAATGGAAACCCTACAGAATTTTCCTGCATATCCTTTCCTATTTAAAACTCAGTGAAGGACTACAACTTTAATTTTCCATGCCATCTCCTGCTAGAAAAAACTCACTCTTTTAGGGCTTAGCTCTTTTTTTTTTTTCCTTTTCTTTTTTTCTCTTTTTTTTTTCTTTTTTTTTTTTTTTTTTTTTTTTGTATTTAAAGGAACCCACTTCCAAGTGAAATGTGGTTTAGGAAAATAATAGCCTTCTATTTGTTTTCATAGTAGAATGAAATAATCCTGAAATGCAATTACATATAATTCAGACACCACTAGTACAAAAATATAGACACATATATATACATCTACTGTACTCAGTCTTGCCTGTACTTTCCATGTAGTAGTAATAATAATGATAATAATAATTTTAGTTACTCAGTTCCACTTATCTTGTGACCTCAAGGAGCTTTGAAAAAATCACCTTAAGTAGCACTCTAGAGTTCTCTATATTTTTTTATAGCATTTTAAAAACATAATTATGATGAAGGAAATATAATTAGCGAATTTTATTTATTAGGAGAGGAAAGGTAGTTTGTAATAAAATCAATTAATATGTGTGAGTTTAGATATGATAATTGCACCTGGAGATGAATAAACTATAAACACTGCAATGACTATACAACTACAACCCTGCTAATAAACCTTGGTTTTCACATGCCAGCAAAGAGCTCTGTTGAATCTTCCACAGTAATTCTTTCCTATCTAATCCAGATTTCAAGTGTGGCATACAGAGGTCAAGAAATGCAGTAGTGGACTAAGTCACTATTCCATTTTAGACTAATTGTCCATTCCAATACTATTAAGGGAATTGCATGTATTGTTTTTAATACAAAACATACACATATAGAAAAATATTGCTTCGTATTCCAAATTATTAATGATTTATCGTATTTGAATGTATTAATTAAATATTATATGCTATAAATTTTCAACCAGCTTAAATAGCGCTGTCTATTTTACAGATTTTACAGTTACTGAAATAGTTGCTGTTAGCAACAGATCTTATTTAAAACCGTAACAACCTCCTTATAAGTATTAAGAAACCAAATTCAATTGAAATCCTAGAAAAAAGTTTTGAATCTTTGGCATGTCTTCTAGCATGATAATTATTGTATTTTTGCTGTACACTCAGAATTATGAAATAAACTACACATACTGAAATAAATGTATAGATGTATAACTTTCCACTCATAACGTGAATATATACATCTGGAAACGGTGAAACCTCATTTGCCATGTTCAGCCAGAGAGGGATATTTTGCAGAAATACCTGCAGCTAATAAAAATAGTGTGTAAAGGGTAAAAGGAATTCCAATGGTTCATTCTATCCTGAAATATGTAAGAAACAAAAATTTATAAGATGGACAAATTTTGGCCAAACTCAGTATCCAGCCTTTCTCTTCGTATTTCAGTAATCCATACTTGACCAAGGCAAAAAGGTGGGGAAAGATGTAAACTGGCTTTTTGCAGCACTAAGAGAGATCTGCTCCTGCCTATATTCTACTAAGTAGGGTTTTGCTGGGAGTGATTGTTCACAAACTCCACTGCACTTCTGGTCTAGATGAAGTGTCCAGCACAGAAATCTTGCAGTTGCCTTTCTTTTCCAGGCCAGCTTCCAAGAGTGCAATCCTGAAGACTGCAGAGGGCAATGTAATAAGATCTCCAATAGTAACTTTAAATTCTCTCTGTCTAGGGGAATGGTCAGTTTGACTATTTTGCTGCCATCATAAAAAAGGCACAGTGAGGATGGAATGGAATGCCTTGCTCTTTGTGCTGCCTTGTTTCCTGCAAATTCTAGCATATCATTTACTGCTTTCATTAACCTTCTCTGAAATTCTAGTATTAAATCTTTTGAAGTGGTCCTACGAATGTGGGACTCATCACCTACCTAGCTTGTAATATGGCTTTGTGTAACAGGATTGTGGTATTTATATGGCATTTTTCAATGCCTATAATTCATCCAAGCAACCTGTTTGCTACACCAAGAAGTGGTCTTCATTGAAAAATTACTCACATTCTTCTTAAGAGGGGTCAGAGCTCCACATTAAATTCTTTGCATTGCTGATTGAGTAGAAAGAGAAGCCCTAACTCCTAAAAAGGGAATGAAGGACTTTATCCTCTCAGGAACACTCAAATACTTATTGAACCAGGACCAAAGCCTTTTAGAATGCACAAGAAATTCAGACAATTTTTTTGCAAGTATGTATTAGCTACCATTTACCCAAATTGAATTCTATCTGCTCTTATGCACCACCTACATTAAGCATTTCTAAAAAAAATTAAAGTCCTTTCTCTTGCATATCCTTTCAAACAGATTAAAAAATGACATGAGAAAGTGAAGATGATGAGAGAGGTTTAAAATTAAACAAAAGAAAATGTGACCAAATACAGTGGTTTGATGGATGTAGAGGCCCTCATCAGAAAAAGGACTGAGCTTTGCTAACTGCAGCTAATTAGCAGACCCTGGATTTTGCTCATATGAACAAAGGTGTGGCTACCCTCATTCAGATCAGGCCTGTTTATTGCACTAGCACTACCTGCTACCCTGAACCATGTGCAGAAAACAATCCAATGAAAGAAAATGGCTCATGCCTTAAATCAAAAGGATTTCTATTGCTTCCAAAGTGGTTTGGGGTTTTTTTCTGTTTTCTCTTGGTACAGACATTTCAGTTTAATCTCTCTCTTTTTACCTCAGCTAACCAGAAAAAAAAAATGCCTGTTTTTCAAATCCTCCTGAGGTCATGGCATCTGAATTCACGAAAGTTATAAAATGCCGTAGATTAATGATGTCTAATATCTGCTGACATGGCCAAAAGCCACTGTTTGATGTAGCTCATGGATTGCACCTCTATGGCTGCTGATAGAGCATTCAAGTTGGGTGCTCATGTTGACCAGCAAACCCTTTTAAAGAACTTGGGATCCCCTGTGCTGGAGCACACCCGGGGTTCTTGCATATTGCCAGACACACTGGGATGTCTCACAGCAACCTGTGTATTTTCTGTGTTCCTGTAAGGTAGACTGGAGGCAGATATAGGTAGCGTAACAGACTGTATGCAAAGCTGCTTTCCAGAGATCATGCTTTCAGACGATCATAAACTAGATCAGTGGGGATTTATTACAGTATCTCTGTGTTTCTTTTGCAAATCCTATTGGAATCAATGTTGGTGCATTCTCAAGCACCTGACTGCTTTATTAACTTACTTGCACTTACTCTTGCTGATATTGGGGATAATGAGTATTGCTGGCTAATTACGTTGTAGAAAAGAATGTTTCCTAATCTCCCATCATTCAGTGTTACTCAGTATCCTTTTGTGTTTGTGTAATAAGAGGCCATGAGGAGATGATGAAGCATCTTTTCTGTTCCATTAACTGTTTCCTATATTGTCACGCACAACTGTTTAAAGGTATTCCTAAATATTTCTATATGTTCAGCTTCATTGCAGTTGTCCACCTGGCATCTCACCATCAATTCAAAATGCATTGCCAAGGGCTGTTGAGCTGATGCATAGGTGAGTTTGTCACACATTTCTTGGATTGCCAGGAATCTGTTTCTGTCCTCTTCCTTTGGTTACCAGCAAATTTTTGCAAATAAAGACTGTTAACTTGTTTTTAAAGAATATGACTCCTAGATACAAACTCATGTTATTTTGTTTTGCTGTACCTTTTCTTTGTCTGCCAAAAAAAACTTCCCTTCCTTTAAGTTTCCTCTAACTTTATGTCAGATTTGTGGTGCAGAGAACTGAACAAAGGAAAAAGGTAGAGAATACCGATTTTTCAACAACTTCAGTTAGAGCCATGTTTTACAACGTTCGCATTTAAATTATAAATTAAAATTAATAAATTATGAGAAAATGTGATATGACATGCAAACCTATGCAGAATAGTGCCCTCAGACTTTCAAGCTGCTTTTGAATCCCATCAATTAATACTGTGTAATAGCGAGTAGAGAAGGGCTGGATTTTCATAATTTCTTAGAACCCCAGAGGTCATGCAGATGATCTCTTCCAGAAGTATTTGCTGCTCATGTCTCTGCTTAGATTGTGCTCGCCCTCACTAGTAGCCTCACATATACAGATGAAGCGAGAATGTCCAGCATTCGCAATGGGTGAATTGTTCCTGTTCTTCACCAATCCTACTGCTGCTTCGGGAATGAAGCACATTAAAACCATCTGGGAACAAACTCATCTTCTACAAGGTGGAGATAAACCAGGGTGTACGATATCCATCCTTGCTGCACACAGGCAAGAACAGAATCACGGCAATAAAACGGCAGCTTTCACTGCTGTAAATTTTCTACCTCCATCGAAATCAATGGAGCCAGGAAAATTTATATTAGGTCAGGGATTGTTACTGGCAGTTTCTGGGCATGATTCTCCTTCGCTTTTAACTAGTGTTTCTAGTTACAGCTATGCAAAGTAAATGCAAACCCTTCCATTCTGCACTGGTTATGCTTTATGCCTTCTATTTTCAATTGCTGCTTATCCTTTCATCCTGCAGCTACCAGACTGTGAAAAAGTTTTAGTTGTGTGTATATATCATGTGGTTGCTAGGCCTTTTAAGGCAGGGTAGTTGCAAGCCTTTATTGTTACAGGTCTAAGTGATTGTAAACAACCTTGTGGCTTATATGAACAAAGTTATATCTTCCAAGGGTAAATAAGGTATATTCGTAGAATCACAAAATGGGAAAGGTTGGAAGGGACCACAGTGGGTCATCTGGTCCAACCTCCTGACTCAAGAAGGGTCATCCTGGAGCACGTTGCACAGGATTGTGTCCAGACACTTCTTGAATATTTTTATATTAGATTCCACATATAAGCAGAGTGAACAGATTGGACAAAAATCTAAAATAATACAGATTGTGTAATAAAATAGATGAATAGTTGTTCTGAAGTCCAAATTTGAAGTGGTTATATTGGTAAATTAATAGAACTGTGTTTGTTTGGATACTCTCTCACTGATATATAAAAGTTTCTGATCTGGGATTGAACAATGATACTGAACGAACATGTGATTCACAGGAAAAACATTTTTGTTTCAGGGGAATGTTCTTTCTTCTTAGGACAACAACGGACTGATATAATCTTTTGGACTAAAACATGAGGCTGTAAAAATCAGAATGACAATTACAAAATATAGCAAGTATAGTAAATATTGTACTGCAGGAACTTTCATGGAGTGGAAGACAGTAAAGCTACTTCATACTATCTGCATGTTATCCCCAGTCCCAGGACTGAAAAATTCTGTATTGAAGAGGTGATATATTCAGAGCCAAATTTCATGCTGAATTTTTATATATTCTTATGTGTCAAGGCAGATGCTGTTGTAACTTCCCACAACTGCGTTAATTTCTTTTAGCTATGACCCTGCCTTCTCCATTGTGTCTGACAATTTCTTTTCTTTTATGGGAGTGCCTCAGTCTTCCAAAGAGCATTATTAAATTATTATCTCAGAACAAAAGATATTTTAATAATATGTTAATGAATAAACAAGGACAAGTTCAAGAAGTGGCCTGGTGGGAATGTCATGGGTTCTAACAGGAGCAAGTGCAAGGTGCTGCAGCTGGGTCAGGGCAACCCCCTGTAACAATACAGGGTGGGGGATGAACAGATCCAGAGCGGCCCTGCCAAGAAGGACTTGGGGTGCATGAGAGGCTGGACATGAGCAGGCAAAGTGCCCTCCCAGCCCAGAAAGCCAATTGTATCCTGGGCTGCATCAAAAGCAGTGTGGCCAGCCGGTCAAGGGAGGGGATTCTGTCCCACTGCTCCACTCTGGTGAGACCCCACCTGGAGTGCTGCATCCAGGTCTGGGGCCCCATCACAGGAAGGACATCAATCTGTTAGAGTGAGTCCAGGGGAGGCCACCACAGTGGTTAGAGAGTTGGAGCACCTCTCCAGTGAGAAAAGGCTGGGAGAATTGGGATTGTTTAGCCCAAAAGAGAGAAGGCTTTGGGATGACCTAACTGTGGCCTTCCAGAGCCTACAAGAAGGATGGCACCAGACTTTTTACAAGGACATGTAGTGACAGGACAAGACAAAATGGTTTCAAATGGAAAGAGAGTAGGTTTAGATTAGATATTATGTAGAAATTTTTTACTGTGTAGGTGGTGAGGTGCTGGAACAGTTTGCTGGAACAGAAAAGCTGTGGATGCCCCATCCCTGGATGTCTTCAAGGCCAGGCTGGATGGGGCTCTGAGCAACCTGGTCTAATGAAAAATGTCCCTGTTCATGGCAGTTGGCTTGGAACCAGATAATCTTTAAGGTACTTTCCAACCCAAGCCATTCTGTGATTCTGTAATTCTAAGATGAATTTTGCATTATAGAGGACCCATTTAAATATCTTGCTATAGTCATCAGGAACCATTGAGTCTCCAAAATGGTTATATCTGAACTTATGCCCCTTTTTTCCTCCAACTTAACTGTCTTCAACTTTATTTAATAAACTAGCAGGATTACTTTCTTGTAACCCTGTGTCACTAGATACAGCCACTTTGCAACTGAAACAGCAAAAAATGGCTCTTCATGGAAGCCAAAATTGCTTCTTAAATTGAAAATATAATGGGAAATTAGATGGGCATAGGATGCTATATTCTTTGTATCACATAAGCCTCTTCTGAGAAAACATTTCTAAGACTGACATGGTTACATGGCACAAGGACCTAGGCTGTATCCTCATGAGTAGAAGTAGCACAACTCTGCTCCTCTGCAGCAATATTCATTTTGAATTGTCTCATGAGAAGCATGGCAAAAGGAAGCAGAAAGGATAATTATATATAGATAGATACTACAGCCCTTTTCTAAATATCTCTGCCTCAAAGATTGGATTGTTTTTCAAACAGTGCCACCTTTAAGCCACCTTTTCTGGTCATCCCACCAAAGCACACAGGTTGTACAAGTCTGCATCTTTCAAGGACTGTGACATACAGGTGAATGTTAAACAGTTCTGGCCTATTACAACTTTTATGTCAAAATACCAAGTACAGTCTCATAAAAAACCCAAACAGTTTAAGTAGAAATTAAATGCAAGTGGATTGCAAAAAACCACATACTCTTTAGCATAGAGCGAAATGCAAAACCCTGCAGTGTATCTGGATTATAAAGAGGAATTTGAAGAGTGGTTTTTTTGTTGGATTTTTTGTTTGGTATTTTTGTAATTTTCCTTTGATATTTCTTCCTTGCTAATTTAAATGAGAAGATCATATATAGCTAACAATGTGAAGAAATGAGAACTATAAAATTAACCCCAGGCTTGTACAAAAGAAAGTACTATTAATCTTCACTTATTTTTAAACTGCATAATACAGATAAAGGGAATTTTATTAAAGTTCTCTGTAGAAATCAGGAACTGTATCCTGATATTAGTTATTTTGTTATCTTTTTCCAGCTAATATGATTACCAGTAGGACAAAGAGGTTAAGGAGAATGTAAAGAAAAATAACATTAAAACAGATGTCAAGAAATGCTTTTTTCATAAGGAGAATCAATAAAGTGTAGAGCAAGCCTCCCAGGCCAGATTGTTGAGGCAAAAACTCTATGGTAATGAAAGAAACAACTATATACCATCGTGGAAATGGTATACCAAGGAATCATATTATCATAGAATCATTAAGGTTGGAAAAAGACCTCCAGGATCATTGAATCCAACCTTTGACCAATCAGCACCATGTCAACTAAACCGTAGCACTAAGTGCCACATCCAGTCATTACATGACACTTCCAGAGATGGTGACTCCATCATCTCCTTGGGCAGCCTGTTCTGATGCTTGACCACTCTTTCAGTGAAGAAATTGTTCCTGATGTCCAATCTGAACCTCCTCTGGTGCAGCTTGAGGCCATTTCCTCTTGTCCTGTTGCTGGTTGCCTGAGAGAAGAGCATGAACTCCACCTGACTACAACCTCCTTTCAGGTGGTTGTAGAGAGTGATAAGGTTTCCCCTGAGCCTCCTTTTCTCCAGGATAAACAAACCGAGGTCCCTCAGCTGCTCCTCACAGGACTCACTCTCTAGGTGCTTCACCAGCTTCATTGCAGTTCTCTAGACTCAATCCAGCACCTCAATGTCTTTCTTGTACTGAGGGGCCCAAAACTGGACGCCGGATTCAAGGTGCAGCCTCACCAGTACAGAAGGAAGATCACTTCTCTAGACTTGCTGGCCACACTGTATCTGATACAGATCAGGATGCCATTGGCCTTCTTGGCCACCTGGGCACACTGATGGCTCACATTCAGAGTCATCGACCAGCACCCCCAGGTCCTTTTCCACTGGACAGGTTTCCAGACACTCTGCCCCCAGCCTGTATCTTTGCATGGGGTTGTTGTGACCCAAGGGCAGGACCTGACACTTCGCCTTGTTGAAATTCATCCCATTGGCCTCAGCCCATCCATCCAGCCTGTCTAGATCTCTCTGCCGAGTCTTCCTACTCTTCAGCAGATCAACACTCCTATGCAATTTAGTGTTATCTGCAAAGTGACTAAGGATGCACTCAATCTCCTTGTCCAGATGATCTATAAAGATATTAAACAGGACTGGCCCAAACAAAAAAAAAAAACCAAAAAGTTTTGAATGACCTTGAGATCCCCCCCACCACTGAGAAGTCCAGGATGAAGAAGGACCAAAAGGACACCACAGGATCCACAGAGTGGTATCTTCTGCTTAATCTGTCCCTTTCTCTCTCTCTCCTCACTTTTCTATTTCTTTCTATCTCTCTACCTCACATTTACTGTTCAATAACATCTATACTATTGACATCGGCATATGGTCTCATTTGCACTTTAATTTGGGCAAAGGCATCTCTCAGTAACCATATCATAACAATAAGTCAATCAGCTGCACTAATTTTCCTGAGGATCTTTTTTTTCTCTTTAAATCATATTTGTTTAAGCTTGAGGATATGTGGGAGTTTTAAATCGAGGATAGAGAAACAGAAAATGAGAGATATAAAATGCAGGGTATATATTACATAAAAAGAGTAATTAATAGATGAGCCTCTCTTTAAGACAGGTCACATTTTGTGTACACAGTGTTGAAATAAAAGCTGATGCTTTTTCCAGTTATGATAACATTATGTAAACTTTTGACCTCATCATCTCAGTTAAACTGTCAATATTAGCATAATCAGCTGTCACTCTGATTTCTCTGTGTTTCTTTCTCCCTTTCTCCAGACTAAGAATCTGCTGCCATGTGTTTCATAACCACTTCAGAAAAATGGCTGACTCCCACAACTTATCAGACCACTACAGAGCTCCAGTCTCTGCAGTAAAGATCATAAGGGCCGTGGCTGTAACTTCTATATAAATAAAGTGTGCAAGTACTAGCACTGAAGAGTAGAAATAGCTTCCAAATAAATTTCTTCCTATGGCAACACTCATCTAATAACAGGTCAAAAATTAAGGCTAATTGTTTAATTAATGGGTGTTGCAACTGCAGGAATACATCTGAGGAAACCATTACTTTAATCAAACTGGTACTTGTTGAATCAACAAATATTTGTAATCAATCTTTGCAAATATTTGGGTAAGTAATATAGGACCACACACTTTATTCAGGGCATTCAGATACCCAGGAGCAAAAAAAAAAAAAAAAAAAGGAAAGAATGCAGGATTTGACTGGTTCTGAAGCCTTAAAAAAGGGTCTTTCAATTAATTTTTGTACTGTATAAAAGCACAGTAAGCAATGCCATCCACTCTGTAACTCTACTCATCCACTCTATAACATAAAATTATATAAATACACTGGAAGCAGTGAAATTAACTTAAAACTAATATACACTAGTATATAAATAAATACACTGACTAATACCATCAAGAGAATCTAGTCCATAAAGCAGATATTTCCAAGTGAATCACTGCTTCACTGGGACTTTGTTGTTTCTATTGATGTTCTGAAGTGACGTCCTTAATGCCCAGAATGATAAACCTTTTTAAAATACTAGGGGAATAGGTAGCAAGAGGGAAGCATAAAACCATCAGAGAAAAGAGCAATGAAAACTTTTTCAGTATTTTTTTGTACTGTTAAATACATTTTAAAAGCTTGTGTTGGGCTATGAAAGACAGAAGACACCAAAAGCAGAAAGCCATGTCTGGCTATCAGCAGAAGTCACAATTTTTCTGGCTAGAGAGTGTGCAACTCAGTGCAAAGTCCTTGATCAAAGGATGGTGTCCCTGTTGGCAGCAAAACAGCAGAAGTGCTTTTGTATTTCCCTGTGAATATGGACCATCCTGTAGGTTACATTGCCAAGCTGACAAGCACATCAACTTCTTTGAAGCTACCACTCATCTTTTTGTGCAGATGAATTTATATTACAGATAATTAATTGCTGTTTGGCTGGACCCCTTAATTCTTTAACCAGAATAAGAAAAGATCTGTTGCTCTTTTAACTAGATGGATTCCTTCCACTGGGAATACGAATGGACTCATTAGACAAGGCTTCCTAATGATTCTGCTCTTGGAGTAGTGCTATTAAACAGAAGCTAAAGCTTCAGAAGAAGATAAACCCTTTATTTCAGAGAAATATACTGCTGATTCAGAAGGGTTGATCTGATGATCCAATAGATCTTTGTCAACTTTAATGAAATGCTGTACCAGTTCAGGAACATCACCAACACCTGCATTTCAAAGGCAGGCTATTTGTTCTCTGCTAAGTTTTCTGTGCAATGCTTCAGAATAACAGAGAAAACAGCAAAAGATCCATGGCTTGAGAACAGTGTGCTTTAATCAAGGTTGAATTCAGACCTGACCAGAATAGCGATGGTATTGAGCAACAGCTCAGGATCTTTCTTTAACCTCGCAAAGACAGATGGGGATGGGGAGATGTGCTATACCCAATAATGAAACTTTTCCTTCATTCACATAACAGCTATTTTGTGGACACAGAGTTCACTTCTATTTGTACAATAATAAGGGCAGTATGCCAGGGTAAGCCTTTAAGTCATTGTGGCAGAACTATACTCAGTCACACATCATCAGCTGTGTAGCAGGTAGAGCTGGATGGTCTGGAACAAAACAGCAGTGCTGCAATTTAACATCCTTTGCTATTGAACCAGCTCTGCAAAGCTGAGCAATAGGTGCTTCCTGAAAAATAGCTAGCAATCTCTTTTTCCTGCTGGCAGTTTATCTGAAATGGAGATTTTCATTCATCCTCCCTTCATGGGATTTCATGTACATTTTTTGAAAACTGTTCAGAATTCAAAAGCAGTGCCGCATCAGGGGTAATTAGCTTGATTTCCTGGTTGGGTCAATCTGGGTTCATCTATGTACCCTTTCTGAATAATTTTGAAAGATTGTTTTCGTAAAGCAAATCTGGCAGAAAAGCAGAGGCTTCAAGGTTATCAACCATCTATACATTTTGTGAAAAATAACAGCTGGCTAAATTGCTGTTTTACTCAGATTGTTTTAGTTAATATCATTGGTATAGAAAAGAGTTTATTGCTGTATTTCCCTGAGATTTGCAGCAAATGGTTCAAGTGAATACCCCAATATTGCAAAAAGAAAATGAACAAACTTTCAGCATCTTGTAGTCTGGAAAATCCAGTGAACAAAGAGATTCAACCTTCATTAGCTTCTGGAGCCACACTACCAGAAAGAATCGTCTGACATACATTTTGAAAGTTCTGCTTCTTAAGACACTAAAAGAAAGCTTGAAAATTACCTCAAGTGTGAACCAAAAAACACAACAACAAATAATCTGCCCTCATATTTTCACATAGTAATTTAAAAAACCAAACCAAAACAAAAAACCCAAATATTGTGGTTTAGGAAGTGCATTCCCCAGTTTTTATTTCCTGCTGAAAAAACCCCAGACCCCGAGCCACGTGCTCACTTCCCCCCTTCTGGCTCCTGTGGTGTGGTGCAGACGTGAATGAAAGCGTGAAATGGTAAAGATCACAGTTTGAGATAAGACCAGTTTACTGGAAACAGCAATTAAATAACAAAAACGAAAAGTAACAATACTAATAGTAGCGTGTACAAGAGAGGCAAATGATTCACACGTGATTGTTTTCCATGTGGAACCCAGTGCTACCTGACCACACACTTCTTGCAAAACACAGGAAGAAGCGACCCTAGTTTGCATGGTGTGGGGTGGTACAGAACAACCTCAGGGTCCTTGCCGTGCCCCTTCTGGCTGCTGCAAAAATTGAACCCTGTCCTGGCTGGATCCAGGACACCAAAACAAAAAAATAAAACCACACAAAACAAAAACCCTGCAGTAAACAAACACACACACAAGTTTAAAGATTTATGGGGTTTTTATTATTTTGAAATAATTGGGGCTGACAGTAATATGCTGGGTTCTTTCAGCCTGTGAAATATAACATCATGTAACTTATTTGTACAACACTGGGTAAGAAGAGCACACCTCCCTTCTGCAGCTTGTAAATGACCTCTTTACTATTATTTAATGCTAAAAAATCAATAACTGAGCTTTTCAATAAAACATACAGCATAAACACTGAGTATAGTGTTTAGATACTTAATGATTGTAAAAACATTCTTGAATTACTGGTTTAGAGATATCATGAAAATGAATTGTACTGATCAAATTAATTT
This sequence comes from Corvus kubaryi, assembly GCF_017639235.1. NCBI lineage: Eukaryota > Metazoa > Chordata > Aves > Passeriformes > Corvidae > Corvus > Corvus kubaryi. The sequence continues at coordinate 19,926,436 of NW_024580671.1, read as the reverse complement.
TAACTCTTTACAGAATGTACATTTTTTTTTCATAAGTGTTTAATAAAAATTTCTTTGCATTCTTCCCTGGGAAAACAGCAAGAAGAAAACATGATGATGGAATTTTTTCCCATTAGTCTAATAAAGTCCAAGACAAAGGCCTAAACTTAAGCTAACAAGATCATTAAACTTTCCAGTAGAGGATTTTAATTAATCTCTTTAGACATATGACTTTAGTGAATACTGTAAACCTTTTTCTTTCTGAAAACACCTGCTTATTCAATGACTAGCTCTGGCAGAGTCTACCCAAATGAATTTGTCAAGAACATTTATTCCGAACATAAATTCGTCTTTCTGTGTAGACTGTTCCAATGCAGCTCATTAGACAAAGCAAGTACAAGTAAGCCATGACCAGCCTTTAAAGTATGGGCAAAATTTATTTGCACCAAAAAAACCCAACATATAATAGACTTTCACAACATCTTATGTTTTTGGAATTTTTAGAATGCATATTTTTTTTCTCTATTGATAGACTTAAAAATGCTTAAGCTGTTAACGATTTTTGTGGGGTGGACTTTCGTCCTTGTATTCTTAAATATTAATGTAAGAACGTTATTGACCTTCAGTGCTAAGTACAATTATCATCGTCAAGCTATTTATTCAAGTCTTAAGGAAACTTTCATGTCTGACCATTCAGAAGATGCTCTAGTAGTCACACTTTCACCACCAGAGATTTTCAGTGCCGGGAGTGAAGCCCCTTCACACTGGGCAGCTCCAGTGAGCTCCCGGGAATGCCTCACTTGACTCCCTACATACACCACACCCACACAGTTGGACAAGGTTTCCCTAATGGCTTGACTCTCAGCTTCCCATAATGGCATCCCAGACTTCTGGATCCTTAAAATAATTTAATTATGGTGTAGCAAATGCTTGAGCTGGTGCCTTCAAGGAGGGACCCTGAACAAAAGTCTCCCTGGGCTTTTTCAGTCTATGCACCGATAGTCTGGGGTCCTCCTGCTGAGTCCTTGTGTCCTGCTGTGTCTCTGAGAGTCCAGTCACCTGGTTAGTGCCAATAGGTCCCCGTGCCCTTTGTTGTGCAAAATGTTGTGCACCAGTTCAGGGCCTCTTGCCTCAGGCTCCTGCCACCCAGAGCTCAACATCACACTGCAGTTGCACACAGAGCTACCTGCACTAAATGTCTTCCTCAACACAACTTGAAAAATGTTAATTAACTGGTTTACCTGCAAGATATGGGGTTATGAACCTCTACTACGTATATTTCTCAGATCATTGCTTAAGAACAACTATTTCAAGGATAAATGACATTACTATTCATTCCCATGCCAAAGCAGACAGAGTTTTTTTATTAAATAAGTCAGTGACAAGTAATTGACTTCATGTTCAGCAGGGATGCACCCAGCATTTCCTTTTGCCTGTGCACCAGCTGGTGCTATGACTGTTATGTTCTTGGCTGACATGTGAGCCAGTTTCAAGTGGAGTTCCTATTTTCATAGAAAAACATAGAAAACAGATTTTAAATCTGAAAAAGGTCTCACATCCTGGTCTCCCATGACAGGACTCTCTTGTTTCAACTGAGGAATCTCATGCCAGTGTTGTCCCCTGAGGATGATGCATAGGTCAAATGGCATGTTGCTCAAAAATTCTGTCTTGTCTTATTTCAGAATAAATTATGTGAAATACTGCACTGGTTTTGGATGAGTTAGACTAATTTTCTTCACAGCAGCTAGTATGAGGCTGTGTTTTGGATTTTTGCTGAACACAGTATTGATATCACAGGGGTGTTTTTGTTACTGCTGAGCAGGGCTTTCACAGAGCAAAAGCCTTTTCTGCTTTTTATGCTGCCCCACTGGTAAAGTTGAGGGTGCATGGGAGGTTGGGAGGAAACACATCCAGGACAGGTGACCCCAAGTGACCAAAAGGCCATTTACTTAAGATTTGGATGCAATGATCCTTATGGGTCCCTTACAGCTCAGAATATACTGTGAAATCTGTGAAATGTGGATATTTCATACCATATGACCTCATGGTCAATATATAAACTGGGAAGAAAAAGGAGGAAGAAGGGGGATGTTTGGAGTGATGGTGTTTGACTTCCCAAGTCACTGTTATGCATGATGGGGCCCTGCTCTACTGGACATGGCTCAGCACCTGCCTGCCCATAGGAAGCAGTAGATGAATTATATGTTTCTCTTTGCTTGTGTGTACAGCTTTTGCTTTTGCTATTAAACTGTCTTTATCTCAAACCATGAGTTCTCTAGTTTTTTCCCCTCCAATTCTCTACCTGATGCCATTGGCACATGAGTACCTGTGTGTGGCTTCATTGCTGGCTGGGGTTAAACCATGACACATGCGTGCATCTTAGGCTATGTGTACTGAGAAATTTGTAGGCTGAGAAATTTGTTACTCATAATTTATTCCTTAATCATATATGATATATGCATCTTAACAGTTCATCAACATTTGTTGCAGGCTATTATGCAATTGATTGTCTTTATGGAATGCCATTTGAGTTTCGTCTTCTTACAGTGAGTGATCAATAAAGTCATGGACAAGTTAATAATTGTTTACCTCTTATCATTCCTTTACTATTTTGTTTGGATTGAGCATATGGTTGTTTTGATTGTCTTGGCTTAGAAAAGTGGAACATGAACTGTACTTATGTGGAAACTTAGTGTTCCACCTATATATGTTTGCAAAATGAGGAGAATGTTAAAACTCTTCCCTATTTTGTGTCTTCTCAAAGGTATCACAGAAGCGTTTGTCATCTCTACCTGGAATATGATTCCTCCAGACAGTTTTACTGAGGCTTGATTCCTAAATTTCTCTCATCTATTTTTCCATTTAAATTTGGAAAATATTGTAGAGATATTCTAGAAACATTGCAAAACTGTTAGAAACTCATCAATATTAAGATTTATTTTTTTTTGGATTCACAGCTGTATTGGGTTTGCGTGGCAAAGTTTTGGTACTGGAGAGGTTAGAGGTGTGACTTCTGTGAAAAGCTGCTCGAAGCTCCCCCTACATCAAACAGAGCTAATGCCAGACAGCTCCAAGATAGACCCATCACTGGCCAAGGCTGAGCCCATCATCAACAGCAGTAGCACCTCTGGGATAACAGATTTAAGAAAGGAGAAAAGTTAATGCACAGGAGAAAACTGCACACAGAGAAGAGAGAAGTGAGAATATGTGAGAAGAACAACCCTGCAGGCATCCATGTCAGTAAAGAAGGAGGGGGAGGAGGTGCTCCAGGCACCAGAGCAGAGATTCCCCTGCAGCCCATGGAGGAGCCCATGCTGGCCCAGGTGGATGCCCGAAGGAAGCTGTGATTCTGTGGGAAGTGAAAGAGACTTAAAAATCATAATTGTCTTAAACACTATTAAGACCATCAAAGGATTTGGCAAACTGTACAAAGAAGCTGTGACCACCAAGGTCCATCCTCCCCAAATATGCCTCTTTGGTTTTCAGAAATTTGGACTGTGGGTTAAGCTACCTGACAGAAACTTGAGATAAGAGTGGTACTATTGTTCAATTATCTCAGGTCTCAGGAGAGTTAAACAAGGCTAGGTCCAGCAGGCAGAGGCCACAGCCCACAGCCTCATTTTTTCAGGTTTGCATGCTTTTTCCTCCCAACCAAGAGGGAGGAGGAGAGGTTTTGGGTGTCTGGTGGCAAAACCTCTGCTGTGCATAAGACAGAGGGGGTGAACATCCATCACCAGAGGCTGATAAGAAGCAGACCCAACGGAGCCAGGATGGTGTTTTTTATCCTGTCAGTTGTTTTCCTTTACACAAACTGGCTCAATTGCAAAATTCCACCACCACGCCCCCTCTGCTTGGGTGCTCCCATGCATACCTGAACATGTATTAACCATTGAAGTCTATGTTTCATGGGACCCCCACAACTGAGAAGACCAGAAGAGGACCAACAGGACTCTGTCAGGATCCAGAGTGGTGACATCTTTCTACTTAATCTGTCTCTCTGTCACTCTCTTTCTCTCCTACACGCTTCTCTTTTTCCTATTTCTGTCTTTCTCTCTCTCCCTCACATTTACTATTCAATAAAATCTGTACTATTTGACTGCAGCATATGATCTCGTTTGCATCTTAATTTGGGCAGAGGCATATAGTTGGATCATAACAGTCCATGCTGGAGCAGACTCCCGGCTGAACATGGAGAGAGAAGTTCATGCAGAAGTATAGGAGAGACCCTTTCTGAGAGAGAAGCTTCCAATTTTTCTTTCTCATAATGACTTCATTTGGAATTACAAATTGCAAAAGTTATCTTTTTAATTGTTAAATAAAATTGTTTAATTCTAGGCCAAAAATAAAGTTAGATGCTTCCTCTAGTTGTTGCTGGCATGTTTAAAAATAGGAAATATCCTAGAGTGTTCTTTTTGAAAAAAAATCTGAGTGTACTCTATTTGATGCCATTATTAAGACAGTGCTCTGAAGGTCTGTTATCACACTGCTGTGCTCTTATTCTTGTTGTTTCCCCTACAAGGGTTTGAGTTATTGCCATCTGAGATAAGGGCCACACTTGTAAAACATAAAAACAACCATTTTTTACAGTCTTATTTATATTTATATGCAAGGTGAAACATTTAATGCAAAACCCAGTAGATCTCAAAGAGGGCATCTTTATCTCAATAATATTTACAATTTTATTTGGTCCTGGAGATTAGGTTTCATCTCTTTTGAGATTCAGTCCTTGTTGTGCCATATTTATTATTCTTACATTATATCAGTTTCTGGTTCAATTTATCATTCCAGCTTAGGTGGCAAGAAAAATATTCTTCTCCATACTAAGGACTAATAGACCCTCCACTTAAATCCTATTCACAGTTTTGAAAGATGTATCAAGGTAAGAAAAATAATATAAACAGGAGAAACTTATAAATCCTCATACTTTCAGGATAATTTTTAAGGTCACAGATGATGTAAAAGACTCTCTTATGTCCCTGGTTATTACGGCTGGTGATGGGGTCATTGGCTCTGACCCAGGAAGAGGTGACCGGTCCGGAGAGATGGTCCCGAAAGGAATCGCCTTCCTGAGGCCTGGTGTCTTCCCTCAGCTGCTGGCAGGAGGGCCCTTGCAGAGGCTGTCAGCCCTTTAGTGATTGTCAGCTCGTGATCCCAGCTCAGCTCTGCAGGGCAGCCTCCAGGCCAAGCCAGACCAGAGAGAGAGAGGAGAGGCTCGTGTGGCTGGTTCCGCACGAAGGGAGCTTTATTGTTGGTCCCCTCCGGCGAAGGGGAAAGCCAGGGACGAGAGCTCTCTCTATCCCACATGGGCAGAGGGCTTAGCTTTTATAGGGATGCAGGGGATGGGTGAGGACCAATGGGTTATGAAGGATCTGCATAGGGTCTCCTAAAGGATTGTGGGTCTGTCTTTTCTCGCTGTGACCAAAGAAGTGGTTGCCTTTCCAGGGAGTCCTGCTGGGTGATTGTGAAATCTCTTGTCTCAGCAGAGATCCCTCCAGGGCAGGGGCTGGGCATACCCCACAATTAGCAATGTCAGGACTTGCCGCTCTTGATATTCCACACTAATTTAACGATAGTGAGGCCTTTGAAAAACTATTCAACTTACACATAGGAAAAGAATGACCACACTAAGTAAAAGATTTTGCTTTTTTATGCACTTTAATAAATGAACTCATACAGACACAGAGCTGTGATTTCTGAGTAGGAAAAACTGCCACACTGCACAACCCAACAGGTAATGCATTCTTCATGGATCTTCCATCTTCTTGAACAGTGACCACAATTTGAAGCAACTCTGAGAAAAATAAATAACAAATATCACCTTTTCCACAAGACCTGGTCATACGTAATGATGAAAGATTTCACTTTAAAAAGAAAAAGAGCAAAATAATAATAGGGAATATTATAACAGCATGTTTGCTGAAACAAATGATTAATTTTTTTCAAGTATGCTACCTAATTGCTGCATTTTTACTTATTGAGAAAGACCAGGAACACAGCATTTTACTCTAATTTACAAAGACACTGTTTACTATTATCTTTCCAAGGACTGTGGTGTTGCTTTGTTTTCTTTTGTTTGCATAGAATAGATAGGAATTTAAGTGTTTTAATGCATGTTTATAACTCTAATGTTTAAGTTCAATGAATACTGATTTTCAAGGGTGTGCTGGTTTCACCTGGGATAGAGTTCATTTTCTTCACAGTGGCTGGTATGGGGCTGTGTTTTGGATTTGTGCTGAAAACAGTGTTGACTACAGAGAGATGCTTTTCTTATCACTGAGCAGAGCTTACACAGAGCCAAGGCCTTTTCTGCTTCTCACACCACCTCACCAGTGAGGAGGCTGGGGGTGCACAAGGAGTTGGGAGGGGACACATACAGGACAGCTGACCACAACCAGCTCAAGGGATATTGCATACTGTATGGCATCATGCTCAGCACAGGCAGCTGCAGGAGGAAGAAGCAAGGGGGGCATTTGGAGTGACGGTGCTCATCTTCCCAGGTGTTCATTAGGATGGAGCCCTGCTTTCCTAGGCATGGCTGAGCATCTTCCCACCCATGGGAAGTGGCGAATTGCTTACTTGTTTTGCTTTGCTGTTGTGTGTGATTCTTTCTTTACCTGTTAAGCTGTCCATATCTCAACCCACAAGTTTTCTTACTTTTATGCTTCCAATTTTCTCCCAAATCCCACCAGAAGAAGAGAGTGAGCAACTGAGTGGTGCTTAGTTGCTGTCTGGGTGTAACATTGAAATGTACTCTTGTCAAGTATGTTCTTTTTAATCCCAGTTGAACAGAATTTACTGAAAGACTGTTACTTGAGCAAGTGCATATCAAAGGACTGAAGTTATTTTCTGTTTAACCTCTGGTCTTTGAAACTCATCTGACCCAATGAATAACAAAGTGAGACTTTATGTCTGGCTGACCGTTTCATATCCATTTCATGACAATGATATAAACTGACTGTCTAGTAATCAGTGGCTTTTTACTTGTTTTGAGATAATTTTCTTCATCACAACTGGAGACTGGAATATGAAGATCCTGATTGTGCTATGCAGCTCTTGAGAAAACAGGAAGGGCATCATGGAAAACTGCAAACTTTAGCAGATTGTTCTAATTACTTTCTACCATAATACTTATAATGTCCTCAATGATATCTTATAACTTTTTTATTCTTCTCATGCTTCTTATTTTCTGTTTCATAGTTTTAAGATCTGCAAAAAAGGACACAATTTGAACTTCTGCATGTAATACAATACCTTTCAGAGTGGAGTTTGTACCAGTTGTCCCAAAAGAAAGACAGAAAAAATAACAGTAAAAGATAGAAAAAACATTCCTAGAACATTCTTTATATATAAAAGAATTCAATTCCTACTAGTAATGTTATTTCTGCCTGTGAAAAAAAAAATCAAATTTTCTTTTGGAAGATTATGTACCTGTATTTCTCAACAAGAAAACAATTTATATGCTGTCTCAAATATGCTACTGTAGAAGTATATAGCCAGCTTCTGTCTCATCTATTGCTTCCTCTCTGTGCATGCTGTGAATTTAATGCAAAATCTTTTCTATGTGACTCCTGCTCTTTTCAAGTAGAGAGAACATGCTTGCATTCCAGAACAGAAAAAGATAAATAGATTATGTGCATCGGAATTAAACAAAAAACCCAACTCTTAGGTATCCATATGTGGAAGTGTTTCTCATTAGACATTCTTCTGTGTTTTAAAATACATGAAAAAATTGTTTGTCTTTTATTACATTAAAACTCTTAAAGTGAAGGAAACTGTCAGGTATGTCTTTGATGTTACTAATAGTCCCTAGTACCACTTCTGCGCTTCATCACCCTGTGAGCCTTCCCTCTCTGCCCATCTGTCTTCCTACCTCCACTTCTTGTTTTCTTCACTTTATTTCTAAACCTTCTTAATCTTCTACCCCAATCCTATGTGGCCATTTCCATATAGTTAAAGCAATATTTACCTCAGTTTTATCATAGCTCTACAGGACTTGGCCAAGAGCCTTTACAAAATTTAGTATCTGTAGTGAGTGACTCCTAAATGTGCTATTAATTACTTCAAGGAAATGTACAGTCAGTTGTAGGATTTTATGATAGATTAACTTCAGCAAAATAAGAAGTAGTAATTTGTGTGTGAGACTGTATTGCCATATTAGAGTTTGGAAATATTCATTCTATCCTTTGTATTGGGAGATGCATGTAGATTAATGGACACCCATAAGGCATTCAGTCTGAAACAGTTTGACATAGTAACTAAAAGACAGTATCATCAAATTTGAATCCCTTTATCTTGTCCCATTCCTCACTTTCTGCATTCATACCTCTACTGTCATTTTATTCTAGTTTTCATGTGATTATTTGTAGAAAGAGTTGGAGTCTGATGATACAGCTTTCAAAGGTTGGATTCTATGACCTTGAGGCGTACCAGAGATGTTGAGGTGCATTGGATAGGCAAGCGTACATGTGAAATAAAAATCTCTATTCCCTTTCTCCTGGCTACAAGAGCCTTCCCCCAACCTCCAAAGGCATTTTGTAGTTTTTTCTCCCATGGTATTAATATAGTAAACATTATCACAAAAGATTTGGTTCAAAGTATGTATGTTCAAAAGTGAAGCTTTTGTTTACTTTGAATATGAAAGGTGGCATACGACTGACAGTAAATTTTTCTAGATTTTCTTAATTATGTAGCAAAACGTGTCAGAAATAGGTGAAATAGAGAAATTAATATCATATATGTGTAACCATTTTTTTGTGAAAGAAACATTTGGGAAACAATATTGAAATATTTAGAAATACAATAGCACTGATGTTCTTCATCTATTGATTCAGCATAATAGTAGTCTTACTCAAAACACAGATTAAATTCCCCTGTTTCTTTGAAAACCTTTTTCAGATCCAAACTATGAGTTTGAGACGAAAATAATATCATTTAAATATCTCCACATATGTGCTGTAAGTCATACATAGGTTAATATAAGGCAGTAGTATCTTTTCAAGTGATAGCTTACAATCTCAAGGAACAAGGTGGTCATAGAAAGGGACTCTTATGAAGTGTTGAAAATTGTATTGATATAAAGCAAAGAAAATCTAACCCTGTTTTACATTATGTGTCCATAAGAACAATCGCTGTAAACTTCTTAAAGCACACATAAATAGATGGGTTACCAATGATAACATTTGTTTATGATTTTATCATTTGTGTTTTTTTCATCATTTGCATAATTTCTGTTTGTTTAGTTATTATGGTGAAGAGATCACAACAGTGTGAAACAAGATGGGGTTGGTAAAGTTTCTGTATGTTAGCAGTATGCAAGTGATGTGCTTCATTTTCACTGATTTCTTTGAAATTATGTTGTGCAGCTGAAGCCTACATTAACTAAGGTTTTTAAATGAGGATCACAAGGTGTGATATTTTTATTATCATCCTTCTAAAGGAAACTTAAAACATAATTGATAATGTAATAATTGTGTCACTCATACAATTGTTACTCTTGTATTTTGAATACATTGACTAGTATTAGCTGCTTCACAGAAAAGAGAAATTCTAAAAATGTTTGATCTATAAATATTCAGTGATTCACATGAATACACTTTATTTTTAAGGTAAATTTTTTTCCATAGATAAAAATTATGTGACACCAAAATCTTGGCGGTATATATCTCAAACACTGCATAGTATTAATTGCATGAATATGCATACGAAATTTTTTTAAAAATAAATCAAAATAAAGAGATTTCTCTTGAATAAAAAAATACAAATTATTTCTTTTGTTATATTCCCATTCAATTTCTTTATTGAAATTCTCATTCCAACACAGCATTTGTTTTGTCTTAGCTTGTATTTTGTTCCACCAAAAGTAATCCAAATGAAACAAAATTATGATTAGTTTTAAAATATACTTCTGAGATATAATAGTTCAAGAATTTTTCCATAGTCATGCATTTTTGCCAGTGATAACGAAATTGAAAATTTTGAAACAGTTTGGTCACATATTCCATAAACAGCTATAGCCAAAAATTTCATGTGCTAATTTATCTGAGAGTCTTCAGCAACTGTTCAGCACATTGCGAAGTCTTAATAATGACCCTTAAACTAGTTTCACAGTTCTGTGGTTCTAAATTTCTATGTGTTGTGACATACAGATAATGATGCCCCAGAGCAGATTTATAAAATGTGTGGTTTTGTTGTTAGAGTTTTTTTCATTCTACTCATCATTTTTAAATGCTGGAGAGATGGCTATTATATTGATTTGTATTTCAGCATCATGAAAAAGTCTATTTAGAAAGGATTCAGCAACCATGTTTCAGAGATTAACTTGCAAAGATACACATTACTTGAATATCTAAAAATAGTGTTGCCAAGCAACAAGCTAAAATACAAGAATGTTACTAGAAGAAACTAAAATACTTATTAAATTTAACAATTTATGCAGATTAATTCCATCCTATAAATGTGATATACTTTTCTGATGCCATATTTTTAGCATGTAATTTTCAACTAACATTCATCGTGAAACAGGTCCTTCAAAGATTCATGCTTCTGATATACACAGCTTTCTGCTGTGATTCAAAGACATTGGACAAATGTTTAAAACAATGCCTGTTGTGTTTAATTATTCATTATGCTACTGAACCAGTATTAGTATTCTGTGGGACTCTGGAGTAATATTGGTGATTGTGGTGATGTTTCCAGATCTGGTTTGTTCTTTGAAGCTTATGCCTTTCTACACAGACCATTTCCTGAGGGACAGGGTGATATTGGCAGGCCAGCAGAAGTGGTAATTGTGTCAAAACTGTACAGTGAATGATGAGGTGCTCTAGTGGGAAACTAAAAGAAAGTGCAGGGTTTAATTACAGCCTGCAAATATTCACAAACTGTGAAGAGGGAGAAGTCTAGACTGTGCATTTGGCATTGATTCGTGAGCCATTATTAACTTTCCAGAAATACTTCAATGTTACAAAAGATAAAGCTTCACATAACAAGAGCTACATCTTTCAGTTTTGCGATCTTAGATAGTCTAACTGCTGTGAACAGGTGTCACCTAAGAAGCCACAGGCCATTATGCAAAGCAGAATAACTATTTTCATGCCTGTATAGATTTACAGTAAATCTGAAAACAGATTTCCACTTCACATTATAAAAATGTGTGCTCGAAGGGTTCTAAATCTTTCCTGTTTCCCTTCTTCTACAGAGCCTTTCAGTGGTGAAAGTTTAACCCTTCTGAAATAATTTTCAGCAGAAAAGGATCAAGTTGAATTGTAGCGGTGGTCAAACCATACACAATGGATTACCAACAGTTTTTATATCACCTTCTTGAAAGTTGAGAAAACAAGCACGTACAACTGTCAATGACTTAGGAATACAATTAACCTTAATGAAATTTAATACACTTTTTGCATTCTCTGAGAGCAAAAGTAACTAATGCATTGCTTGTCTCTTGTCACAGCAAATAATATATGGGGAAATAAGAAACTGAAGGACCAAGGAAAGCAGGATGCATAATGTCACATCTCATGTGACATTGTGGTGTAGGACTGGTGCAGAGATGCCAGGCAGAGCCAACTGGCTTTGCCAAAGGAGAGCCCTGGAGGATGAGTGCTGTTGTTCAGGAATGGGTGGAGCAGCCTGGGGGCAACCAGTAGGCATACAATCTGCATGTGGAGAAGATTTTTGACTGTGAATCTCTTTTAGAGGAGGAACCTTCCACAGCAGATTAGCAGTGTCCTGTAGTCATGACTGGAGTGATCTTCTAAACTTCATGCTTTGTTTCTTTCTTTCATATGCATTTTATGTCCATTGCTTGGAAAATAAATTTCAGTTTATATAGACTTAGCCTGGCAGGTATGTTTCTCTCCAGTTTGTTAGGTGCTCTACTGGTGTCCTTCTGTCCTTTTCCCTACATCAAAAAAGGAAGTAGGTACAGCTTAATATCTTGCATCCTATCAGAAATCTATGTTTTCCAACATAACACCTTGTCTCTTGGCTCTGTCTCAGCTGAGAGTTTGCACAAGCAGTGATTCCCAACAGGGATGTTGAATTTTGTATTGTCATCTTCTAAGGTCACCTGCCACACCACTCTGCTAGCACATTCAACATAGAAATCTTTTTGTCATAAGACATCTCTTCTAGAACTTTCCTCTTGTCAAAAGAAAAAAAAAGTGGTTTATATCTGTCTTTAGGAGTTTACATTGGGAGTGTATTAATATCTGTATATAAATTACTGTCTCGCTCCTATTTGCTTCCTGCAATAACAACCCATTTGGGATTATTATTCTATTCACGTTCCAGCAGTGCCTACACAAGTAAACTAGCCACTGCTTGGGAACACTCAGAAGCTGAGATGCACTCATCTGTATTGTTAAATTAATAGAACAGTTCCTTGTAAGGTTAACATCTGTACCAATTTGTACTTTTACAAGCAACTCCCAGACATGGTTTGGGAGCTAACACATTCCAAAGATCTTTCCCAGTAGCAGAGTAAATGAGCTCAATAGCAAAAAAAAATATTGTCCCATGTCTAGTGGCCTTGTCTTATTTCCTACTACAGATATAGTACATGATTCCCATAAAGTTAGTTTGATCTCTTTTTTTAAAGAAGGTTAATATAGTCCTGCTTACAGTCAAGGGAGTGGCTTACTCAGAGTACTCCCTCCTTGAATTTTAACAAGGGTGAGTTTGACCAGCAGGACTGTGACAGAAGACTGATATGCAGTGGGACCCCCTAAATGTAGTGCTTACACTGTCATGCTACAAACCCGCTATTTCCCAGATTTCCAAACAGTAAATGATATTTTTCCCATCAGTATTTTCTCATAGTAGAAGTAAATATAACCAGATTTTTGCAGACAGAAGAAATTGAAATGACATGGACAAAATAATAAAATATTCAGAAGTAATTTCCTACTTAAGCTATCTCCTTATTCTGAAAGATTCTCTGTGTTACCATTTGAAATATTTCAATTTCTCAATTATGTTTTTAACAATGAAACTAGTAGCTCAACTTTTTTTTTTTCTGGGTCTTTTCACATTCCTTCTTCAGAGAGCAAGTGGGGCTTCTTAGTCTTCCACCATCACACCAACAGGCTCAGTGTGATTATTTATTGTCAGACTTTTAACAGCTGATCAAATATTGTCTTCAGACACCTATTTGTCTCATCTTAAACAAAGAAATATCTTAATGAACTCATGCAAATATGTAATTATTAGCTTGATGAAGCTGATAATAAAATCAAAAATGCCTAATCAGTATATAGATTTATTTTCAAAAATATCAGGCTTCAATAACTGGTAAAAAATTCAGTGGTAAGTTAATGGCATCAGTGCACATTTCTACCCATATATTGCTCTTTTAAGCAATTCCAAAATCAAGGTATTGGCTTTATTCACTGAAAAAACTCTTAGATTTATAACTCAAGACATCCCTCCTATTATTCTGGTCAAATTTAAAAAGTCTATACATGTTCACAAATCTGTTCCAGTGACGTTCAAGGTAATGGGAATTCTATAATAAATTTTGGTGTGTTTAAATAAAAAACATGTTCTCCTAAATTCTGTCATAAACAATTGGTTTTGAAAATTACAGAAACTAAAGGCCAAAAGTTGGTCTAGTGGGATATATCTCTGATTTCTGTATACTATAGAGCTGTAGATGATTTGATGATTGGTTTCTTGGGTTAAGGTTTGGAGTTGCTGGGTTTTTTCACTCTTCAGTGTTATTTCTCTATTTCAGTGTTCCTAGACTCTAAGACCCTGATGCCTAATAAATGCTGGCTGTGTTCAATCACCTCAACTACCAACTGTAGGTTAAACTATGAACTGTAGATAAAACACTTTTAACAAAGCCAGTGAGCAGATGTTTAAGTGGGTTGCTTTGAATGGTGAATTCATAGAGCTGGCTGGTATGTATCTGATGTGCTTGCATGGACATTAAAGCAATTTTAACATTTATTTTTCCTGCTGACCAACAACAATCTTTTATCACATCTTTGTTTGCCAGAGTATTTTTTTAATCTATTAAAATTAAATGTATCATGAAATAATGGGGAATAAACCACCTTGAAATCAGCCAGTTTGAAACTCCTATGGAAAAATGCCAAAGGGAAAATTATAGCTCCATGGAAATGAAGAATTCCCCTTTTATTGGGATGAGATCAAGAATGCCTCTTCAGTTTTCTCCATCATTTCTCATCAGCTATCTGGATCTAGAGCCAGAAGTTATCTTATGATTTTTACTTTGGAAATAAAACAGAATTGACAGGAATGTTCTCTTTCTTTGAAAATTTCTTTTTTTCCAAGGTCCTGTTTTAGGAATGAGATTTCTGTTTGCATTTGCTTTTTTTTCTAGTCTGTTCAATCTGATTCCTAAACAGCTTGGAGCAGATGTCTGTCTAGCACACCAATACTTTCCCAGATTCAGACCAATCATTATGGTGCCGCTACTACTCAGTAGCATTCTACTCCCTTTTATTAATAGAGCTTCCAGAAATGCTGATACAAAGCCACAGGAAAACAGGACTATTGCGGCCTGGTAACCCAACTTATGATCGAGGAGCTGATTGCTGTTGCCACTGAAAGCACCAGCTCAAGTATTTTCATCAAGTCCTTAAAGGAATGTTTCACAGAGTGAAACTTGCAAAGGTCTAAATCTTGAAAATTCCAGAATTCCATTTTAAAATTTGTATCTTTATCAGATAATTCCTTAAATATCCAGGGCAAGGTAAGGTATTTTAGTTAAACCAATGTATGGTAGGGTAATTGACTTTACCTTCTTATTGATAACATTGTTTTCTCCAGTTCAATGGAAGCAGTTCTGTTCAACAGACACTTTAGAAAAGCTAACATTCTACTTCTGTTTTCTGTGGGATTATTTCTGGATAAAATCACACATTCAGGTTGCAGAACCAGCCAAAATAATTCTACAAATTGGCACTGATTAATCATTGTAAATGTCTGCCCCATTTGTTAAATATAACAAAAAGGCATGAAAAATAAAATTATCAGCACCATATTTCTCATTAAATACAGTGCAAAGCACACAGATTAATTAGGGAATATCAAAAGTGTAAAAATCATCAAAAGAGCACTGTATCAACAATAATTGAGCGCTAAAAAATGTAGCCATTTTTTCATTGAAATATTTTCATTAGAAAATAAACGCCTACTATTTCAAGAGCCATTTTTGAATTAAATAATAAGTTTATTTCATGGCAATTAGAAGTCATCTGAGTCACATCTTCCAGTTAAAAATCTTTACTGAAGTCTAATCCACAGTTCTGCCGGCAATGCGCTTTATTCCTGAGATCTGTCTTACTCATCCTGGTGAAACCTTTGCTTATGCTAAATGTGGTTGCATGTCTGTATGTGGGGCCAAAATGTCAAACCTCAACATCTTTGTGTTTCCTTAGAGAACCATGTGATCTAATTAGAAGCAGTTCTATAATTACTTTTTCAATAACTTAGACCTTTCTTAACTCCTTTACACAAAAGCTTACAAAACCACCTCACTTTTGACAGATTCTTCACAATTAACAGTTTACCAGAAGATGTACATTTGTTGCCAGGCATGAGAATAAATGCAAGAGAAGAGCTGCTACCCTGGAGAAGAAAATCACAATTAATTTCTTCCAGCCGTACAAGGCTGATAGTGGTGGATGAATGTAGGTTGCCCATATCCTTTACATAGTGCTAAAACTGAAAAAGAGTCACTCCCACAGCATGGATTTTATAGTCTTATCAGCGGGTGTATGGCTGAAATGTAAATTTATTCCCTGACCTCCTTACACTGTTGTTCCCCCAACTAGTCTTGCACTTCCTTCTTCCCTGATAAAGATTCACAGTTTACAAACATTACTGTGCAATAGCCTGTGGCTTCCCAATCTGCTGACAGAAATATCAGGATGGGCTGAGCTGGCCCAGCCCTCTACTGCGACTCAGTGATCTACATTTAAAAGAACTAAGTTTCATTTTAAGTTAATTCATGTGCAAATTCTCAGAACTGACTGAGAATTTCCACAAAAGTTAAGAGAAGTTCCCTAAACCAAGTAAACTATTCTCTTAATACAGGAAATTTATAATTAATGTCATTCTAGATATGTTTCCAGCTGATACTTTCATGCACACTTGCACTTTTTCCTTCAGTGTAAATGTTGGTCCAAATTTGTTGGAATATAATTTAGAGTTTAGAGTCATTTTGTGTCCCCAAGATCTTTTCATACATAGTTTATTTAATCGAGTTTATTATTCTAATATAACCTAGTTCAGGTGCCCCTAGCTATTTTATTAATTTATAAACTTCTCAAAAAGACAGCAGCAGAACATACCAAAGAGGACAGCAATTGCTTGTATTTATACTGCTTAGATGGTGTCACTTTCTTAGTTTGCGGGAAACAAAGGGTACCATTATTTTTCCCTCAATGGTCCTTTGATCTTCTTTCATTTCTAGTGTTCTCTTCTGTCCTTTTTGAAATGTGTAAGTTAGTCCTTAAAATAACCTTAAGAGCTAGGATGAAACTGTAGGGTAAAAAAGAGTTTAAATTTACAAAGGAATTAATTCACAACCATTTTCCCTGGCCAACAGTATCTTCATACAGTATCACTTTAATAATCCTCTGTTACTCTTCTTCCTTTTCTTGCTGTCATCTTCTACATGTTGCAAAAATGACTTCTGAGGGACTTTTCACATAATTAATTCATTATGGTTGTCTTTATTATGCAGCACATCCAGTACTCTTATAGCCATGAATTTTTTTCTCGTTTGGACATTTTATTTCTCGCTGTGTTTCACCTATTTCACGATGTCATTGGAAATCACTTTACTTGAATTATCCCCTTAAAATGAAATAATCTGAGTGTACCTGGGTTTTTTAACTTCTCCTGTCCAGATTATCTACTGAAGTGAGAGCTTGAACAGCAGATTTATAGTTGGTTGTTGCTCGAATTTTTCCTCATCTTTTTTAAATAACTCTTCTTGTAGTGTCTCAGAAGCTAAGGCATTTATTTCTTTTTAAATAAGTGTGACAGTCTACATTAGATGGTGCAACTTTAAAATAATTCGCATACCTATTTGTCTGCTTTGAAGAGAGATCTTATTATTTTGTCTTTGTTCACTGTCGCGGGTTCGGTTTGTAACCGGGCGGAAACACCAATTTAGTGTAGTGGTTTGGTCCAAAATACTCATTACTGTTTATCTGCTGTGAGATAAGAATTAGGAGAAATGCAAAACAGGCACCAAACTTGAAAGAATATAAAGAAGTTTATTAACAGACCTAAAAGAAGAAGGAAAAAAAATTATACCACCTTCAGAACTCTCCTCCTCCCCCCACCTTCCTCCCTTCTCCCACTGACGATGTGAAAAGACAACCCTTAAGATGTTCAGTCTGTTTACCACTTCCATAATAACCTTGTTCAGTCCATTTAGAAAGAGAAGTCTCTTCTTGCTCATGCTATGAAAACATTATCACAACGAGACAGCCGCCCACTTCCAAATATCGTTCAGTCCATTTAGGAAGAGGAGTCTCTCTGCCTGCGTGTGAGTCCTTTCCCCCGACTTGCAGCTTTTCCCGCAACTGCTTTCGAGGGTCCACTCTTGAAGTTTTTTGGGGTACAATTTTAAGGTTGAGCCGTTCAGAAACAAAAACAGAGGCCCTTCTCCTTCCCTGGGAGCAAAGGGTCTTCATCATCTTCATCTTTAGGACTATCTCTGGGAGCATCTCTAGGAACTGAGGTTTTCTCCTTTCCCGTTCGGAGCAAAAGTCCTCATCTGGTTCATCTCTACGGACTGAGGTTTTCTCCTTTCCCGTTTGGAGCAAAAGTCCTCATCTGGTTCATCTCTCCCTGTCCAAACTTCTCATGAAATTACAGCTGCGTCAGCATCTGCCTATCTCAGCGCAGGTGCTTTTGCTCACGAGTTGAACACTCCACCCCCCATATCTTCATGAAATTACAACAGGATACTCTGATATATCATAGCTTCACAACAGAATTTCAGCTTTAAGCATCTCCTCTCTCTCTTCCCTCAGGTTTTCAGCTCTTCACAGCAATAAAAGGGTTAATCTCACCTCGGCCTTGCAGCTTTGCAGCTGGAATGTTGAATGTTTCTTATCGCAGTGGAGAGGGGGGAGAGCCGAGCCGCTCCGGCTGCCCACGGCAAGGCAGTGGGGGGGGGGTTCCACGGCTGGAACAGGTCCATGGCTCCAGGATGGCCGTGGCCCGGCCCGGCCTGGCCCAGGCAGGGCCTGGCCGGGCCCGCTGGCCCCCACACGGGGCCTGCAGCCACTTGTTCCAGCGCCGGAAACGAGAGAGAGCTTGGAGGGGGAGTTTGCCTATTCTTAAATGTGGATCACAGAGGTGATCACAACTTTAAGTGGCTTAGAGAATTGTCCATATTCAAACTGGCCAGCTGATAGGTTCTGTCAGTTCCCAGAGGAAACTGTAAGCACCCCTTAGCAAGGACGTCCCTTCCGGGACTACGCTTGCTAACCTATGACATTCACCTGTTTAGTCCTTAGCAAAGCAGGCTAAGT
The DNA here is from genome assembly GCF_017639235.1 of Corvus kubaryi. Lineage (NCBI taxonomy): Eukaryota > Metazoa > Chordata > Aves > Passeriformes > Corvidae > Corvus > Corvus kubaryi. Next base: position 19,907,933 of record NW_024580671.1, on the reverse strand, counting down.
GGGTTTTTCACTTTTAAAATTTGCTGGGTTTGTCCCCCAATGCACAAAGATGAATGAACCCAAAAGCAATATAACATAACCAGTTTTCCCAAAACTATAAATATTCAACTACAAAATTTCTTCGGCAAAGGAAATGCAGTACTTCCTGTAAATGTAGCATCCTGAATTTTCTTCTCATGTTAGATTTAGGGACTGCTAATGGCTTTCTATAGCAGTAGTCAATGTGGTGCACACATACAAAGAAAAACCTCAAATTTCTCCTAAAAGTATGAGACTTCCTTGTGAAAAATATATTCATTGCATTCTGATTTGGAGTGATTGAATAAACATTGTACATCTAAAATAACAAGAAAGAAGAGTGAGATAAAAAGCTGGATCCAATTAGGAACTCGGGGAAGAACAGGGATAGCCCACCTGAGCAATTTCTAGGTCCCAGCAGTGCAGACCAGAGGCTGAATTGCCTAGAATCCCTAAAGAGGCCATGAAAGTAGACTTGCAAGCTAAAATGAACTTGCAATGTGTGTGTGGGGCGAGGGTACAACCACAGAAGATAGGGCAGAGAAGTAAGGGCTTGAATAAACCAGCTGCAAATGTCTAAGAATAAAGTATTTCCCACTTTCTTAAGCTCAACCACCTAACTTGGGTGTAAGGGAAGATATCTCTTTCCACTTGAGATCTGTACTCCCAAGTGTAATTAAAAACATCGTCAAGGTTAATCTTTTCTGTTTCAGTGAAGTAGCAACACTTACCCTCTCATTTTAGTAGTCAAAATTCTAACAATGAGCACAGAGATTTTCACTACAGTTTCAGTTATTTCTGGCATTACTTCAACTATGTAAGTTGCTAGTATTGGCAGGCAGATCCACAATATAATTTTCAAGCTTTTCCTTTGTTCAAAAAGGATCTGAAATTTTTTCGATGGGAGGAAAACGAAGACATTAGGAAAAAACTCCTTATTTGCTAGGAAAGCTGGTAAGGGGAAGAGAATTCCAAGCTTCTGTTCCTCCAATTAGTCTGTCTTTTTTTTTTTTTTTTTCCTATACTATGCATGTTATGTCCAAAATATAACAGACCTTAGAAGGAAGAAGGAGTTTCAAGGGCAGAATTATTAGTGAAGTCCCAGCAATAGCACTCCTCAGTCAAGCTGGATTTGTTGTGTCTTTCTTAATCAGTATTACTGATTTTGGAATAATGCTGTCTTGTACAGAGCTGATTCAAAGAACGGGTGAGCACATAACAATATTTTAGAAATATTTATGTCATATTGATTAATATGTAATCCAGAAAAGCATGTCTGATATCTAGCAAAAGCAGAAACTAAACCACAATAGTTTCCAATATCCTCAAAGGAAGCTTTTACCAAAATGCTTTTAAGTGTTCACCTCTACATGAGCCTTCAGCTGAGCTGTAAAACACACCAGAACTGAATTTTTCTTGAACCCACTGTTGCAGGCAGGAGCACTGTTTTATTCATACCCTTCAGCCTCAATAAAGACTCTCTTATATTAGGCTGTGAATTGCCTAATGTACGGATTGTTAGATCTGGGCTAAATGCCAAACTGTTCAGCTCTCTTAGGACTTAGATAATTCTGGGTATGAACACAAGCAGAACTTTATGGATCTAGAAAGCATTCATGTCAAAATTGAAGGATCTTTGATTGAGTAGTTAAATGACATTCAGAAAATGCAAAGAGATATTTTCAAACCTGAATTATAAGTTTGTTTCTATTATTAAACCTTTAAAAAAAAATTAAGTAATTCAACTAAAATCAAAATATAATCACCAAGGTCAGTCTTTGTGTGAAATTTTTCACAGTTAATGATATCCTCTCGGACTGCTATGTTGCCATGTGCTATTATCTCTCTTCCCCAATCACAGCCCAATGCATATTATTTCAAATCCTGTGTACACTTCTAATAAAAATGCCTAAAAAATGGAGAAAAAATCCAGTGTAGGAGGTCTAGTTACAAATGGTAGTAAAGTTTTGTACTCTAAACATTTCTTTCTTGAGAGTCTATTTTCTGCTAACATTTTTCTTGTTGATGTGTATTTAAACTTTATCCTCCCCAGTTTGACCATTTGTGCTCATCTCACTTTAGACTTTAATCCACAAAAACTTGGTGTTATTACGTAAAAGTAACATTCATCTGAAAGTGGTTAAAACAAATACAGCAAGTGATATAAGAACAATGAGAAATAAATTTCTTCTCAGTGAAATATGTGTCATAGCGACTCTGGTCTGTAGACCAAAACTAATTTTGCTGTCACATTTTTTGGATCTTTGATGGAGACATAAAATTACAAAATATACAAATTTTTCTGTCATACTTCTGAGATATTAATTATTTACATTCTTGTCTATCAAAGTGATCTGTTGTTTCTTTCTGACAGAACAAAAAAATTTGTCATCTAAAAGATGTTTGAAATAGCTAGTATACCATAATGCAGCGCTGTGGTTATTACAAGAGATCAAGTGTATAGAAGACAAATAAAACTAATAGCTATGGATAAAGAAAAGGAGTAAACTGTGTTAGTGGTAAAACCAAACACCCTGTCTGAAAAAGTAATAAACCCCACCAACATTGGATTAATCACCCTTGTTTTTATTGCTTTTACATCTCCATAATTTGTTCTGTTTTAGAGATAGCCAGGAAAATTACCTCCTGAAAGATACACAAAAAAATTAGGAGAAATGGTTGTGCTCATTTTTTGGTCTTAATCATATAGTTGGGATATGTTCAAGAGAGTTCACCTCTCTTATACTTCGCTTTTCAATATTACTTAGGCACTGCACTCTGCCTAAAATCAAAACATCTGGGACCTGAAAATAAACTGTACATATTTTTTAGTATAGCCAGCTACAGTGCCATCAAAGAATCCCTCATACTTTGGTTTGTACTATCACGGATGGAGCCACAGATGGTGCACCATGAGGATCCCAGCACACTGCTGGTAAAAGAAGATAGAAGCCATGGGATTGTCCCTCTCTCTTCTCAGCATCCTTGCAACTTTCTCAGGTTGGTTTCTATGTTTTTTCTATAAGAAGACCATCCGCTATCTTTCCACTAATTGTGTTGGCTGGTTTGTCCTTAAAACAGCTTTCAGCGCCATTCCCCCAGCAGCTAAACAGTGTAAAGAGTGAGTGAGTGAGTGAGTGAGTGAGTGAGTGAGTGAGTCAGTGAGGGAGTGAGTCAGTGAGTCATCACCTTTGTGAGGTCTCAAACATGCTAACGAGGCTGCTTTTAAAAAGTAGTCCACACATATCTGTTAACACTTTTGGAGATGTGGTCCTCAGTTCATGTCTTGCTGTTACGGAGCAGTGGTTGTATCATTACTCAGGAAGACATTTGGATTGAAGCAATCAGGAAAAGCTCCCTTGTACAGATTTAAGTAATTTGGGTTGGTTTTGTTTGGGGTTTAGTTTTTTCCTCTTTTTTCTTTATTCATCACTATTGTCAGTATAATTTCTTAGGCATATGTCAAAATACCTCTGTCTATCTGTGGTGGTGGGTTAACTCCAGCCTGCAACTAAGCACCATCCAGCCACTTGCTCATTCCTATCCCCACTGCTACCAGTAGGATACAGGAAAAAAAAAAGAAGAGCAAAACTGAAAAAACTTATAGGTCAAGATAAAGATGGGTTAACAGGTGAAAGAAACAGAAGAAAAACCCAAAACCACCAACAAAACAAAGGAACAAATAAACCCAAACAAAACCAACCAACCAGGTGATGCAAAGGTACCCACCACCTCCTAGTCAGGAGATCAGTGCACAGTCAGTCTCCAAGAAACTGGTACTATGGAAAAAGTACACCACCGCCCCTCCAGTTTTTTATTGCTGAGATTGACTTTATAGAGCACTGAGTATCTCTTTGGTCAATTGGTAACAGCTGTCCCAGCTGTGTCCCCTTCCAACATCTTGCCTGATTCTAGCCTACTTGTTGCGGGGACAAAGTGTGTAAGAGAGATGTCGATGCTATGGATTCACTGTTGATCAATAGCTGTAATACTGGAGGATCTAGGTTTTGTTGCACCCAAGTGACTCCAACAATTCCCCTTGAATCAGTCAGTGACCCATATTTCCTGAAAAGCTGTGGGAAAGTCTTCAGGGATTTTTTTGATTAATTTTTTTACTGTGGAATTTTATAATGCATATAGAATCATAGAATGGGTTGGAGGGAACCTTAAAGATAATCTATGAAGCATTAAATCTAGAGTGGACCAAAGGCTGTGAACATACATTCATACACTGCTCTACTGCTAGCAATACAGCCATTTGTCCTAATATCTCTAATCTTGATATCTACTTTCTGAAATTTATTTATTAATTTTTTTCAGGGAGGAATAGTGGGAACTGGGGTAGTAAGATAATGAAATACAGCTGAAGTTTCAATGCTAGGTGTATTTATGGTGCAATATCAGAAGGAGAAATATAAGATTTTAAATTCTTGTACTTAGTTGAATCATTACATTATAGATATTAACATAATGAAGATAAATAGTTTTAATAAGCTATCTGGAATTTTACTTATTATTTTACACAAACAACGTTTTTAAGATAATTAGTCTGGATGTAGAACAATGCATAGGAGTTGATTACAGCAACTTAAATTTCAAGCAGGTCCCAAGTTGCCTTTCTTGAAAGATTAAAAAACGAGAACTGTTATTTACAGGACTAAAAACACTCATATGTAAATGACAGCTGTGATCATAATACAGTATTTGATCAAAACCATTTCAAATACAGCCTGAAAAAGGAACTTTGAAAAAGACAGGTTCAGACACACAGCTGTGACAGTAGTAAAAACAAACTTATTAAAAGAGAATTAGCAACTCTAAAATCTAGGGCTTAAAAAAAGTATTATCAGAGTTCATCTGAGTCTTCATAATTCTCTGCTATGAACTTCTAGATACTAAGAAAATATAAAAGCTTGTCTGAATTATTTAACAGCCTGGATTATTTAAATAGCAGTTCTCCCACAGTGATTATTTTTAAATTTATTTTTATTTTGCAAAACTTGCTTCAAACACATGCTGTTTACAGAACTTGCATTTGAATTTGTCACCTGAAGTAAGTTTTTTGTACCAATCCAATTATAACAAAACCACATTTTAACCAAAATGACAAAACCAGCAAATATCATTAAACCCCAGGAAAATGACAAATGAAGACTGTTATTGTAACACCTCTTTTTTGTAATCCAAGCATAGCATATAAATATGTCTGTTGCATTGCAGTAGTAATTTCTGACATTGTTAACACATTGAAGAATTTAAATGTCAAGTTAGTGATATTTGGAAATTGGCCCTTTGATATAATTCTGCTCAATAAGACAAAGCCATTGTGTTTTCTGCAGAACATATGTTCACATGTTGCATGGTGCTGTACCAGCTTGTCATCATAAGCATAAATAAAGATATTCAGGTGGGAGAACTCCTAAATGTAAAACATTCTCCTACATAATACATTTTATACCTGAGATAGGAGAACCAGAGGAAAGACAAACAAAAGAGAACTCAGTGTCTCATAATCTTTGTCACTCATCTTTGACCTTTAGGTAGCCGAAAGAAAATACTGTTTTAGCTGTTATAATAAGAGTTTTACATAAGCAGCCTGAAGTCTGTGGCATTGCAAAGCAGTGAAAGCGTGTTGGAGGGATTTCATTTTTTTGTACACAGCACAACTGCATAGCCCAATACCAGTGAAGAGACATCTGTAAGTAACACTAACTGCTTAACATTTTCAGGCTGGAAAACTGTCTGTCCTGCAATATAACCATCTCCACAGAGGTTTAGCTGAGTGCTGTTGCTCAGCCTGTCCTGACGCCCATAGAAGTGCCAGGCCTCCACATGTCTCCTTGGCGTGTCCCTCTCCTGCTCAGCATGGCCTTTCAAGCAGGCATTTAGTAGAGAGGATTATGGGGCAAGCATTCAGAACTGAATTGCATCTTGGCTTGATGCATGATCTTACATGACCCTTCAAAATGCTTCAGCCTTTTAAAGGGAAAATGAAAGTAGATTAGCATCTTCAAAGAATGTAAGATACCTCAAATGCCAGTGGTGCCAGAGTTCTAGTGATTTTAATTTCATAATTGCTGTTGTGATATCTGTTTGAAATTATGGGAAAGAACAAGAAGTGGAATGTTGAAAATGTACTGCAAGGATCAGAGAGAGGAAGAAATTTAGGTTTGCTGACTATAATTTATTCTTAAATAAATTCAGATCCATCATATCAATGTGATAGAGAAGGCTTTTGTTTAGTGGCTCATTGAGAGCAATGCATTTTTAGAAGAATTTGAATGAACAGAAAATACAGATTTGGCATAGGATTGAGGGAAATCCCTTCTTACCATATATGAGCACGGAGGAAAGCACACAAATGAGAGTGGCAAAAGAAAGTTTCCAGGCTGGCACCTTAGTAGCAAACAAATGTGAAGGTAAGGCACATGACATCATTTACAAGGTGGATTTTTTGTTTATGATTTTTTTTGACAAATTACTTTCTTCCTCTGGACAGCTGTGTTAACCATCACAGTAGATGACTGCACAAAGAATGAAACTTTTTCATCAATACTTATTTGGTCCTATCCTGTGCACCAACAGACAACCTGAACTGTGTTGGAGAGACACATCACATTTATCAGTATCACATAGTGGGGACTTAAAGGCAAATATTACATGTGTGAATTACCTATATCCAGGCTTCTCCAGGCTGCACCTTGAATCCTGTGTTCAGTTTTTGGCCCCTCACCACAAGAAAGACATTGAAGTGCTGGGGCACGTCGACAGAATGAAGCTGGGGAAGGATCTGAAGCACAAGTCTTATAAGGAGGAGCTGAAGAAGCTGGGGGTGTTTAGCCTGAAGAAAAGAATGTTCAGGGAAGACCTTACTGCTCTCTACAATTAGCTGAAAGGAGGTTGTGGTAAGGTGGGGTTGGTCCTTTCTCCCAAGAAACAAGTAACAGAACAAGAGGAAATGGTCTCAAGTTTTGCCAGGGAAGGTTAGCTTGGATATTAGGAAAAATTTCTTCACAGCAACCATTGTCAAGCATTGTAACATGCTGCCAGGGAAGTGCTGGAGTCACCATCCCAGGAAGTATGGTTTAGTGGTTCAGGACATGGTTAGTGATAGGCTTGGCAGTGCTGAGATAATGCTCAGACTCTATTATCTAAGGGTTCCTTCCAACTGTATTGGTTCTGGCTGAGATGGAGTTCATTTTCCCATGGCAGCCCTCACAAGTGCTGTGCTTTGCATGAGTAGCTAGAAAGGTTTTGATAACACACCAGTGTTTTGGCTACAGCTGAAAAGCACCAGCACAGCATCAGCGCTCTCTCTCAACATTCCCCTGCCATCAATAGGCTGGGGACCAGATGACCCAAATCGACCAAATGGTTATGCCATATCATTTGATATCAGCCGAGATATAAAAGCTAAGGAAAGGGGGAGGAATTGGGGGCATTTGTTATTTACAATATTTGCCTTCTGGAGCACATTGCTATGTGCTGAAGCCCTGCTTCCTAGGAAGTGCCTGAACATTGCTTGCTGATGGGAAGGAGAGAATAAATCTATTTATTTCCTCTGTGCTCGTGCACATGCAAACTTTTCTTTTGCTTTAGTAAACTGCCTTATTTCAAGCTACATGTTTTCCATCTTATGTTTTTTCTCTCCCCTGTCCAGCTGGGAAGAGAAGTGATAGAGCCAGTTGGTGGACACCTGGTGTCCAGCAAAGGCCAACTCACCACAGTCCTTTTTGGTGCCTAATGCAGGGTGAGACAAAGGCAGTTATACATACAAATATACATACATACATATATATATATACACATAGTTATTGAGTAGCAAGCTCCTGTGTGGGACACAGAATTTGTCAGCTGCACCACTTATCTCTTTATTTTGCTGAGTTTGGGAACACACTAATACAAACAGTAGCTCTGTGCTTTTCACTTAGACCAATGGCCTTGTTGTGCTGGGGGAGCTATCTTCTGTGGACAGTGATGGAATACACCTCCCTCTTCCTACCTGAGATTGACATGAATGGTTTTGTAATGAAGGCTCCCATGGTCACAGCTCATCCTTAAGCTGCTTAATATCAGTAATAATATTAACTAATACTGTTGGCACACTATGGGGCTTATGGAATCTCATGTCATCCTGGTGTAAGAGCAAACAAACTTTAGGTATGGAGATATTGAAATGTACCCTGAGGTGTCCAGTTCCTGGGTGGCAGGGTGTGTGATAAGATTTGGCAGGTTCCTAGGGAGGTTATCACCTCCCATTTTCTGGGACTTTACACCTGAACAGGTAATCAATCCTGACAAGCTGAGGCATCACCCGATAAAAGGGTGCCTTATCTATTCCAGTGAAAACCAGCAGCTTTTCATCCTGTACTGGAGCCTGTCCTGTGCCTATTGAGCCACAGTTCAGTACTCTCAGAGGACTGCAGTTGAATTAGGAATCCAAACTACATTTGAGGATACTATGGCTGAGATAGGTACTCAAATAACAGCTACAGTAATTGCCCCAGTAGTGATAAAGAAAAATGGATAATGTGATTTACAGGTCCACGTCATTGATTACAAATGGAGAAAGAAGAAGCAGGAGAATCAGGGCTGAAGGGGTCAGAGCTGGTCCTCCAACAAATAAATTGAAAGGAGTGAGACAAATCAAACAGAATACCAAAGTTACCCAGTCCCTGACCTCATCAGAACTTTGAGACTTGCAAAAAGATTGCAGCCTCCAGCCAGGAGAGTGGACTTCTGCCTGGCTGTTTCAGTGCTGGATAATGGTGCTGACAGTCAGCCATTAGAAGGTCATGAAGCCAAACAGCCGGGATCCCTTGCTAGAAGCTGAGAAATTGAAAGAGGGATTGAAAAGGAAGAAGCAATATGTAGTTTTGGGACACGGCTCCTCTCAAGTGTGAGGGCAAGATATCCATTTGGGGAAGATCTCATGAACTTCTTAGGACAGTGGACCATTGCATATGAAGGTATCCTCTAGCTGAGTGTACTAGCAGTACTGAAAGTCATCTGTAGTAAACTAAAAAGAGATAACACCCCTAAAGATCCAGAGGATGTCTGTTGCTCAATGGCCATTTGGACGAAGGTGCTTCAAAATGCCCCTGCATCACATTTCAGCAGCTTGGTAGCAGATGTATTACCCAGAAATGGGTACAGCAGCTGTAAAGGTGGCATCCTCCTGGCTACGAAACATAGAAGAAGCTGTGTACTTCCACATTCCTATGGGCCAGCACTTCAGCTGTCAGGGGCAGCCCAAGAGATTGGTCCTCACCTGCCCCAGTCAGAGGGAAAGGAAGCCCCAGGCAAAGGTCAAGTCTTTCTATGTGATCAGGGGAAGACATGAGGAAGTGGGATGGTGAACCTACCTTTAAGCTGAAAGCCTGTGTACATGAACTCAGAGGGAAGAGAGCTGTAAAGGGGTCACCCAAGAACGCTGTCAGTGTAGTTGCCACAGAAACACAAGAACATAATCAATCAGTGATCTCCCAGACAAAGAACCGAAATCGCCTCCTTTGATCCTGGTAAGGGGACATCTTGTCTGGCATCAAAATGGTCAGACAGTGAATACTTTGACCAGGAACTGGAATACAGGGTACCTGCCTTTGGCCAGGAGGAGGAAAGGGATGACCAGGCGTACTGCACTGCGTGGGTTTGATGGCCTGGCACACCAAATCCACAGAAGTATAAAGCTTTAGTAGGTACTGGTGCAAAATGCACACTGATGCCATCAAGGCACAGGGGTACAGAATCTGTTTGGATCTCTGGAGGCACAGGAGGATGCCAAGAGTTGTCTGTATTAGAGGCTGAGGTGAGTTTTAATGAGACAAGTGGGCAAAGCACCCCACTGTGACTTGCCCAGAGGCCCCTTGTGTCCTTGGAATGGACTACCTCAGGAGAGGGTACTTCAGGGATCCAAATGGGTATCAATGAGATTTTAGCGTAGCTACTCTGAATACAGAGAAGATCAGTTATCCATCCGGCCTGGCCTCTCCTGAAGGAGTTCCCTTCATTGTAGGACTGATGCAAGTTGAAGACCAGCAAGTGCCAATTGTTATCACCACAGTTCACCAGCAGCAACATTGCACTAAAACGCTGTATCTCCCATCCATGAACTAATTCATCAACTGGACGGCCAAGCAGTGAGCACGTGATGACCCACTCACCCTTTAACAGCCCCATATGGCCAGTGCATAAGTCCAATGGAGAATGGAGGCTGACAGGAGATTATCGTGGCCTGAAAGAGGTCATGCAACCTCTGAGTGCTGCTTTGATGGACCTGATGGAACTTCAATATGAGCTGGAGTCCAAGGCAGCAAAATGGTATGTGACAATTGACATTACCAGTATGTTTTTCTCAATCCCTCTGGCAGCAGACTGCAGGCCACAGTTTGCTTTCACTTAGAGGGGTGTGCAATACACCTGGAACCACCTGCTCCAGGAGTAGAAACACAGCCCTACCATCTGCCATGGACTGATCCATGCACTGGAACAGGGTGGAGCTCCAGAACACCTGCATGATTGATTATATCATTGTGTGTGGTGATACAACAGAAAGAGTTTTTGAGAAAGGGAAGAAAATAATCAAAATTCTTTTGAAAGCTGGTTTAGCCATAAAAGAAAGTGAGGTAAAGGGACCTGCATGGGAGATCCAGTTCTTGGAAGTAAATGGTAGTCTCTACCATCATCATGTGCCTATGAATGTGGTTAACAAAATAGGAACATGTCTCCACCAGCTAACATGGAGGAAACACAAGCTTTCCTAAGCCTTGATGGGTTCTGGAGAATGCACATCCCAGGTTTTAGTCAGCTTGTGAGCCCCCTCTATCCAATGACCTGGAAGAAGAATCACTTCAGGGCCTTGAGCAACAACAGGCCTTTGAGCAGATCAAACAGGAAATAGTTTATGTGGTAGCTCTTGGGCCTGTTCATACAGGAACAGCTGTGAAAAATATACTCTACACTGCAGCTGGGAAGCAGGATCTCACCTGGAGTCTCTGGCAAAGAACATCAAGAGAAACCCTAGGTTGAACATTAGGGTTTTGGAGCTGGGTTTATTGAAGATCAGAAGCCCACTAAAATCCAACAGGAAAAAGATATTAGCAGCTTGTGAGAGGGTTTGAGTTGCCTCAGATGTTGTTGAGACAGAAGCATATCTCCTCTTGATACCACAATTGCTGGTGCTAGACTGGATTTTCAAAGGCAACTTCCCCTCAACACATCATGCAACCCATGCTACATGAATGGGTGAATAGGATTGATTACACAACAAGCCTGAATGGGGAAATCCAATTACCCAGGAATCCTGTAAGAGAGGGACTGGGCTGAAGGCAGAGATTCTGCAGCATTGCCTGAGAAGGTGACAGGTGTTCAAGAAGCACCACCAAACAATGAGTTATCAGGAGACGAAAGAGGCTGTGCTCTATTTATTGATGGATCCTGACATGTAGAGAATAAGCCTATTTTTCTTCTCTTTGCTTCTGCACATGCAAACTTTCACTTTTTCTTTAGTAAATGGCCTTATTTCAACCTCCAAGACATTTTCCATCTTATTTTTTCTCCCCTGTCCAGCTGGGAAGAAAAATGATAGAGCCACTTGGTGGGCACCTGGCATCCAGCCAACATCAACTAGACACACCAACCTAAATGATTCTATGATTCTCTAATTTTATCAAAAAGGTCAATCACCTTTCAAACTGAACATCTTTTTTTGAGGGAGCTTCTCATTGCTCTAAATGTCTTAATGAATTTTCTCTACCCTAGAAATCCTGTAGCTGAATCTCAGGCTTTAATTCCAAATAATTTGGGAAGTACAGGGGTAGAAACAGATCTGTCTGGCTGCCTCTGGGTAGCGACCCAGAAGAAGGGGATTTCCTAAGAAGAAGGCCTTTACAACCTTACATCTGTAGTTGCAATCCTCACAAGCTCTTCATGCGCCTTGCACTGTTGGTCCAGTGTCGATTTTTGTTCTGGAATCTTTTTCGTTCCTGACTGGATTCTTTCTCTGTCTCCTGGCAGGCCATTATCTGTTGCTTCTCTGGACAGGTTTCAGCTTCTGCTGACAGTGGTGGCTTCTATATCTTCCAGTTTGCTTTGGTCTCAGGGCCTCCTTTTACAGAACTAAACAACAGTTTGAGGTATGTTAAGCAGGAGTTTGAAGCTTTTGGCCTAAGGTTTCAGCAATTTCAACTACTATGCAAAACTACTCAGACAAAATGATACATTTAAAATAATTCAGTTAGCTAAAATTATGTTTCAAAAAAATTTCTACATACATGTCATGTTAGAAAACTATTTGTGCAAGCTTTTTATTTTCTTGAAGGCTACATTTATTACACTAATGCCAACGATTTAATATTTTTTTTCTATACATGTAATATGGAAAAAGAGCAACAGATCAATACATGGCAAAATAATAATTCACAGAATCACTGAAATATTTAGGTTGGAAAAGATCTCCAAGGCCAATTACCACCTTAATAACTGGACTATAACACTAACTGCCACGTTCACTCATTTCTTGAACCTTCTCCAGGGATGATGACTCCACCATGGGTAGCCCATTCTAATGTTTAACAATACTTTTCAGGAATAATTTCTTCATGAACCTCCCCTGGAGCAGCTTGAGGCCATTTCCTCATGTCCTGTCGCTGGTTGCCTGGGAGAAGAAGCCAGCCCCCACCAGGCCACAACCTCCCTTCACATGATTGCAGAGAGCATAAGGTCTCCCCTGAGCCTTCTTTTCTCCAGATTAAACACCCCCAACTGACTCAGCCACTCCTCATATGACTCACTCTAGATGCTTCATCAGGTCTTTTGCCCTTCTCTGGACATGCTCCAGTCCCTCAATGTCTTTCTTGTAGTGAGGGGCCCAGAAATGGACACAGAACTTCAGGCATGGCCTCACCAGTGAATTCATCTGGTTCCATTAAGTAGGATAAATTTTAAAAACTAATAAAAGGCTAAATTCAGTCTATACTTCTAAGAAATTCAGAAATTCAGAGGTTACTACTTTTTCTAATTGTCTTACCTTTGCTTGAGCAATTTCTTATTTATGTCACGTATGGGATTTTAAATAATTTTGTATCATTAAAATAAGAAGACATTTTGTATTACTCTAAAGTCATCTTTATTTGTGTAGCTAATTCTATTTTTTTTGGTCCTGGGCAGGACTGTCATGTTTAAAATAAGTGACAAGGTTGTTGCTTGTCATGAAATAGTAAAGATCTATGTTTTCTTCTCTGTGCAAAACTCTTCCCATAAGACATTTTGCTGGTTTTCATTTAAAACAGCAATAGTCATTTTGTTTGTCTCCTTGGAATTCATGAATATTATTTTTTCTCATTGTTTAATAAGAAGCAATTGGAATATATTAATATTAATAAACTGTCAACCTGTAGACATTCTGAAGTAACATTTTGGGAATAAATCATAGATGAAATACCATCTTGTGAATAAATCATAAATACAGGTGTGCACACATTTGCACACACCTAGGATGTATTATATGCATAAATATATGTATGCATCAAATGGATACACTAAAAACATATTGATTTAAAAAAATTATTCTTGTCAAGAAACTATGATGGCAGAAATAAATAATTCTGCTGTCTGCTCCTTGTCTTGCTCTTTCTAAATAAAGTGTGACTAGGTAAAAGTAGTAAAAATGCCAAGAACTAAAATCATTAATTTCTGATGTAAGATTCTTAGAACCTCTGTTACTGGGCCAAATACTACAATTCAGTAGCAATTTTAAAATGTCTTAGAGGTTTTTAACTTCTAGAGGTGCTTTAGAGAAACCAGTTCAAAGGCTAGTGCTTCGTTACATCAATTGCAGAGATGTGACAAATTATCTAATGCCAAGAGTCCTCTTTCTTAATTTAAACTAGGCTTTTATAGACAGCAGTTTGTTTCACAAAGGATATTCTTACTTCATTTTTGAATAATTGCATTGAGTGTGCATTGTGCTTAGCAGCCTTGGCCAAACAACAAACAACTGGGCTTCCTGACCTCTCTGAATGCATTCACATCTGACTGCCTGTAAGGTGTTTCCATTTCCATTTCAGATGCTGCTGCCTATAAACAAGAACATGGGCACATTTCAAACTACCTACGTCTTCCATCTGCCAATCCTTTGAACATCATGTGTCCTCACCTGACATCTGTACCAAAACAGATGCGATACACTGTGGTTTGGCAGGACTATACACCCTACAGACAGGCTGGATCCACACTCTGACTAGGATCGAGATCCAATTTTTCTCCCCCAGAATTCCCTGGGAGTCTCTTCAAATCTGTCTCTGATCTTGGTCCAAGGGCAAGAAACAAGCCTGAATGTGAATGAAGGCATGGATCCATGCTTAGAATGGAGAGTACATATTTCTGTTGTGTGACCCAACACTATGTGTGACCCAACACTACACTGAGGAGAGCTGCTAGAGGTATTTCATTTCTTCTGCAAGGTATGAGAGAACCTCATTCAACAGGAGCAGTGGATACAGGATTTATATCTTAATATCTAAACTGCATTTACCGGTTCTTCATGTGTCAACTTCTTTTTCACTGGCAATTGCAACAACTACAACTCGTTCAGCATCTGCAACTGTAACCAGTAAGTTTAATTTGTCAGAAGAAAGTGACCTGTCTTATGAAATCCAAAGCAAAATGCTCATTAGCACTCAGTAAATATAGACCACTAAGATGGGTCTCCTTCTGGTACTTCAGAGTGCATGACTCTAATTCAAGATGATCATGCTCTGACAAAAAGCCTATAAATACCATAAAAAGATGCATACAAATGACAAAATAATAAAACAGTATCTCTTGAACTACAGAAATTATTATATGTATTAATAGATTTCATTCTTTATTTACAATTTATTCTCTCCTTAAAAAAAATCTCACATTATTTAGTTGTACTGAATTAAGCACAAGAATATCCATCTTCCATTCTGGTTATAGTTTCTATGAAAAGTATAAATCTTATAATTAGTTCTTTTACTGTCTTCAGAAAGGTAGGACTTTGCTATGATCTGAAGAATCCCTTACTCTTTCCTTCACAAATGCTTCAATATGTGCTGAAAATTCTTTAGCAAAAATAGACAGTTTCCACTTAAATTTCAGATAAAGCCACTACAAATCCTAAGACAAATTTAAAAATTATGTCTATTAGCACTTTTTTTTGTTTGTTTCTCTTAAAGGTCAACACAATTACTGTGCATAGGGGTATCTGGAGTACAATTTTGCTACTAACTGTATTGCCTTTTTCTGGTGTTCTTCAGCAAGCTCTCTGTCCCCGTCTTCATATGTTCTTGCATCAAAGCCAGACAGGAGGTGTTCTTGGCAGTTACATGATCCATATGTCAAGGCATGGAATATTTTTTTAAAATGATGGTCTGTGTCTACATACCTGCAGATTCAATTTTCATCACTAATCAAGTATTTTGCCAGACTAAGAGGAAAGTGAAGCAGCTGACTACATGCTCAGCATGGGTCTGCTTCCAAATTTTTGTCTCTGTTGTCAAAGGACAATTTTTTTGAATTTTATTTTGTTTTGGGGCCAGTTTATTTCTTTGTGCATTTTGTAAATAATCTTTCAGTAGTTCCTAATGAGATCCATATGTAAGTCGATCAAAGGGTTATATCCTCATGGCCACATGTGATTCAAAGCACACTGGCCACAGACCCATTCACAGAACATTAAGCAGAAATTAGAAATAAACTAAGCTTCTTTTCTACATAAAGGCAGTGAATTATTATTGGCTGCTCTTCAGCAAATAGAAGGATTATATTACTCTTAACAGAGATTGCCTATCCATCTGGCCACATGGATGCCTGCTGCCTGATTAGTGCTTTGGTAGGAGTTTTGATTTGCTCACAGTAGCAGAAAATGTATAGTTGTGTCTCCCCATTTAAAGTTAGAGTGGTCTTCCTAAAACATGTCAGTATTCAGTAACGGTTGGGAATTTGGTTGTTAATGGATTGTCTAGGCAGAGGATAGACAAAACCCTGCATTTTATTTTCTTATTATCTTGCAGATTTCATTCTGTTTTTACTAAGGGTTCAACTAATCTTATTTCATAAAAAGGATGTACTAGTAGCTGTTCTTTACTCATGCCAAAAACTAAAATAAAACACTATTTTGTTATTTATAATTTATTTGAAAACTCAAATTTGTGTGTTAAATATATATGGAAAAATTTCAATGGATGTAGGTATTGCAATGTTTAGAGCTCGAAGCAGGAAACAAAAACTAGTAAGAAAAGCATTTGTCATCATCTTAACTCTTTTCTAGTCTCCCTGGATGCTTCTTTTCAAGTAAGAGACATTTTACTTGACACCGTATCTTGAGATATATATTCATATCTCTTCTACTCTAATGAAAGGATTGAGTCAACACCAGAAGCTTAAAATGCATGGCAATTATTGGGCTCAGGCATCCACCTTATCATCTCAAGGGTTCTGTGAATCAGGATGAATGGCATTACGTAGACCAAAGAAAAGAAGCACTGAGTATTGTTTTGTTTTGTTTAATCCTATCCCGAAATAAACGCTATCAGGAAGACTACACACATAAACCAGAATTTTTTTTTTTCATCCCAAGTAGTTTAAAAAAGAGACATTAAAATAGCTGGCAAAATTTTGGCCCTTTAGGCTTGTTTATGAACACATATATGTAATTGAACAAAATAATTTGTTCAAATAACAGCTTCCCACATTACACTTGGCTTCATTGGGCTTTCTCACCATGGCACACTAGGTTCCTTTTTTGAATTGGACTAGAAAAGAGTTCAGTTGCTGTCTCCTCAGGAATGGAGGGACATACTTAGTCTCAGCTGTTTCCAGTTGGTCCTCCACTTAGTGTTTCCTCAACCCTTTTTTCCCTTTCAGAAAATCTATGTTTTTTTTAAATAAACTGACCGACAAAAGAGCAAACAAACAAGAAAGACCTTTCTTCTGTCATTGCCTTCCAGAAATTGATCCAGTCAGTGTTTCTCCAGACCCAATTCAGAACTAGAATGACACATAACCTGTGCATAAGAAATGTGGCACTTCTAGTATTAGTCCAATTTCTACCTCAGAACTACACAACCTTTTTTCTCAAGATGTGCAAAAGAGCTCCTCTTAGCTGCAGTGAACTTCTCTTCTCTGTTTGAAGGAGGAAGCTCTTCTATTTTCTATAGGTGGTTTCTCTTTATTAATCAGTCAGTTTGACTTGATGTTTTGCAAACAAAGTTAAATAGTTTTCAATCCTTTTGATGCCACTATGGAGACTGGTTGAACAGCTTGATGTCAGTGGAAGGCTCAGTTCAGTTGCCCATACGGAGCATGTAATGGGATTCATACAAAAAAGATAAAAGCAAAGTCTAGATTTCACAACAAATACCATTACCTACCTCCAAAGCAGAAAAAATTTCAAGCGCATCACCATGATTTTGAATGAATTTTAAAATTTACAATTTATAATTGCACAAACTTAAGCAAACGCTTTACTATGAACAAACAAGAGAAGGCAGTGATTTCATTAACAATTTTGTGGTCTCCTACACAGACCCACAGATGTTCTTCTACTTTATTCTCTCTCTCAAGGATAAAAGAAAGGCAGCTTAGTCCTAACATCACTTGGCTCAGTTCTTCTTAAAAGCATCATGAGACTGAGACTCCCAGTTAAGCTAGTCTTCTGCTTCTCTGTCCTTTCTGTTGCAAAGCTTTGCTTGTGTAAAATCAAATGTCTCCAGCTGCTCTTTAAGCCTTTTAGCACGTGGTCTCTCCCCAGTGAACAAAGAGAGCACTTTCCTGTTTGCTTTTCGTATACTCAGAGTCATTTGCCAAACCTATACTCAGAGTCCATTGATAAACCTCCTATAGATTTTGCCTCTCTGGTTAAATGCACCTCTTCTCTTTCCTCCTCCATGTAAATTTTTTTCAGCAAAAGACATAAAAGTGCACATTTCTATTTTTCTGAAATACTCATAATACCAATTGTAAGACTGTCTCTGTAGCCTGTTTTTGCTGGGTTTAATTGGAAGTATTTCAACTGGTGTCTCCAGTTGGAATGTCCTAGGTTGGTTTAGTGAAATTTCTTTCTACTTGTCCTTTTTTCATCTCCTTAAGTATAAGCATATATTTGTATTGCTATTAATAACCACTCACATAATTGATAAGAGTTGCCAAATGTTGGCTGTAATACTTGAGCACATTGAAAGATTTTGTACGTGTCATCAGGCACAAGAAAGCCCACAAGTTGAATATGAAGCAACTCATGGATTTCACAAAGGGCTATTGCAATCCTAAAACTGCAGATACAAAATTCTCTCCCTCTGTCATCTCTCAGTCCAAGTTCTAGTAGTATTAAATAAAATAGTCCTCTACTTGTTTGTGTGAAGTATAAATAGTCCAATTTATGAGTCCATTCTCTTGACAGATTTAACAAAGACAGCAATGAATTCCAACCATTTAACATCTATGAAGAAAAATGTAAAGTTCATGAAAACCAAGGGATCAAGACTAGGAAGCTAATTTCTTTGCAGTAATTTTAATAGTAAGATTGAGACCATAGGCCACTCATGCACTTTTGACATCACAAACACTTCTGACAGGGATTAATTTCATATCTGTCATGATAGCTAGTAATTGAGTCTCAGTGTAATTGGAAGTAATGGCTTGTGTCAACAATACTCCTCAGAAACACAGATTTACATGGTAAGATCTCTTGGTATGTACAAAGTTTAATCAAGCCATGACTGTAGGAGAAGCTGAATATTACAGCTGGTGTGCTGCCTGATAAAGACCCCGTTACAAAAATTGCTCTGAAGAACCAATTTAAAAATTATTCCTTTCATATTAATTTCTAAGTCAGGACTGAAATAACATAATTACTTGACTATTTTGTTGACCTTTTGTTGTGTGATAGCCAAATTTGTAATGTGTTGTGGTGGTTTAGGAATGGTGTTTCCCAATTAAGTCTTCCTACTGGAAAATTCCAAACCATGCACTGCTTGCTCACTCCCCCTCCCTTTATCCCTCCCCTTGCAGCGGGATGGAGAGAAGAATTAGAGTCACAAAAGGTAAAGATCACGGGTCGAGATAAAAACAATTTACTGGAAACAGCAATGAAATAAGAAAGGAACAGTAACAGCAACAATATAAATAACAGTGCACAAGAGAAGCAAACAATTCACACATAGTGCTCACCACTACAGCACATGGGACCCCCAACAATACCCCACCACACCACGATACATGACCTGAAAGGGGCCACTTTGCCCACCCCCAGAAACGACATCAGGTGGCATAGAATAACCTCAGGTTCTACTCCATGCCTGTCCTGGCTACTGCAAAAATTAACCCCGTCCTGGCCCAAGCCAGGATGTGTACTTGATAGTAATTCATGGGTTCAACCTTCTGTTTCATGGACAAATGAAATATTTTTATTTTATACTGAGCATATATTTGAATAATTTGTTGAACTACAACCTTATTTGTTGTATGCAAACATGTTTTCAACAAAATTATGCAAGTAATCTTTTTCTCTAGTCACCACAAAAACATTGAACCTTTCAGACTACCATCATTGGGAACATTGGGCACAACTGAGGAAAAGTTCCAGTATGTGGAAACTGGAATTAAAAAATAAACTTTTAATAAAATTGCAACAGATACAGGGGTAGACACAGAGCGTTGAACTATACAATATGGACATTTCTTAATAAAATTTTTACATTTCATTGTCCTGTTTTTAGGTCCAATTTGCTTATGTCTAAAACAGAGGTGCAAGTACACAGAACAAATAATTAGATCTGTAAATTTCAGCTGTAGGTTAATCAGTCAGAATATGGATATAAAACATAGCATGTGATCATGATAAAGCAAATGAAATCCTAGAATGTATGAAGGGAAGTATTACTGCTAGAGATAAGGAAGTGCTAGTGCAATTAGATGAGGCACTGGTAAGACTTCCTCTGCAGTAATGCACACACTGTTCTGGTAGCCTCTGTTTAAGAAAGATTAATTAAACTGCAATAGTTGCAGAGAAGGGCTGCTACGATGATCAGGGAAAAAAGAGCTTATCTTGTAAGAGTAGACTAAAATAACTTAATGAAGTCTGATAGGGTATATCATTGCTCTCTATAAATACTTCAGAGGTAGATAAATGCTAAAGAAGGAGAAAGCTATTTAAACTAAAAGACAAGGTTGACACAAGAACAAATGGGTATAAATGGGGAAACTTAGGCTGGAGATCAGAAGAAAGAGTGAGTTTCTGGAAGAACAAATCTTACTAGTTTAAAAGTGAGACAGGACAAGTACATAAGACGTTTGTGTAAGAATAGGAAGGAAATTGTCAAGATGACTAAGAAAATCCTTTTTGCTGTCTTTTCAAACCTTACCTGTATGACCACCTGTATCTTCCATATCAAGAACTTAGAAAAACAACCAGAATGCTGTTGTTTTATTGGTAAATAATAAAAGACTGTCACTATTGATTCATTTGGTCATTCAGAATGCAATGTACATCAAACTCCAGATTAATGATACATAGAAGACCTGCTAAGTCTGAAGTCCATGCTTAACTTGACCCTTTACCTCTGTAAAAGCAGAAGATAAAATAGGGGCTTTCAGGGTGTATTCCATCTTAAAGTTTTTTGGAAACAGAATTATGTAACTGGGTATACTGAGAGCAAAGGAAAGGGAACCAGAAGCTAGATAATTTCTTTCTTCCATTTAGGGAAAATTTTGCCAAAAAAAAAACCAACCTAGCAAGAGATTTAATGTTCAGTACATCCTGCAATGCCATGTCCAACTCCTTCAGACTTTCTTTTTGCTACTCTGATTTGATATTTTTTTCAGTCCTTTTCCTTACACCTTACACAAACCTTTATTCTTAGATTCTTTCTATATACAACCCTTGCCCACTTTTTTCCCTACTAATTAATTTACTTTTGGTTTTATTTCCTTTATAATTTTGGGTTTTTAACTCCAAAGTAAATTTTGGAACTTGCATTTGCCTTTTTCCTATCTGTCCATTCAACAGCTTTTAAAGCTAAAACAATTTTGTTCAGTTAGATTGTTAATTCCTAAAGATAAGTACAGTCCACTGCTGTGATTGTTGTGTTTCCTAAACCAAAGGTGTCCAAGTTTCCCCTGACAATCAACCTTGACAGGGCTGTAGTTACTTATATGAATTAACAAAATATTGTGGAGCAGCTCAGCTGAATGAAGTCAGCCTATTTTTTTTCTCATCTGCTCATTTTCTTGCCTTGGTCATCAAACTTATGGTACCTTCTCCTGAGATTTAAGAATACACTGTACATCAAGACCAGTGACATGTACAAGTGAGATTTTGAGTATCTGCACATAATCTAGAGCATAAAATTATTTTGTGCTTTAAAAAGGGGGTTATTACAGTCACAGGAAAAAAAAAAGTAATGTGCAGGTCTAGTTAATAGTCCAAATAAAATAATTTATTTTTTCAATTATACATTTTGACAAATCACTTACAGGAAATTCTGCATCTGTTGACCAGGGTGCTTTTTGATAGGTTTGTTTTTATGTTCCAGTTTGTTATCATGACTATTTGTTGTTGTGGGTTGACTTTGACTGGTGATCAAGTGCCCACCAAGCTGCTTTATGACTTCCCCTCCATCAACAAGACAGTGTGGAGATAAAAAACCAATGAAAAGGTTATTGGTTGAGTTAAAGACAAGGAGACCACTTACCAATTACCAACATAGGCAAACAGACTTGACTTGGGGAAAATTAATTTCATTTATTGGCAATGGAGTAGACTAGGATAACAAGAACAAATCTTAAAAAACAAAAATAATCCTTAAACCCACATCTCTCTTCTTCCCAGTCACATCTTCACTCAGAGTTTTCTATATACCCTCTTCCACCTGAGCAGTGAGATGAGGAATGAGAGTTGTGGTCAGATCACTACACCTTCTCTCTGACACTCTTTCCTCCTCATACTTTTTCCCTGCTCAA
This sequence comes from Corvus kubaryi, assembly GCF_017639235.1. Taxonomy (NCBI): domain Eukaryota; kingdom Metazoa; phylum Chordata; class Aves; order Passeriformes; family Corvidae; genus Corvus; species Corvus kubaryi. The sequence goes on along the minus strand of NW_024580671.1, from coordinate 19,885,931 downwards.
GCTTGGAGTTCCTCCCATGGAATACAGTCATTCATGACTTCCAACAAGGGTCCTTTCCACAAGATGCCTTTCTTCATGAACTGGTACAGCATGGGTTCTTTCCATGGGATACAGTTTTTCAAGAACAGAATGCTCATATGTGGGTACCTCACAGGGTTGCAGATCCTGACAGAAAATGTGTTTCTGCATGGGCCTCTCTCTCCGTAGGCCACAGGTCCTCTCATGATCCTGCTCCAGCATGGGCTTCCCGTGGCCTGCAGCTTCCTTCAGGGCTGCTCTGGCATGAAGCCTATCCATAGTGTGGATATCTCTTCCACTCTGGACCTCCATGAGCTGCAGGGGGTCAACCTGTTTCACCACAGTCTTTACCACAGGCTCAGGTGAGAAACCCTTCTCCAGTTCCTTCAGCACCTCCTCCCCTGGCTTTGATGTTGTCAGAGCTGTTTCTCACATATTCTCAAGCCTTTCTTACAGTTGCTGTTGCACAGTGTTATTTTACCCTCCTTAAATGTGTTATCATAGAAGTCCTACCTATGTCACTGATGTGCTCAGCTTTGGCCAGTGGTAAGTCCATCTTAGAGCCAGCTGGAAATGGCTCTGTCCAACACACAGACAACTTCTGGTGTCTTCTCACAACAGCCGCACCTGAAGCCCCCTGATATCAAAACCTTGCCACTTGAACCAAACACAGCAATATATTAAAAACTCATATATTTAGTATGATTCTCAGGAATTGCACGTAACACTGCCTAGAATTTCAGATGCAAAACTCATTATTTTCTTCTAACATTTGAGGCATATCTCTTTGCAATTGAACATATTGGTAAAATAGACTAACTATACCATAGCATATACTCTGTAAAGCTCAGCATTTCAAGTTTATCAAAAAATACAAAAAGAGAAGATAGGCCACTAGAGGTTAGATCATGGGTCCATGTGGCATATTATTTAGTCCGCAGTCAATCCAGTCCAGATTCAACCCAGTAGACATAAATGGACTTCTGAAAAAGAACAAAACCAGTACAAGTTTAGATGACATTTCCCTGGAATACTTTCCCTGTCATTCTCTGGTATTTCAGCTTAGAGGTTTTTCTGAGCCATGTGATTTGTCTGATATTTGTGATTTGCCTGCTTTGTGACCCTCAGTATAATCCTCTTTCGGGTACTTTGCCAATCTTGCCTTGACCTACACGCAGTTTTTTACACACGCTGTCCTTTGATACAGGGTACCTGTTATGATCTGGTTATTAAAACTGTTAGAGAGTTACCTCTGCCCAAATTAAGGTGCAAACAAGATCATATGCTGAAGTCAATAGTATGGATTTTATTTAACAGCAAATTTGAAGTAGACAGAGACAGATAGAAATAAACAGAAAGAGAGAAGGAAGAGGGAAAGGGAGTCACAGAGACAGATTAGGTAGAGAATAATCAGATCCCCATGGCATCCAGTTGATCCTCTTCTGGTCTTGGTAGTGAGGGTCACACAAAAGATAGAGTTCAATGGATACATGTGGGCCAGGTGGGAATGCCCAGGTACTTCCCCTGGAGGTGGGAACAGTTTTACACTGTCTTTTGCAACAAACTCTGGATCTGTTGCATCACTTTACATCACATGCAGTGCTCTAGTGCAAAGCCTCAGGAATGAGTCTGGGGGGCACGTTGGGGGTCTTGGATGGTTTATGACCATCCTCAGCTGCCTCTCATGTGAATGCCCTGTGTGTATGTGGCCTTCCCAGGGTGAGAGAATTTTACAACTAGTGACAGGTCACCAGTCTGATGTCATCCCATTCACTACAACCCTTTGTGGCCTACCTGTGGGCCTGTTGCTCATGTGCATGATGTGTTTATCCAGTTCAGTGCTAGACATTTTGTTCAGAAGGATGCTATAGATACAGTATCAAAAGCCCTACTGAAATCCAAAAATATTACATGAACTGGCTGTCCTTGATCAACTAGGTGGGTTACCTTGTCATAAAATGAAATCATGTTTGACAGGCAGAACTTTCCCCTTATGAAGCCATGCTGGCTGTGACCAGTGACTGCATTGTCCTTCATTTGTTTTTCAATACTTCCCAGGATAATCTTCTTGAGGATAATCTTCTTTACTGTGTTTCAATACCTTACATACTCTTTTTGATGTATCACTTTTCAAGATATGTTATCAATATTTGGCCTTTTAAAAAAATCAATCACTCAATTGCATCCCTATATTCACATTAAAAGAATACTTTGGAAATAGAAAATTTCTTCACCCTGCTCATCAGAATGTGCTGGAGTAAACTAGGTTGGACTCTAATCTAGCATTTTGTCCTCAGATATCTTCCAGATCTGTTTTGGTCAAGAATGAAGAAAGCAATGAGGTCCTTCGTTATCTTTCTTTTAACAGAAGACTTCAATTATATGATTGTAATCTGTCATCCCTAATTAACATTAAATCATCCAAAATTTAAAAAAAAACCAAAATTAATGCTGAGTCAAACTAGTATGATAAAATTTCCTGTCTTCTATAAACAATCCTTCATAAATCCATACTGAGTAGTAAGCTAAATTAACTACATCAGAAAGTCATACATAATGAGAATTCATTAAAGACAGTGACAACTTGGTAGGAGACAATGCACCACTCATTCCAAAAGCTACTGAGAAGCCTTACTTGATCAAAATGTTTGTTTATTTGGGGAATGGGTAATTTAATTATATCTCTTCCTGACAAAAGACATCCTTGTTGACTAGAGATGTAGGTATTAGCATATAAGGAATTTATTATTTCACCTAATCTAACAGCTTGACATCAGACTTAGACTTTGACCTATAAATAAGCACTGGAAAGTCAAAAACCAAACAAGCAAACAGGCAAAGGTTGAAAGACAAAAGAGGATATGCTGCTGAAAATCTCATTTTCCTGGCATCAATTTTGCTGAAGTATAGCCTACCTCCACTGTGCTGAAGGAAAACATTTACCTTTGTAATACTGTTTGAAGTACATATATTAACTTTTGAGAAGTTTTAAACAAGGCAATGTAAGTTATTCTCTCCTGGTCCAAGAAAGTGCTGTCTTTGTCATTGTTGCCACAGTCAATTTTCTATCCCACCACCTGGTAGCTACCTCCTTAGTGAGCAGAGGACTGCTGGAAACTACTTCAACTCTGGAAATGGACTGAGCTATTTCTTAATTATTTTTCATGACCATAAAGTTTTTTCCTTGCCCAAATTGTAGCTGAAGGAGCAGTGGTGAATCATTTGTGAACGTTGCCTCAACAGATATCTCATCTTCCAAGTCAAATCTTCCATTGACCACAACATGGAGACATTATTGAGATGATTAATATGACTGGCAAAGAAAGTTTTATAGAAGGAAAAATAATGCTTCTGTGGGATAGAGCTTGGAAATGTGCTGTGTTCAAATGCATAGAAGGTAACTTTATATGGTGAACAGAGGGAATAGGAAGTTCTCAGGTAAGTAAAATCAATTTGAGTTTTAGAAAATATTACAGAATCCTGGACCCAAATAATGGCTAAAGGAGGAGACTGAAAATTTTTTGCAAGATATTCACAGAAAAAGAAAATCCAAGAACCTTCTGTGGAATTTGGAAAATGAAAGTGAGAGGGAAGAAAGAAAATTTTGAAAGGAAAAACTCAGTGTATTCTTTCTGGGATCTTTGCTGAAAATATCTGGTAGCCTTAACCTTCAGTTTAAGTGGGATGCTTTACTATTTTTCTTGCTGTGTGTCTTTGTCAGAATTATTCTTCCTTTGCCTTTGTAGTCAAAAGTGGGTTTTTTGCAAAAACCTCTGACGTTTTAAAGCTAAACAGCCAGCTCACTATGGGTTATGAACTGATCAGTAGAATTCACAATCAGTTTTTTTTCTGTGGAGGGACACAAGGAGTTGCTTTGAGGTACCCATACATCACACAAATGACAATGTTCCCTCACTATACAGTAGCTTCTGCTGTAACTGGCACAGCTATGGAACAGAGCATTTGGTCCGCTTGCAAAGGGAGCAATTTCATACAGTCTATGGATGTTGCCAAGGAATACTTCACTTTCAGAATGCCAACATAAATCTGAAAGTCACCAAGCAAGTACTTATGCAGTTCAAATAATTATTTGGATCAAAGATCATAAAATGAGTATATAAGCAAGCAAATATAATGTCTGTATTTAAATCAACTTATGATGGCTTTAAAAATATTAGAAACATTGAAGTATTATTAAATTACATCAAATATCAAATAATACAGTAAAATACAGATAAAAGCAGTAGCCAAATAATGCTTGTTACATTTGATGAAGGGAGAAACAAAACACAAACACATTTACAAACTATTTTTTTAATCTGGGAGGGATTTATGCAAAATTGGACAATATTTTATTTTTGTGCGTTCAGCATGTGAGGAAGTTAGTTTTGCCTGTTGAAGTTTCCCTGGAAATAATGCCAGTATCAGCAATCATTTGATTTTTCAGAAACCTTTTTTCACTTCAGTCTTCATAATGAAAAGTTGCCTAAGGGCATGATCCATAAAACATAAATAACAAATTATTTTGTGCAAATGCAGCATTTATACTTTCTGCATAATGCAAACACTAACATGGTAGATACATTTTAATATTGTTCTAATATCTTTTAAATGAGTTTTGTGTTTTGGTTTGCGTTGGGTTTTGGGGTTTTTTGCAAGAATATTTAGTAGTTGTTAAATTCTGAGACAGAACAAGATAAAATAGTGTTTTGGGAGATAAAGATTAAAAATATAGATTGCATTTTAAACAAAATATTAAGTGCTAATTATGGATGTCGATTATAAACAGTTACATACAAATGCAAAAGAAATGTTTCACAATAGACTGTGCATGACAAGAAGGATAAAGATTGAATACTAATGGCAGTAAAGAAGGAGTTAAGGCCTAACCTTTGCCATATCTCTGCTTTCTTATTTCTTTCTTTATATTGTTTTTCCAGTTGGTACATCTATCTAATTGCAAACAGCTGCTGGCAGGATAACAGATTTAGCTGTACTTTAGCAATTCAATGGCAAATGCTGATATCTTTTACCTCAATAATCAGCGTATCCTCATTCAAGTAAACTTTCAGTGGGTTTGGCATTTGATCTGTTTTAAGTAGTCCCAATATGACTCAGGACAATCAAAAATTGTGATTAAAAAGTTTCACAGTATTCAAAGAACAACTAGTGTCAGTCTCATTCTTTTTCATGTACTGCAGTATCTGAAAACAATTCTTATATTAAGCACTGACAACATGCTTGTCTTCTCTTTTTTTTTTTTTTTTTTTTTTGTTTCTTTGGTTTGGTTTGATTTTTTAATTTGTATTTTTATTTTTTCTTAGCAGAGTGTGCATATTTGAGACAGAAAGATGCACAGTTGGATGCAGTCTTGGTACAATTAGTATTTCTGTTGTTCTGAAAGTATGAAGCAAATACCTGAAAATGCTTTATAACTCCAGAATGACCACATACCTACATCGTAATTGAATTCACTTCATCAATGTGGTGATTCCTTTTACTGCTTTAAAGTTAAGACTATCACCTCCTACCCTTTATTACAAAGAAGAAACTTTCTCTCAATGGGCTGAATGGGATCCTTGAGTGTAAACCATCTATCTGTAGTCTTCTTAGTGCTGATACAGTAATGAATGCATTTATTGTGCACAGATATTATAAAGTATTGCTTAATAAGGTGACTGGTTACACAGGATATAAAAGTCCAAACTTGAAAGCCCATGTCAATTCCATTAATTTATTGGAAACATTAATTTCACAATCCTTCCTCTGAATTACCTTAAGAGTGTTGTTTCATTTAAAAATATCCAAAGATACTGTGCTGTCTTGCAGGTCACAATTACAATTTGATGGTTGAGTTAGCAGCTCTAAGGTAGACTAAATCTCCAAATGAGTGGGTTTCATGACAGAGAGGCTTATACAAAAAAAAAAAAAAAAAAAAAAAGTTATACAAATTTTGCTTTACACCACAAATTTCATAAAATAGAACTCAAAGTTGAGCACATTGGGAATGACCATCTGGGCCACTTACAGGCATCAACAAACAGTGAAAGAAAGAAAGAAACTACCATTCAGTCTACATTTCTGGACCTGTGTAGGGCAAGAGAGAATTAACTTTACAGTCTATATTGAAAGTTCAGTGTCAGAACTGGAGTAGGGATGCATAGAAAAACAAAGGATCTATTCTTTTTACAGGGTTCAGGCAATCATAGAAATTTTTTTTCTTGAATTCATATTTATATATTGACTGACTGTGTGTTGTGGTTTAACCTGGCAAGCAGCTAAACACTGCACAACTGTTTGCTCACACTCCCCCAACAGGATAAAGAGAACTGGGAAAAAAGTAAAACTCATGGGCTGAGATGAAGAGAGTTTAACAGGACAGAAAACAAAGGGAAGATTCAAATCCAAAACACAACACTGTACCACCTACTAGGTAGAAAATTAAGTATACCCCAGCTGAAATAGGACACTGCAGTATGTATTAGGTCCAGGATGACCAAGTATGGGGTTTTTGATAACCATCAAAAACCCCACACTTACTTGAGGTAGAACATCTGTCCAGAATGCAATGTATTATCATTGTTTTTTCAGAGTCCTGGTTTTAGAATTTTATAGTGTTGTTACAAATTCTTTCTGTTTGTTTGGTTCAGAGATTTAGAAAATGCCAAGTATCCCTCCCCAGTGGATGTATGCAGAATACATTAAATTTTACATTGTCACTAGTGGTTCTGAACTTTCTGCTGCAATCTTTTTGCTAATAACATTGGCAAAAAACCTAGTTTGGAACTGTGGTTTGGATATGTCCTCAATTCTTATTAAAACTGTGTAGGAAAACTAAAAATAACCCTGAAGACAGGAATGAAAAATGTCAATTCAAGAAATAGGGTAACAAGACTTTATTAGCTAGCTCAAGCACAGACTAGAAAAAGCATAAAAGACAGTACAGTCCACAACAAATGTACATTTAGAGATTGTGTCAAAACCCTCTGTGCTCATGCAGTATGGCTTGATTTGCTTACTACTCCACCTTCATTTTGTCATCAATGCTGATGTTGTAATCCCTGTTACATGCTTTACAAGGAAATAACCCTTGTCCCAGGGTAAAATTTGGAAGGTAATAAAGAGCATTTCAGCACTGGATATATTCTGTCTGGTATTCACAATCATACAGATACACAATCCAGGATTACTGCGAATTCCTGAGTCGCATTCAAAGTTGCCAGGCTGCTCACATCTGCCTACATTTATTTGTAATTGCTTTCCTGAACAATATCATCTAGGTAAGGAACTGGGGGCGGGGGGGGAGGGGGCTGAAAGTCAACAGCTTTGCTGATAAACACAGCAGGTATGTATTTAATATAATTTTTGCAGCCCAGACAGCTAACTTCCCTTTTCTGAAGTGGAACACATAACATAGATTCAAAAGGCAGCACCATCTTTCAGTGTAATAAAACTCTTTATTAATATTTTCAGAGGCTCTGGAGGAATAAAAATCTTCAACTGAAATATGTCTATTTGTCCCTTTCAAATCTAGAGTTCATACTCTTTCTGTTGTTGAATTCACCATCTCTTGTTTATTAGTGTGCTCATTGAGTATGGTCTTATCATCTCAATTTGACATGTCTACATTCCCAGAAGCCAGTTCTGTAATTTATTCCTAATTTATTCCTTGCTCAAGAAACATTCATCTTTGAAAAATAACTGAGGCCATTTACTATTTCACTATCAACTATAGCTAAGCCTATGGTGCTACAGCATATATACAGTGATACAACATATATACAGTGCTGTAGTGATAACATCATCAAGAGATTTTAATGAATATATATTCAAGTAGAAAAACAAATAATTTGGTTTGTTTTGGTTTGCCTTAAACAGAGGTGTTGTAGTCTGTCTAGCAGAGTTTTTACACTGCTTTGTGCACACTACAAATGCATCACTCAATATGTGGTAGAAGACAGCTGGATGTGTTTAGTAAGGTATTCAAATTTAAGTTTAACCTTCTGCATGATATGGAAAATAGATAAGACTTTTTGCCTTCTTGCAGAAGCTTTGGGGTTTTTTTTGTAAATTGGCTGAATTTGTCCAACTGAGTGGAAAGTAAATGCATAGACAGGGAGTTGCCTTTCTCAAAAGTAAACTTCTCCATGTAATTTTTGGCTGAACAGGAGAGGATGTCTGGAGATTCAGGTAAGACTGCCAGTGTGTCCTTTTTGAAGAGAGATCATCTATTTCACCCCCTAGGGAATTCTAATCCAGCCATTCCTTGAAAGACCATGTCTTTAGTGCAGCGGACTTTTGCAAAGGCTGATCAATACCTAACTCTGTAGCTGATAAAACAAGATTCAGGTAGCACATTAAATATTCAGAGTAGTCTTTTACTGATGAGAAATCAGTGAAATGAAAATAAGCTGAATATTATTTCTCTTTAAACTGTGTTTAGAGCAGTAACTTGTTTGGTTTGAGGTATTTTTTTCACAGCTTTGAAACAGAACTTTCTATTGTCTTGTTTTTCCATTTCTCCAGAAGAATGATTTTAGGTCTTTCTTGTTTTTTGAAAGCTAAATTTCTGGAACAGCAACTTTCACATGTACTTTTCCATTAAATAAAGTAGTGCTGTTTCTGCCCAGTCCTTGCAAATATCACGTTAGTATTTTAAAGTTTATTGGAAGGTATTAGAAAGCATTTGGGAGGTCCATGGCATGTGGTATTACATAGGGTGTATGTTGAACCTCTGTTGTCTAAGGACTCTAGTCTTATCAGTCTCTTCCAGTCTTCGGCTCTGAGAAGTAGCATTTTCCCTCATAGTCTATGTATATGTCTCAGAGCACATCTGTATAAACCAAAATTATGCATGATCAAATGACAGAAAGCATCACTGAATAGTTTCACAGGTAAAAAAACCTCTGTATTCACAGACACCTACTTACATTTCCTACTTGGATGGAAAAAGCCCTAAAAAAACCAAATTTAACCTGAAGAATTCAAAATACTCTGTAATGGTATAAAGATCATAACAACTTCCAACATATTCCTCTTCCTAAAATGAAATACCAATGAAAAATTTTACTCTACTGAACATGTCTGTCGAAATGGAGGATTTGAGAAGCAAAAAATTTACAACCTGTTTGTACAAGTGTGTAGTCATTACTGCTGTATACACTCTCAGATCCAAATCTGTTCCATGCTATCACTGAAAATCTGGTTTTTCTACCATCAGATCAGCAAATTTCAAAAGCTGATCATTTTGGAGAGTAGAAAGCAGCGCTTCAAACAGAGCAGACACAAAAATATTGTCAGGCTTTAAGAATGTAAGTGCATCAGCCAACATAATTAAATTTGATGATCATCTTGGTAACACCCTCCTGAGAAACTCTTTAGGATGGTATAATTTCATTCTTTTGTCTGTCAGATATGACTGCAGCCTGACAGCTTAGCTAGCTTAGTACATTTGTGACCAAAAATAGCCCATACTAGGTGTCACATTTTGTGAAATTCAATATAATAAAATCTAAATGCCAGGCTTAGAACGATAGACTCATAGAATGGCTTGGCTTGGAAGGGATCTTAAAGATCATATGGTTCCAACATTCCTGCCATGGACAGGGACACCTTCCACTAGACCAGGCTGCTTGTAATTCCATCCAACCTGGCCTTGAACACAGACAGTGTTGGGGCATTCACAATTTCTCTGGGTAACCTCTTCCAATGCCTCACTACGCACACAGTTAAGAATTCCTTTCTAATATCTAATCTAAATCTACTCTCTTTAAGTTTGAAGTCATTCCCCCTTGTCCTGTCACTACATGTTCTTATAAAAAGTCTGGCTCCATCCTTCTTGTAGGCTCCTTTCAGGTACTGGAAGGCAGCAATTAGGTCATCCCTAAGCCTTCCCTCTTTTGGGCTAAACAATCCCAATTCTCCCAGCCTTTCCCCACTGGAGAGGTGCTCCAACTCTCTAACCACCATGGTGTCCTCCCCTGGACTCACTCCAACAGATTGATGTCCTTCCTGGGATGGGGCCCCAGAAGTGGATGCAGTGCTCCAGGTGGGGTATCACCAGAGTGAAGCACTGGGGCAGAATCCGCTTCCCTGACCACTTGTGACATCACTTATCACTGATGTCCATTGGGATCTGAGCCATTGACAACTGGATGTGACTATCCAACCAATTTCTTATCCATTTAACACTCCACCTGTCGAATCCATTTCTCTCCAGTTTAGAAAGAAGAATGTCATGGGGTATCGTGTCAAAAGCTTTACAGAGACCCTGATAAATGACATCTGTAGCCTTGAATACTATTTCTGAAAAGAAGTCTGAACTGACAATACTAAGAGAAGAATAAGAAAATATGCTCAGAAAGCAGTTTGGATATGGTTGCAGGCTGCTTCTTCTCTGCTTTTGGTTTTCATGGTCTACAGCCCACAGTCCTGTTTGCCACTGGTTTAACCAGGAGTATGGACATACATACTTATGGCATGTTTATTATAGGCTGAATCCCACATTTACCACTCCAACTAGTTTTCACTGTCAGATGCTCACTTGATGCTTGCCACCACAATTTCCTTTACTGGATTTCCAAGAGCCTGGAAAAGGTTGTGGAGGAACAGCTCTGACAGATCTCATTACACAATGTGGCTTGCCAGCATACCTCTGACAATCTTTAGTAACAGCTCCTGAATCCTACTAGTCTGAGAAAGGATAATTAAACTCATTCAGAGCCAACTCTGCTTCTACCAGAGACAGTACAGAAGCTTTTTATAGTGAAGTAACAGCTGACAGTAAGACTGAGAAGCCCTTGATGCAAGAAGCCTATCATATATATATAATTACATGGATTGCTTTGGCACTTGCTACACATTACAATGGTAAGAAATACTATATTATACTATATATACTATAGATTCAATTTTCCTTTTGCTTATCATTAGGAAGTAAATTCTTTAGAAAAATGTTTGCTGTTACAACATGCATAGACCATGAATGTACTATTTTTTTAAACTGAAGTTTATTTTAACTGCATTAGCTTTAATTGAAGAAATAAAAATGTTTGATTCTGTAATTGCTAAATTCCCTCATCTCCTACTTCGGACTACCTTCAGGGAAATAAGGACTTCAACCATTTGCCCATGCATCCAGGGCAGAAAATTTTTTAAGGTTATGACTTCTCCTGAAAAATGTAACCCAGCTTCCATAAAATTTTTGCAATGTTAGAAATGTATTAATTAATTTTTTCCAATCCATACGTTGAATTCAGCACTGTGATATGCTCAGTATATTTTGACATTTGAAAATATCCTTATGAATTTGCTGTGTGAAAAAGCAAAACAAAAAATTATTCTTTCAATCTTTAATTTGCACATGGTTGTTTAAAACCAGATGGAAATTAAACTCCAAGAAAACGGCTCGCCTTTCCCCCACCCCCTCTGGTGGCAGAAACTGTGCATAGAGATAACAATTTACTGAAAACAAACAGCAATAGAATAAGAAATGAATAGTAACAGCAACAATATTAATAGCAAAAGTATGCAAAAGAGAGGGTGATTTGCACACAAAATGTGCTCAGCACGTTGGCTTAGTTCGGCATGGCCACTGAGACAAAGACAAGGTGGCGGATGTTTCCACACTCTGGCAGTGACAAGATGGTGGACATTTCCGCAGCTAGTGCCACATGGCCTCCCAAGACAATGAAAAAGCAATGACGGACAAATCCCCCAAAACCCAGACTGTCTGCCCTGCACCATGCCCCCCACTCCTGGATCACTTGTTCCACTGGGCTTGGCTATGGTCCACATTATTCAGTTGGGTTTGGCTGGGCTTGACTCAACTCAGATCCTTTCAGGTCAGTGCCCACATCTAGGCTGGGTTCTCTGCTTGGAATTGCATTCTACTGAGGGGTGGGAAGGGACAGGCAGTGGCAGAAGAGGGACAGAGTCTGCAGTGTTGGTCCCTGAGGAAGAAATGGAATAAAATGGCCCACTTCTGGCATGCATTCACCTTTTCCTTCACCCTAAAGCCAGGACCGGCCAGTGATGACCTGTTTGGCATAGAATAGCAACCAAGCCATACCCCCATGGCTTTAGGCTCTGCCCTTTCTTGGCACCTGCGAGCAAAACTAGGACATTCATTAAGAGTCTTCTGTATTTGAATGTTTCAAGTATTTACATATATTTTGATCAGCATAGAATATATTTTCTTTTAATTAGAGATTCTCGTTCCATAAAGGATAACATTGAAGCTAAAAAAGAAAAGCATGGAATTCTTTCTGATGACAAGGTATTTAATAATAGTAGAATAAAGAGATTGGAAGAAATCTTGGCAGATAAAGTAATCCATCCCCAGCTGAGGACTCAGCATACCTTCTATTTCATTAAGGTAACCAGTTCTTATAACCTGTCAGTTACAGATGCTGCACTACTTACACAGATAACCTGTTCCTGTGCTCAACCATTCTCAGCTTTAAAATACTTCTACCTGATGTATGCCTTACCTCCTCCTCCTTCCTTCAAAGAAAGCCTGTTACTCGTCACTATATCTGCAGAGAATAAGAAGGATGGATTATTCCTTTTCTTCCTGCCACCTTTTTTGTATTAGAAGATGGCTTCTATATGTCCTCTCAGTCTTCTTTTTTCTGGACTAAAAAGCTCAAATCTTTTTTCATAGGTCAATTTTCATGGAGTTCCAATCATTCTCAGTCCAATATCACTGACAGTGATATATACCACTTTGCTGCATATTGACAATGCAGCAGTAATCAGCTTCCAAAAGATGATCCTTCCTCACTGCTTACTGGCTAGCTTCCATAGTTGTATAAAAACTCTGAAATATAGCAGTAATAAAGAACACAGTACTGTCCCACAGTTTTCTGCTCTATCAGGATAACACACTTATACATATAATAATGTTATCTAAGCAAGACAGTGGATCTAGAGATTAAGATAATGCAATCAATATGAACATAATTCTTATCACTTGCTATAAGGTGCAAAATCTGGTTTCATTACAATTTTTATCAAATCACTTCAGAAGATATTTGAAATTATTTTTTAATTTAATTTTTAAATTTATAAACATAAAATATCTGGTACAGATTATGCTTAAAGGGGAGATAAAACTCTAAAAGCACAAAATAAAGATCACTGTCAAGGTGCAGTACACCTTCATAACATTGTTTTTTGAAAAAGTAGTTTATTTTGAAAGTGCAAGATTATCTCTCCTGTTCTAAAATAATTCAGAAGATATTGTCCCCACATAAAGCATAAATCTCTGAATAGAGATATAATCACCATAGAAAATAATTTTCTCATCCAAAATTGTGAGCAAAAATAGATTTACTGTGCAACAAATTTTGATTTAGAAAACCCAATTTTATTGGTTGTCATTAAAATAGTAAGAGAAGGTACAATTTAGGATTCAAAGTACTAAAATTACTTAGGGAAAGCATACCAAAAATTTTAAGCCACTCCTATAAAGAGCTCTCAGATTTTCAAACAGAAGGATCAATGTATTTAACTATGTATCTACCTACCTACTTGGGCAAATTTGCCTGTTAAAAATATTGCTGAAGTAAGGACAAGGCTGCTTTTCTGAAAAAGAAGAAAAATAAGAATTTTTGTGAGACAAAGGAGGTACAGGTCATGGAAAATGTGTTTGCTGGTAGCCATGACAATCTGAGAGAAGTTAACTTAGATTTAAAATATTATTACTCTATCTCAAAATTAATCTGGTCCACTGAAGCAGAAACACTTTACATGGAGACACAAGCTATTCTGGGATATTCAGAGTCGCATCTCTGAGCAGCAGCAGTGATGACTTACGTCTGTGACAACGGGCTCAGAAGATCCACTGTGATGGCTGTTTCAGGATTTCTGCCCATCCTAATCAAAATTGATGCACATAACTTGTCCACTAGCATGGCCATCTGTTAGCATGGCATACTGCCCACTCAAAAGGTATTATGCCAATTTCAGTGTTCCGGCCTAAGACGGATTTAGAAGGCAACAAACAGAAAAAACATAGTGCATAAAACCACCAAATAGCATTCTATCCTTTGGGAATCCTGTAGCAAGGGCTTGCAAAGTACACCTGATACCTTAGCAATCTGTTTTACAATCCATATCTCCTGAGCTGAACCAGAGAGAAGGAGAATATCAAAAAAGCTCCAGAAAGTGTCATCAGATTACTGTGCTACCAAACAGCCAATAGATAAGAGAAGTGATTTCCCCCTTCAACACAATGCTCATGAGACCACATCTACAGTACACATCTAGTGCCCAGGTTGGCCTCCCAACTAAACAACCAGATCACAAAGCTGATCAGAGGCAGGAGCACTTGTCCTGTGATGAAAGACTGAGGAAACTGGACTTATTCAGCCTAGAGAAGAGGTGGCTTAAGGAGAAACTAAGAGCAACCTTTCAATATTCCTGGTGGTCTGAGGAAGACAAAACCAGGCATTGTATGGGAGTGCATGATGGGAATATCAGAAGCAAGGGGCACCAACAAGAACAGAGAAGGTTCGGAAGGGGTGTGGGAAGAACCATTTTCACTGTGATGATGGCCAGGCAGTGGGACAGTTTGCCAAATTGTGAAGCCTACAACCTTCAAGGCTATGAAAAACAGACTAGCTAAAGCCCTGAACAGCCTGGTCTGACCTCAAAGCAGAGCTCCTTTTGTGAAGGATGCTGCCCTAGAGACTTCCTGAGATCCCTTCCAACCTGGATCATACTGCAATCCTTCATGTAGTCAATAAATAACGTGATGCTCTTTCAGAAGATACCTTAGACCATCCCATTTTATATTTTTGTCTATCTAGCGTCAGAAAATAAAAGTTTCATGAAACTAGAAGAAAAATATGCTTTTACAGAACTTCCTGCAAACACAATAAATAAGGAATTCAGGGTCCAGCCTCATTTGTGTTAATGTAAAGGGAGAGGGCCTGGCCGCTTGAGGTTTGTATTCCATGAAACACCAAAGACAAGTCCTGACAAACCAGATTTTCCTCTGATTCTTTTACATGAGCAGTGTTTGCTACTGAGACTAAAGAAACACTCTGATACTGGATGGTGTAAAAATATCCATGAAGAGGACACAGCTGTCGCTGAAGCATACACAGGATTGATTAGCTGCTATAAGTCTATGGTACAAACAAATCTCTATTAAATTGTCATTTAAATAAGTAAAACTTTAACAAGAAGTTATACCTCAGTTAAGCAATTTACTAGCACCCTACAGATGTATTACTGTAAACATATACACATATACACATAATAA
Source organism: Corvus kubaryi (assembly GCF_017639235.1). Lineage (NCBI taxonomy): Eukaryota > Metazoa > Chordata > Aves > Passeriformes > Corvidae > Corvus > Corvus kubaryi. The sequence continues at coordinate 19,870,642 of NW_024580671.1, read as the reverse complement.
AATGGAGGTAATTACCTAAATTGCATCTTGTTTTAAAAAAAAAAACTGATTTCCCTGCAGTTTGAACATTTTTATTTAAATTGGATAGGAGAAATTAGACACGTGAATTTCAATTGCAAAGAAACTAGTTTTATAGTATTTTTTAAGTCAATATTATTGGGGAGCAAAATTAAGGTCATTAAGAAACGGTTAACAGAGTAATACAATAAGCATAAAAAGCAAGTATATAAACAAATGAAACAAAGTAGTTCTCACATACTTTGAAATCTCTAAACTACTTTATAAGAGATTTTCTTTCTAGTAAGCAACTTTTGCCTGTGAAGACATTTAACCGCACAGAGCATTAAGTGCTTCAAAGTTTGAAGGCAACTGGTAGAGCACAGAATGTGAGACAATCCCATAACTTCCAGCAAAAAATTATGGATACTAGATAGATATTAGATCGTGCACATCTCACAGGTTAACATTACTGTCTTGCTTTTGTGTTTAGTGACTTAAATAAGTTTTCCATTGGTAAATTCACATGAGATTATTTATACGCTTTTTTAAAAAGAAGTTCAGTATTGTAGCCTGATATGTTATTCCAATTCCAATAATGTGGCTGAAGCATGAAAGATTTATTCAAAATATATACTAAGATCCTCCAAGCTGATCTTTCATCTGGAAGCCAGTGATTTCAAGACATACATCTTTAGTCTTGCACAAACTTCTCTGACTGCGCAAATCCTAGTTATCAGAACAGTAAAAGTTTTGAACTCCAGCTTCTTTGACTTTGGCAAGACTGAACCATATAGTATGTAAAAGGATCTGATGAAATGTTCAATATCTCCCTGTCTTTTTTCTGCATGCGTCTTCCTTATTAGCAATTGGATCATTCAAAAATAAATGAGTTCATGATCTAAATAAGTTCATGGAGCTAAGCGATGTCATTTGCAGCTAAGTATAACAAAGATATATTTAACTCATTTAATTCAGTATTATCTTTTATAGAATTCAGTAGACTGGGGCATCAATTTTTTTCAAAGGAGTATGAATTCACATCTTTCATTTTCAAAAAATCATCAAAATTGTATGACGCAATAAACATCACCAGAACCGAAAACCTCCAAGTCTTTCTGCAGTCATTATTTACAGAGTTCTTTACCATTAGAAAAAAAAACCCAAAACCACACACTTCTCTTTTTAATATTGAAGTGACATTTCAGCAAGCACTTTGTTCACCTACACAATTTAAGTAGATAATTAAGTACATCTAGAATAAAACTATTGCATTTATTTCAGAGATCTATGATTCTATCTATGTAGTGAAACATGCCTAGAAATGTCAGTTTTCCGTGACTGAACAAAAAGGTCTAGACAGATGGTTCAGATGTAGACACCTAAATCTGATCACGTAAAGCCAGTGCAGGAGTAGCGAACAGCTTCTGAGATCTCCTAGAGCATTTACAATAGAATTCTGTGCAAATAGAAAATATTTCCCAAGCAGTTCATACTCCTAGATCTTCCTAAAGCTAAAATTCCCTATCTCAACAGAGTAGATTATATATTGTTGTATTGTATTCTATTAATCCTCTATTAAATTACTTTTTTTTAACTGCTGGGACACTGTTCTATGAGCAATATTGGCATAAACCAGTATAACATGGTACTTATCAAACTTTAACTAGAGAAATTCCCTGCTTTTTGATCAGCTCATGTTCATTAACAGAAATATTTTGTAAGCAACACCTAAAACTGAGGGATAAGCAATGTTAGAACAACTGACCATGCCAAGAAATAATGTGTGTAAGCTCTGCTACGTGAAATGTAGGGCCATGAAGCAGGGGTTACCAGCATAATTTCCCTTCTCATAGGTATCTTATGATGTACACATTATGAGTACTCCATTTATCAGTATTATTACATTCATCCATGTAGAATTCCTCCTTCCCAATACAATAAGTAAGGAAGAAAATTCCAAAGCTACCTGAGAGAACAATTTAGACATGAATATACTTTGATGGTCATTAAGAGCTGATTGGTCAGGATCAGGTCTTTGAATATCTTCACAGATGGAGACTACACAGCCTTTCCTGGCAACCTGTGCTTGGTCACTGTCACAGTAAAAAGGTGCTTTATGATGTTCAGATGCAACTGCCTGTGCCTCTTGTTCTGTCATTGAAAAGAGCTTGGCTTCAGCTTCTTTACACTTTGCCTTCAGACATTTGTGCATGTAGATGAGAACATGCCCAAGACTTCTCCAGGTTCAAAAGTCCCAGCTTTCCTCAGATATGAGCTGCTTCACTCCCTTATTCTTCTTAGTGGTCCTTTTTTGGACCCTGTCCAGTAGCTCCACATCTGTCTTGTACTGAGGAACCTGGAAGTGGACACAACCCTCTAAGTATGGCCTCATCAGTGCTGAGTAGAGAGGAAGGATCACCTCCCTCACCCTGCTGGCAACCTGTTGTCTAAGGCAGCCCAGGATACCATTAGGTTTCTTTGCAGGAAGGACACAGTGTTTGCTCATGTTCATCTTGGTCCCCCAGGAGTCCCAGGTCTTTTTCTGCAAAAGAAAAAGACAGTCATATATTGGTGTATGGAATTATCCTTTCCCAGGTGCCGGATTTGTATTTCTCTTTATTGAACTCCATGAGATACCTGTATGAGCCCAGGTCTCCAGGATGTCAAGGTCTCTCCAGATGGCAGCACAACCCTCTGCTCTACCAGCCGCTCCTCCCTGGTTTTTGTAACAGCAAACTTGCTGAAGGTACATTCTTCTTCATCATCCAGATCATTAAATAAGGTGTTAAATGGGATCAGACCCAGCATTGACACGTCTGTTACTGGCCTCCAACTAGACTTTTGTTTGAATGTCTGGGTCCAGAGGATGGTGATCAGTAGCACAGTTTCCAATCCACTTCACTGACTGCTCACTGACCCAATACTTCATCAGCTCATCTATGAGTACCTTTAAAAAGACAGTGTCAAAAGCCTTCCTGAAACTAGGTAGATACTGTTTTTCTCCTCTCTCTACCAAACCACACAAAAGTTTATGAAGTTGCTCAAGAATTACTTCCTCTTGTTGAATGAGCAATCCTCATTGCTCTTGTTGACTGTCTTGTCTATCATGTGCCTGGAAATTTTTTCTAGGATTAGCTGCTCTATTACCTTCCCAGGGATCAAGTTGAGGCTGACCAGCCCATCATTCCCTGCATCCTCCTTCTTGCCTTTCTTGAAGGTAGGCATAACATTTCCCCTTCTCCAGTCCTTAGGCATTTTCAATCACCACATTTGATCAAAGATTTTCAAAAGTGGTGTCACAATTACATCACCCAGCTCCCTCATCACTTTTGGGTGCATCACATCAGGGTTTATGGATCTATGTATGTCCAGTTTTCTTAAGCAGTCCCTAATCCTCCACCCTCAAAGGTACATACCCCTTACTCCAGCATTTCCCTCGGTCTCCAAGGCCTGGGATTCCTGAAGGTTGGCCTTGCTACCAAATTCTGAGGCAAGGAAAACATTCAGTATCTCAGCCTTTCCCACAGTCACCACAGCCTCTAGCCCATTCAGCAATGGATGTACATTTTCCTTGTCTTCTTTTTGTCACTTGTGTACCCGTAGAAACGCTGCTTGTTGACTTAGACATCCCTTATGAGAGCTCCAGTTGGGCTTTTTGGTTTTCTTAAACACACTTCTAGATGCCCCTTGTCTCTGTACTCCTTCCCACTCACTTGTTCTTGCTTCCAACTTCTGAGTTTTACCAACTTATTGCCTGGAGTTCCTTGTTCATCCACACAGGCCTCCTGGCCTTTTTGCCTGACTTCCTGCTTGTTGGGATAGACCGCTCTTTAACTGAGATAATCCTTGAATATTTAAACAGCTTTCTTGGGTACCTCTTCAAACTAGGGCCTTTTCCCATAGCTTACGCCAGATTTAACTAAATCTGGCTCTTAATTATTTATACTTAAAAAACATCTCAAAACCCAAAAAAGCACATAGGCTCTGTCCAAGGTTTTAGATATTTGATATCCTTTATCAATCAAATATAGAAGACAGTATAGAAGTCTGATAAAAGTGTAAATGGATCATGAATGTATCAGTTAAATAATAAAATAATATACTTCAAAATACTTCTAAAACTCAGATAAAATGTGACCTGTAAGTACTACAGACACTGTAGAAGACACCTTAAAAGGAGTAACTATGTCATTAAGAAATAAGAGCCAAGATAAATAATTCCAAATCCTATTATTGTTTTAAAAGTTGTCTCCATATTAAGTGAAATTTTGACTATATTGAAGTTTCCTGAAAGTTCATTAGAAAGGTAACGAGCAGCTAAAGAGTTTAAGAGGTGTTTCATACTGATCTCTATCAAAATTTAACACCTATTTACAGCAGATATTTTTAATAAATATCTGGTTTTTTAATAAATATCTTTTAATAATCCTTGAAACAAAATCTGCATAAGTCTGTGAGAGAACACAGAAATCATTTTCACTATTGACCTGCTTCTAAAATTCCCTTGTCCCCCACTGCATATGTCAGATAGATAGCAATATTTGACCCTGCACTATAATTTAATGGACATCAGTAAAAGTGTCTTCAGTGAAACACAGTAAATGCTTGTCCCCATCTCACCTAATTTAATGGGTTAGTAGAAATAGCATAAGTTCTTTAGAAAGAATGATTAAGTGCTTTAATAAGGAAAAGCACTGAACTCAGACATTGTTCCACATTTTGCAATTTTTTAATTATAAAATGACATCAAGAAAGACAGGTTACCACCTGCTGGCATTTTGTTCTGTTCCACAGAAAGCTGAAAACAAGACAGCTGCAAACTGAGGTCAGAGTCAGCAGGAACTGTCACATATGTAAAGAGGAAAATGGAAAAAAAAATTAAAAATACAGCTGGTTTTGAATCTTAGGTCCTACCATCATTTTGTAAAAGTGGAGTGCATGTATCCACAGACAGAAAATAATGGTCAGAAATAACAAGGGGTCACAAAAAAACAGGTCAACATATAAAGCTGCTAAAATCTGCATGTTCTAAAGGAAAGAAAAAGGCAGCAAAGTCAGTCTGAGAGGGCCTGGAGAGAGTCTGAGAGAAGAAATTCTCCCCTGGAGAATTCTTGGCTAGTGAGGACTTGGGTATGTTTTGCAAGGTTCAGCCAAGAAGATGAGAGCTAGGGTTGAGAGGAAGACAGGCGTTCTCTATGTTTCCAGACCATTTTTTTCCTCAAACAGAGCTTTCTAACCCTCTTCAATTTTTGCTAAGGGCTTTCTCATTCTCTCAGCCCTCACCCTGACTCTAATCAAAGTTTAAACTTGACAGCCCAGGCTAGTTCCTGAGGGAAATTGATCTGAAGTGAAAACTTTTGGTAGCCTTAAATTTCCCTGAGCAGATATCTATGGTCCCTTTCCAAGCACAACTATGGGTTCAGAGATCCCAGAAACTAGAGATATTGAACAGACTTTGCTTTAAGGCAGATGACTCTACCTTATGGAATTTCTCTTTGGCAAGAAATTTTTCAGACACCTTAAAGTGAAGACATGGTCTTTCTCTTTCTTTCAAATACAACCTTAACCTGATACGTAACCTAATCTGTTCTCCTTGCACACAGCATCCCTTGTCTTTGCTGAGATGAAAAACTTCTGAGAACAAAATTCTGTCAACATTCAGTTTGATTTCTTAACTTCTTTCCAACCCAGGTCCAGACAGATGGCTGAGCTTCTTTCTCACATACCAAACCTGAGTCTACTATAATCCTAGCCATAGACGAGGCATAGATCAAGGAAACCGAGACCTTCCAAACATTAGTCTAGAGCAGAGAAAGGTCTGGTAGTCCTATTTCACCTTTGGTAGAAGTCTTCTAGTACCACAGCAATGGGAACTCAGGGCTTGCTCTTCCTCCCAGTTATAATTCTACATTTAACGCCATGCGCAGCCTCACAAAAGCCGCACCTGAATTCTCACAGATGAAGAATTCTTGAGGGTAATGTTTTTGTAGCTAACAGTTTTCTTTGATAGCTGTTTCCAGATAAAATCCATCTGTAGTTCTTGGCTTTCTTTTTTTTCACAATCTGAACCCTAGCCATAATCCTAGCCTTAATTAAAACGTTAACCTATGGCTGGTCTGTAGGTCTGGACATTTCAACCATTAAATTTTCCTTACAAAAAAAAGAATCATTTATTATTCCTCATCTTATTTTGGGGGCCTTTTTTCAGTTCTACTCTTACCAGAGCTCTGGGCTTCTTCCGAGACACCCTGGACTTTCCCCACACCGTAGATCACTTGGAGAGAACTCCTTTGGCACTGACTTTTCAAATCAGTTCCAAATTGAACTCCTGGCTTTCTTCTTTTCCTAATCTAACCAAAACCCTGATACTCATACTATATGCAATCCTAGAAACCTTATATCCATAAATTTCTTGATATAAGGGTTGCTTTGGCTGCCCTAGCTTTCTCACAGCACCCCTGCTACAGCTGTGCTTATTTTACTCAAGAGAGCAAGCAGAATTTCAAGATTAATGTTAGAACTGAGAAATGAGAAAGGCTAGAACTTCAACTGGAGTAACCAGAGTAGGAAAGAAGATCCTAAAGGACAATGTGACAAAATACTATGCTCTGGGTGAAATCAGGTTAGGGTTGCCAGAAAGAGAAAGCTATGCTATAGATTGGTGCAATTTTGGCAGGGAAATGATCCCTTGGACAAGCATGCTTGTAAGACAGGTTGTCTGTTATTCAGAGACTTCATCCTGTGAAGTGCTGAATAAATAGAATTCAGATGGTGAACAAAACAGATTTCAATCTGTTCTTGTAGCTGTGTAGATGGAATTTGCACAGGCATTTGTTAACAGCTATAACAAAATAAACACAAGATATAGAATGATTAGCTTTGTTCGGCATTGTACCTTCATTGTTTATGGTTTTTTTTATATAGGTTTCCTAAAACTCAGATTCCCCAAGATGAAGATCTTTATATCTTTAATATACCGATGTGTGTTTGTGACTCTTCACCATAATATTTAATTTCCAACAGCATATTTTCTTATAAATGGTCAAGTGATGGGAAGGCATTTAATAAATATCCATGGAGATATAAACCAAATTTTACCCCAAGGAAGAACGACATTACTAGGCAGTATCACTTTAACAACTTTAAATTTCTAGATTATATGTTAGATTTACGATGCTGTTTTCATTGTTACTTCTTTTGCAGAGATTAGACTGTGTATGATGTGAAAATTACCCATTCTTTTAACTAATTTAACATAAACTGTCTCAAGATTTGCCAACTCACCTAAATGCCTCAATAGGTTCCTCTAGTATTGCAACATGAGTATATAGCAATATTTCTTTCTAAATTATAGTTTCAGGAATTCTCAATTTCATTATTTCCAGTTTCCTCATTTTATGAAGGATTGGGTATTTCCAAACTCTGTTTTGGGGTTTTTTTTTGTTTGGTTTTTTTCAGTTTGGGTTGGGGTTTTTTTTTTCTGAATTGATTTTTATTTTAGACAAATTATTTCTCTACACTATATTAAGAAGCTGTACTAAAAAGTTTTGCATTTTATTATTCTGGCTCATGGGGAATGTTTTTGTTGGTCTTTTTGGTTTTTTGATATCAAACAGTCCTACTGTGTCACACTGAATAACAAGAATATTTTGGGTATACATGAGAGACTGGTTAGAGTTACAATGTAAAGAATTAGAGTACATCGGGGGAGGAGAAATAGGCTTATGGAAGATAAGAAATAGGCTTATGGAAGATAGTCATCTATCAGACAGTCCTCTGCCATCAGTATCTGGGAACAGCAGATCTGATCTAAAAGATCACTACAGTTAAAGAAAGATTTTCTGTTCACTTCAGTGGGATCAGTCACAAACTGCTGAGTATAACAGACATTTTCTAGCTTGTCACGGTGCAGATTTCAGCCTGGACTCCATTGTTCCATGCCCACACTTTCTAGCTCTGTGCTGGTGGTTAAATACTCCCATGTATTTAACACTGTTGAATATTCTACACGCAGAATGATATGCCTCTGTTACAATAATATTTCCCATTTTTATAGCACTTTAAGTTTCTGTGTTAAAATGAAAGCTTCTCCTTGAGTCTCTCCCAGAAGAGTTTGCACAAGGCAGTATAACAACTTTTGCTTTAGATTTTGGGTAGCTATTTAAAATGCTGTGTACTCCATCAGATATATTCGCAATGCATCACACTCTGAGATAGGTTGTTCTTGCCTCTCCTTACCTGCAGCAGAAAGGAAGGCATTATACACAACTTTCTTTTTCCCCCTTGTTCATTCATCCACATGAGGTACCAGGTTGATATTGAACTCCTAGATCAACACAGTGCTGGCCTTTTCATGACCAATTTAGTTAACTGTCCAAGAACAAAACTTCTTCTGGTTCTTCATGACTTCCTACTTCTTTGTATTTCCAATTTACACCTGCCTTTGGAGTATATGATTAATTCAATCTACTTTTACACTTCAAATTCTGAAAGATTAATCTAAGCTTCTAGTCATGAAAAGAGACTTCCTCCATTTCAGACAGGTGAATTTCCCTCTAGAGGTGCTTATCTTTCCCAACTGATTATAGAAGAAGCCAGCATTCCTAAACAACTAAAATGATCCTGGAATCAGCTGCCAGTGTACACCCACTATTCATCTTTTATTTTCTCTAATGACAAGAGTCAAATTCACCAACCTGCTGGATGATTTTTCTTTTCCATGATGGATATTGACATGATAAATCTATTACCTGGTGCCCTCATGTCATCTTTTACTTTTCAATTCATGTTTAAAATACAATGAATGGAGAACAGCATAAGACAGCTAAGAATTTGATCAATATGTGTGTAGCATATGTTTTGGTGTTATCATGCAAAGCAGGATAAAGCGGCTTGGTGGGTCTGGGTAAGAAAGGGTGGGAAAAAATATTAGGATTTCAGACATCACAGAAAAGAAAATAAAAAAGATTAATACAATTATTCTGTGGAAGATTTTCAGGGACTAATATGTTGTGCAAGAGGTTTAATTACATTAGACACTGCATAAAAATGCACTTTATATGAAAGTGAAAAATAACAATAAAAGGAGACGGAGACATAGAGGAAAACAAAACTTTGAAGGGATAACCTTGCAGGAGAAGTAAGTGGCAGCAGGATTTTATTTGTTGCAACTTTAAGAGGTTAAAAAAAAAGAAGTACTTTTCAGGAGATCAGAGACTTGCACCCTGTTTTTTATTTCTTCTTGTGACAGTGACAAAAGATATTTGAGACTTCATATGTGTGGCCGTCTTACACAGTCTTCCTTTGTTCCCTCTCTGCTGAGCAATGTATCATAAGATAAGAATACCAGGTGGATAATGCAGGAGGAACTGTCTGGATGTTTACATAATTAATGTATTCCAGAGATGGGGAGTTGAGTTGGTTTTGATTGACTTTGGTGCACATGCATAAGGATATAAAATACTGCTGCAATCCGGGCCAGCCACGCCAACTTGTCTCCTGAGGCTGCAGACAGCTTTGTGTGGACCAACATCCCCGACACCCACTCTGCACTCTGTTAGGGGTATCCGTAGGGCACACACAGTCTGAAAACAAGGAACACTTTCTTTCGGATGAGTGTGTAAAAGTGCTAAGATTTGGTCAAATATAGAAATAAAGTCCTAAAGTAGCTACCTAGGTGTTTTGTTGCTTTGTAATTGTGAATTAAGCAAGGCCAAAGACTAAATCTGTATGTTTCTAGACAAATCTACTTAGTTTATAGCCCTTTAGATGCAGAATGTTGACCAAATCTGAGACAAAGTGGACCTAGCCACACCTAGAGTTCTCTGAGAAGTTTAGAAAGCAACAGGATCTCACTGAGGCATGTGACTCAACACAAAGGACCATGACATTATTATATTATAATCCATTGTAATAGAAAGTAGAGTTGTTATTTAGGTTGTATTAGCAATAAATTTAATCATAATCATCCACATAATCACTGTGTCCTACTTCTAGCACCTGGCCGAGAGAGTACTTTTGACTATGTCACACTTCTCTTGTGCCTTCCAGCAGTAAGGCAAAATATAAAACAACAAAAAATCTCTACCATTGCTCCAATCTCTAATTAGAAGTTCCATTTTTGCCAGTAAGCAAATTATGCTGAGAATTGAAGGACTATACTGCTGATGCTTCTTTTTCCTATTGAAGTACCATACATCTGCTAGAAAGGCTACATTTTTTGCCCCTATTGTCCAAATTCTAGAAATGCATACATTTATTTATATACGCAGACACACACACACTCAGCATCAAGGTCCAGAAAAAAATATTTGATCTCCACAGTGTACAGGCTAAATAACACTTTCTTTTCAACTGCTTCATTATATTACCACCAAGATGTAAATCCAGAACTGTGGTTTCTAAGTGACAAGAACTGGTACTAAAATAGCATTTAAGAAAGGTATTTGCCACCAATTCTTCCAAAGACTTTAAAGAAATGGGTGGGTAGTGAGAGATAAGCTGGCTGCTACTCCTGTCAATGAAATATCTGTACTGAAAGCAGTGACTTAGAGAGTGTCAATCTTGCTTAGCAAGTAGAACCATAAATGAATCCCCCAGAGTGACAATTTTCTCATTAACATTAAAGATCATCTGGAATCCCATTAGTAACACGCTCATGTCTAGAGCATATAGAAGGTACAACATAATGAAGCTAACTAAATTGGGAACAGAATGAGGCAAAATTCTATTTTACTCTCTTTTGGAATGGGTTCCTAAAATATACCTTTGAGAACAGGCATGACAAGAGAGCAAAAAAGAAGATATAGTCGAATATGCAAAAAGGGGTTGTAGCTCATGACAAGACATGACAAGACTTACAAGAATGGCAGTTGGAAGGAATTATTTCAATGAAATACCCTTAAACCCTAGAAGACTGTCCTTCTTTTGTCTAAATTTTCATGGGGTAGCTGCAAATAAATGGGGATAGATCTGAATGGTGATTGGAAAAAGCAGTCTGACAGAGAGCCTTTGATAAGAAAAAGTGACATGGAGGTGACTGTCCTTTAACATCCACCAACCTGTCTTCCATTTTCTGATCCTCAGATTAAAATGACTGAACTGTACAAAGGAACAGAATAAAAATTACTTCAATCAGCATGAACACAGGATATATGGGAAGCAGAAGTGTATGCTCTCATTATTTTGCAGTTATCTGTCACATTAATTCATATTCTGTTTAGATAAAGAAGAGATGCCACATACTATGGTCCAATGCTGTGGGCATAAGGAAAACATCTGAATAGACTCCTGTGTCTTCGTACCAAAAAAGATTTTCTGTAAAAATAGCATTACAGAGGCTGCTTATTCTATCCTGGTTTTATTTCACATTTGTCAAGTTTTACTATCTCAGTTTCCTTACTTGAAGGAGTTTTCACATGTTTATTTTTCTTTCTTATCCACTTTCCAAAAGTTTCTGAAGTACTATGTTGCCAATTTTTGTAGCATGTAGGGGAAGATTTTTAAACACACTTCTGAAATAACTTCCTAATATCCAGCTTGATGAACATCACTGTGATTATGGAAACCTCAGTCACTTTCAAATGCTTCAGTATGTTTTTAAATAAGAGAGGAAATGCACTCAAAAGTTAGCAGGGGAAGAAATCACTCCAATCTAAAAACTAGGACAAGGTAAAGCCCAAAGACGAGGATAAATCAATCGACAGAATACATTCCACCATTATCATGTTATCAAAACAACTCATAATTTTTAATTTATTTACCAACATGGCACATGTGATAGAAGTAGCTACAAGAAAGACTGACAGCCATGTGGAAAATAAAGTGAAAGGAGTAAAAGGAAGCACTCCAAGAGTGTTTTTTAGATACCTAAATAACCTCAGATACAATATAGTGTATTACTGACATAGATACATATAGTGTATTACTGACATATCTATAATTGCTATAGATTTTCATTTGTAATATAAGCAAAGAAAACCTGCTTTAAAAAATAAGCCATATTTTTACCCTCTAAGAATTATCTAATTTCAATAGATTTTCCCAAGTCACCCATTTATAACAGTCTATCCATGTAATATTCAAGGCTTGCTCATTTAACACAAAGCACTTCCAATTAGTCATTGCAAATAGTCCACTATAATTGTTTACACATTCAATGGCAACCTTAATGCTAGAATTTCCTAACTTTTCAGAGGTTTTTATTTACAACTGGAATATTTAAAGTATTTTTCAAGCAATTTACTAGATTTTAAGAAAGAGTGTAAAGTGGAAAAAATCACTTTCATCACACGTATTGTATGAACTCTTCCTATTAGTGAGTTGACAATCTTCAATCCTTCTTATTTTATTAAACTTATCATCAGTGATGTTGTCACCCTCCAGAGAAGATTTTACAGGAAAATCAGATATCTGCTTTACCAGTAAATTTACTTATCCATTAGTCTGTTGTCTTTCTGGAAGATGTGACAATTCTGAATCCTCATCTGAAATTATTCTGAACTGTATTAATGAGTGACTTCTTGCTGGTTTTTTTGCCATAGTTGCCACCCTTACAGATTTCTCAGACACAGTTTTGCTTTATCCCTGTTTCCTGAGATGTCCCGTTCCACATTTCATTCTTGCTTCTCCAATTATTCTCAGCTCCCAAATCCAGTTTCTTCTTTTGATTCAAGGTGACATCTCAGTCTCTCTCAATTACTTAAATCAGGTGTCTTCCCACATATTTTGCCTATCATCCTAAAGGTTAGAGTTAAAAGGACCTTTCTTTTCGGGTTCCTGTACAAGACCTATGGTGGCAGTTGGACAGTGGGAGTTTTGATTATTTACAACTGCTCACTACTTACTAGAAGTGGAGATCCTTGTTATGATCCACTGGAATAATGTTAGGATTCCACTCTTGAAATTATGTTAGGGTCCAGTTACTAAAAGATGTCTCTGCCTGGATTAAGGTGAGACGACATGCCACAGTCAACAGTATGGATTTTGTATGACAGTAATGGGTGTGAGAGACAGAGAGGAAGAAATAGGAAGGAAAGGAGGGAGAAGAAAGAGAAAGAGAAAGAGAAAGAGAAAGAGAAAGAGAAGGAGACACATTACAGTCACCACCACAAGGGTTCCTACAGCATCATGCTGGCCCTCCTTCTGTTTTTTCTGTGGTTGGGATCCCCAGAGAATTCTTCTGGAGGTGCCACTTTTATACAGTTTTACACAGTCCTGGGTATCCAGATGAGTATATCCCATTGCCACAACTTAAGATGGCATGTGTGTAAGCAGTTACTTCCTTTCTCACAATTTGTCATCGTGGGAATTTTTGTCCATATAGGTTATGCAGATATGCTTCACCAGGCCTGGCATCTTCAGATTTTAGGTCTGAAATAAACTCTTACCAAAATCATTAGCTCTTGCAAATTATACCATATATTTTTTAAGTCTCAGGGAAAATTTCCATTAAACATGCACATATTGGAACACACATGCATGGAAAAATATTAAGGCATTTTTAGATCTTTCAAGTCACTGCTACACAAAATATAACAACTCCCTTTATTTCAAAAGAGGAATGAGCCACCTATGACAAATACACTGAATGCAGTTAATACATTTCTAAACACTCTGATACTATGATTTGATGGGAACACAGAAATATAATAGAAACACAGAAAAATTCTTCCTCTTGCATGAAGTAAAATTTCTCCTATGAAAATGTACAAATGCTGAACAGGGCCATTGGAAGATTTTTTGCAGCTACAGAAATACTGAGGACTTTGAAAAAGAAGTTCAGAATTTTTAGTACCCTTCAGGGGTAGGCTACTGTAGCAGACAGTATCTATCTGCAACTATTAGATCTACCTAAAAATATAGCAAAGCCAGGGCAGGAGATCAAACACGAGTCAAAAATTACTGACTATGTTTAATTGCGAGCAGCTAAGAACCTCATATGGTGCTTTAGCTGGGCAGATAGTAAATGTCAGTAAGTATTTTCAAGGGGTATTTTATCAAGGTCCATCTTTTTGGAGGTGAGGGAAAGAAAATTAAATATATAAGTGGGGCAGCATGCCACTTGGCCCCAAAGCACTATTAAATTAGTAGTATAGCTGATATCTGTATTGCACTCATCTGAATGCAGAAGAAACAAGGACTGCAGAAAAGCACCCAAAGGTCAATGCTTTTTTGGACTTAGCTTTCCCTGCTCTTGAGCCTGTGGATTCCAGAACTCATCTGTACAACTTCAGCAAAAAATTTTATTCCACTCCCTCTTATTTAAATGCCTATATTCATGCATATCATAAGATCTCAAAACAGTTCCAGTTTGGTTTGCAACTGTATATTTGAGACAATCTCTTCGGCAATAGCACAGTGACAGCAACAGGAGCAAGGCCATGCCTTAAAATGGAAAATAAAAATCTATGAGAAACCTCCACTATTTTCCTCTGCCATTTTGATATTGCTAAGTTCTATTTTAGAAACATTGCTAAACATTTGGCAGATAGATTGTGTTTTATATTGTCAATATGAATAAGTATACTTTTCTTAGCTTGTGGCTATGAGAAACATTTTGGGTCAGCCTGCAAGTTCAAATTACAATGAGCTTTTAGAATTCATGAAACAACAATGCCATTTTATGGTGCCAGATTCCAGTTTGGTCCTGAGATACATGCTTGTACTCCTTCCACAGTGAAGATGCCTAGGAAAATGATTCATGGATGATAAACATGCTTAAACAAAAAAAAGAAAAAAAAAAAAAAAAAGAAAAACAAAGAGAAAAGAGAACAAAAAGGCATAAGAGGAGAATCAAAGAGGGCTGTGTTAAAATTTTAGGGTTTTTTACTTACCTTGAAATGATAGGGAACTGCCTTCACTCACTCAAAAATTTAGTTCTGAAGCAGAGCCTTCATAAAAAATTATATTTATTCAACTTGCAAGTGGTGACATTTATAGCCTATGCAAGTACTTACTTCCTCTCAGAAATGAGAAAATTGAATGGATTTCTTTTTTCTAAGTCTAAATGGTTTCAAAAGCTTCCTTCTCAGCAGAATATCCTGAGCACCTTACAGAGACTTCAGTTTTAGTTCATTTTCTATGAAAGGGTCCAGCCAAAAATACAAGACTCAAGAACTTGGGAATAAAAAGAAAATAAAAGAGCTCAACACAAATTGTGAAGGATAGTTCTGGGATCTAGCAACTGTTCTAATGGTCATGTATTCTTCACAACTATTAATGGAAAATAATAATAATGATTTTAACATGAGCCAAAATCCAGGAAGCGTATGTACACTCTTCTTTGCATGGAACCCAGTAGTGTAAGTAGACTCGAATAAGCTCCCTGGATGAGGACTCTTGTTTCACAGTCACAACAATCCTTATTTGTAAATTTCAAACCAATACAGGTCCTTTTAAGGTGCTATGAAAGTCAGCTCAGCTGGGATGCACAGTGGTACATTTTAGTACCATTTAGCACAATTTGGTACCATTTAGTACCACAGTCACATTCAGATGCAGAAAGAATCTGTGGTTCTTCAAACACATGAGAGGTTAGAATTATTTTAGAGAATTTTTGTCTTACACTTCAGAAGTGCTGTTATATTTAAGCCACACTGAGTGCCTAAGCGCCTTATGTTAATAGGAAATGCCAGCATTCCTGCACTGAGCATAACTGAACTAAGCAGGCAACAGCTACATCCAGACTCTGAATTTTAATGCTAAGAAAGGTTGATCCTCAATAAATATATTAATCAAATATAATTGAAATAGAATAAAAAGGATACATACTTCCCACTATAAAAAGTACTGACTGAAACCCAAAGAAAAAGGAAAGGCATCAGGAAGTAGCATTAATAGTTTACCAAGGAAAATCTTAATATATTCATTTCCTTTTTTTAATAATTGACAACAAATTTCTCCAAGTTGCCATATAATATCCAAATACTGATTCACTATTATGCATAATAATATTATGTAAATTGCTATATTTAACCTCGTCAACACTCCAAATAGGAGCCTCCAGTGTAAGATGTTAATGCAGCATTTATTATTACTTGGCGACAGCACCTTCTTCACTGAAGATTTATTATTTATTGATGTGACCAATTCCTGTTTAGAATACTGACAAAAATGACAAGTCCAATGCTTAGTTTAATCCCACAGTTCCTCTGCATGTGCCTTCTGATTGCAAGCGTAAAAGGATGATATGCACGACATGGCCTTTTTCCAGCATCACCACTTCCTGTTGCTCTGCGGCATCTTGAAAAGCCAAAATCAATATTCTAGCTGTATGTCTGCTTGTTTTTTAAATCTAGTAATATTGAGAAACAGACCAGAACAATACAAGTATTAAGTTTAAAACTCACTCTAAGTCCTTTATTGTCCTTTTCCTTTGTTATTCAGAATTGCACCTTACTAGCATAACCCAGCCTTGAACAAATTGGAATAACTAGAATAACCAGCAAATTGGGTTAACATACATATGAAAAAAAAAAAATTAAAAATTGTGTCTTAACAGTCTTTCATAAAAGACTTTTAAGAATGAATACATTTTATTAGGACATTAATTATAGTAATAAATAAATATGTAAAATCCTCCTCATAGTCAGACAGTTCTTGTCTTTGTATGCTGCAACATCACTCCCCAAATGTCTTGTTGTGACAGAAACATGATTGACACTCACATTTAAAAGAGTGTTAAACAAATTTCCCAGTTTTCTCCCCAGGTCTTCCCTCTTCTTTTGCTTATTTTTTTCTATGTATTTAATCCTTCTGAAAATTCCACCAGCACTTGGTTAAAAATTCTATATTCATGTATAACACAGGTAAATGTTTCAGTCCTCCACACTGTATATATTTTAATCCTCCCTTAAAAGATGACAACACATTCCAAACTTAGCAATCCATTTCCTGAACTTATGTATTTTGTAGGTATGATAAACACTAATAAATAACGGTTTCTAGAAGCAGAATATACTTCAATCATTTGCTATAATCTCATTATTTTCACTCACTACCCGAATTAATAGAAAGACTTCATTCACATTAGGAGCTTGGCATTTGAAGTAGTAGGTAGCAGTAAGTAGTAGGAAATAAAAGGTTTTTTAACATCAAATAGTGTTTCTATAATGTACAAGGAAACAAAAGACTATATTTTCTCAGTAAATTACTTAGGTGTCCAACATCCAATCCTATTGAAAATTACAGCCTGTAGAATGACTAAATGCTCTAGGAAGATAATTAGCATCAATTAAATTTAAACAATAACTGAATATTTGAGAATGGAATGTAAATTATGGACCATAGGTTTTTTTTTACATGGATTAGTAAATCAAACAGATTTTCTTGATTTTCTTTTGTGAGTAGTAGGGTGAGTACATGACAAATGAATATCACACAGACACATGTAAAACTGAAGTCTATCCAATTCAAATTCTTTATTTGTAAAATGAGCATAATAAAATGGTAGAATATGCGATGTGTTACTACATACCATTAGTGATTATAGGTAAGTTTCTTGGGATATATGAAAACTTTTTCATTGTGTTTCTGAACTTTCTTTCAAAAAAATTACTTAATGATCTACTATTTTACTTATTAAAAAAAGATTAGGAAGGGTATACATAACATTTAATGAAAATAAGAAAGGCAATAAATATAACAAGGTGGAATGCTTTAAGTTTATTAAATGTCCTTACTTAATTTGCAGAAAACAATTTAGAAGTGCTTCAGCACAACTGCAGAATGACTGACCTGTTGGAAAGAACCTCAGCAGATCATCCAGTCCAACAGCTCTGTTCAAAGTAATGTCAACACAGCAGATTGCTCAGGTCTGTATCCATAAAGGATATAATTCAGTATCTCTAAGGATGGAGACTACATAGCCTCTCCATACAACATGTTCTGTTTACGATAATCTTCAAAATAAAAAAAAATTACCTTGTATTTAAGTGAAATTTCCTGTATTTCAGTTTGGCACTGACTCTTGGCATTTCACAAGGCTTTCTCTGTCTTTTTGACTCCTTTCTCAAGACCATCAGAGATCCTCCTGAGCATTCTCTTCTCCAGGCTGAATAGTCCCAACTCTCTCATCCTCTCTGCAGAGCTCAAATGCTGCAAGCTATTAAGTCTTCATGGCCCTGCGTCAGATTCCAATATATCCATTTCCCTGTCATACCAGGCAGCCCCAAACTGGATACAGAACTCTAGCTTTGGTTTCCTCATGAGAAATCTTTTTCTAAAAATGAATGAGAAAATACTTACTTATAAGGCTACTCTTAAACTACCTAGCTAAAACAGCAAGATTTTATTTTCTGACTTGACCAAAATTTCTAGGGAAAACTCCTTGACCCTAGATATTTTAATTATAACAACAGCTGAATCAAACATTAACAACAATACAAATGGTTTAAAACTCAAGGAAAAGTCAATATGTTCTGTTGCAGTGGGGTCTCCTGCAACATGTATCACAGTGAGGCCCATGGAAAGAAATAAGGACTGATTCTTGATAGATGTTTCAGAGATCTTTTTTCTCCAGCTGCATGGCTGGCAGACTGCCAAAGAGCTGTCGCAATCACGGGACCAGCAGGGTCTTTCCCCGGGCAGGGGAACACAAAACAACCAATGGGGAACGGGATTGACCAGGGAGTGGGGAAACCCCGTAGGTCATGCCTCTACCCCAGGGTCCCCTCCCCCAGGACCACATGGCGGAGAGGAGGAACCCCAACAATGTTCTCCTGGGTTAAGTGAGGGTTTTCGCCCAAAGCTTAGTCACCAAAGCAATGTAAATAGAATATTGACAGTACAAGGTTTGTATAACAGGAAGCTGTGAGAAGTCATAGCAAATTATCAGCTTACTTAATATGAAGTATCACAAAGACTGATTGCAGTGTTTTCCTTGCCCTGTTTCACATTCATCCATGTCTTCTTTTGATTGCAGAGTTTTTTTATGAGTTTATCATTAGAGTTTCAGAACCCTTGGTCTGTCTTTTCCACTTAGTACAGAGTAGCTGCTAAGCAAATATTTTTGTCATATAATCACTGAAAATTTGACAATAGTCCTTCTTCTTGTTCAGCTGTAACTTGAACTGGGCATATTATTTGCATTTCATGAGTCTGTGCTTGCTGAATTTACAAATATTTCTTTTACCAAACTTCATGGCAAACGGTTACTGAAAATATAGAAAAATTAAGTACACCACCACAAAATCTATAGATAAACTTTGGTGCCTTGGAATTATGCAGTATCTATGAAAACAATTGTCCAAATAATCCTTCCATTTTTGAATCCAAAAGCCAATCAGCATCAGTGAGATTAGATGAAGAAGACTGTTTTTCCCTTAAACCCTCAAAATGCTCAGATTAGTAATCAGGATTACTAGAGGAGCTAGTAATTAAGTCTATGGCTCTTTATCAGAAATGGTGAGAATATTAAATTAAAATATTAAATAAAGTCAATGTGTGACTGGAATGTGTACCTCAGTTTATAGCAAATAGATAACAGAACGCAAATTTAGAGATATGCAAGACAGAGAAAATTTGTCAGCTTGGCAACAAATGTCTGTCAAAGATAATAATGTAAAAATTGGGAAGGGTTTTAGAAAACATTTAGTTTTGACCTTGTGTAAAATGAGCTCTACAATATACCTCTGTAACTACAGAGGGAAGATGATGCAGCCTGAGATGAGTAAAGAAAAGGTAGAAGCACAACGTAAATGAACGTTTGACAGAAAAAGCATAGTTGAATTCATGAGTGGCCAAAAGGAATCAAAGGTGTGTAGAAAGAGATGGTAATGTGGAAAGAAAGAGGAAAGGACAAGCCAACTAAAAGCACTACTGAAAAAAGAAAAAGAAGACATCTCATACATCAAGGTATACAGGGGAAATATCTGTTAAAAATTTTTTTTTTAAATCTTCTATTCCATTATTTCAGCAGATCCAGAACAAATACCATATCCTCACCTCTGCAAGAGTTAGTGAATATCAAAGTCTGAAAAGAAGAAAAAAAACTATCTTTTGGCTATAAATTTAAAAAATTCCAAAGAAATGAAACTCCACACTTTTAAAGGAAACAAAAATTATTTTCATTGCCTATTTGAAGTATGCTATCATTCATAGGGTGCTGTATGCTTATCCAGAGAAGATGCCAAATGGAGAAAGTAAGCAGTATATGGACGATAAAGTGGAAGAATAAATAATATATATATATATATGTTTACATATACGTGTGTGTGAATGCTTATATAAATATTAACTATATCCATTGATATTCGGTCTAATGACAATTCATTATGGTGGTTAGGATGGTATTTTACTGGACAAATGGAACAAGGGGAGAATCAGAGAAACAAAGTAACCTATTTGACATATTCAATAAGTAAAATAGGGTCAGATCATCTCTTACCACATTTGGATTCCCCCTATCTGAAAATGACTCATGTAGATGACTTAAGAACAAAACTGGTTTGCTGCAACACAAGATTTTATGTAAAAGGAGAAAGTAAAGAACAAAAAGTAGTGAAACCAGAATATTCTTGTCTGTAGAAAATGGTGTGGACTGCAAGTTTAGATTTCTATTCTTGTTGCAATCATTGTCACAAGGACAGATTCCTCTTGTGACATGCTGTGTTCTCATTACATCTTTTGTCAAAGAAATAAAATCAATACCTCATGAAATTTTCAAAGTAAGTTTACCTGTTGATGGCTGTGGAATACTGAACTATTCTATGTATGAACAGCTAAACCCACTAATAGAAATATTAGACCACTGTCTTTTGTATTCTCTAACACTTATTAAAATTGCACCCCCTTGTTCTCATAATAAAGATTACCATAAATATGAGGTGCAACATACTGTATAAGCTTTCATTATAATTGGGAAGAAGAAATTTTGGACTCTGTTCCAGATGGCTCACAACAACTTTCTGATAAAAAAGAAGCCACACTCGCAATAGCTGTCTTTTTTTATCTAGTTTATAATGCCACAATTTGTTTTGTTATGCTCTTCTGAGAGCTGAAAATTAATAATTAATGTATAATAAAAAATATGGAACACAGAATTCTGCAACTAGGAAACTATGACAATCCACAAAAGCAAATCTACAGAAACATGGAATTGTTACAATATGGACCTCAATTTCCCTCTACAGTCAGAAAAAAAAGCCCATCATTGATTTTCATGAGAGCAAGATTTGAATAATTGATCCTGCAGTTTGAAATCAATAAGATGCCTTTTCATGTGCTGTCCCATGTTGATTTGGTCCTGTTAATCTCTTTCACATCTAAGTAATTCATAGTTTAATGACTGGACTGGGTGATTAGCCCTGACGAGTTTACCCTCTGAATACTGTGACAAATAAAATGTTATCACTAGAATTTAGGCACCTCTACTAACAAGTAGGAGGCAAGTGTTGATAGTTATTTTTAAACTGAGAACCTCCAAATTTTTTATCTTCTGGCAGTAGATAGCAAAAACCCATAGTTTACTAATTGTAGTATTAGAAGAGGTAGTAGTAGCAGTATTAGCAGCATAAAACCTTAATTGCAGAGATAAAACAAACACACTGAAAAACCCCAACTATTAGGGCTGGCAGAATACATTGCAAATACATCGTTACTTTTAGATATCACTGGCTTAAATCATATTTAGTAAACACAAATGTGAGCAAAAGTGGACCCTTCCATGTTATTATCCTGCTTTGTTTGGCAACGAAAGTGAGAAGTCTGTTCTGCAATACTTCTAGGATCTTTTATATTACCTGTCGCATAGGACAATGCCTTGATCACTTTCATATTCTCAAGGCATTGGCCTGATTTCAACCTACCAAACTGCCATGTGACTGTTCATCTTATTAAGTGGTAGGTTAAGTGAGGCAAAGCAATATGGTGACAGCAAAAAACCAGGGTAAGACAAGGACTGCATCCTGTCTTCCAAATTCATCACAATCACAATGTCCTTAACATTTTGCTTCCCATTTACTTATGCAGCACTGTAAAATATTTTTTCACATGCTCAGAAACAAAGACAGGGCCCATATGCTGAAAAACGGCTTTCCAGTTAATTAGTACCTGCTATTCAAGTCACTTAAATTCTGTCTCACTGTCTTTTTTCCTTGAAGCTAGAAAGGCTGTAGATTTATAAACAAATCTTTAAAGTAAACTTAAATTTTAACAATCACTCATGTTTCCTCCCACTTACTCTTTTTTTTTAAGACATCCAGCTCCTGTTTTAATGACATCAAAAATTGTATGTCCATGTTTTACTGCCATGGACATGACGCTGGCATCAGCCTCACCTCCTTGCCTGGTAAGATTGTGCGTCAGATTTCTTATATTGAAACGTATGAGAGAGAGGGAGGCGATTAGGGATCCAAGGGCAAATCATACCTGACTAACCTAGCGGCCTTCTATGACAAAGTGGCTGCATCAGTGGAAAAAGGAAGAACTACAGATGTCATCTACCTACATTTCTTCAAGTTCTTTATACAGTCCCTGACATCATCCTTCTTGCTAAACTGGAGAGATAAGGGTTTGAGGGAGAGACTGTAAGATGAATAAGGAATCAACTGGATGGCTGTGCCCAAAGAGTTATAGTCAATGGCTTAATGTCCAAGCTGAAATCAATAATGAGTGGTGTCCCTCAAGGGTCCATACTGGGATCAATACTATTTAATATTTTCATCTCTAACATAGACAATGGGACTGAGTCAACAAGTTTGCTGATGACACAAAGCTGAAAGGTGTAGCTGGTATTCTTGAGGGAAGGGTTGCCACCCAGCAGGACCTTGGCAGCCTTGAGAAGTGGGCACATATGAACCTCATGGAATTCAACAAGGCCAAGTGCAAGGTCCTGCAATAGAGTCAGGGCAATCCTCAATATCATTACAGACTGGTGGCTGAATGTGTTGAGAACAACCCTGAGGAGAAAGACTTGGGCACACGGCATACAGGTGGATGAAAATTTGGACATGAGCTGGCAATGTGCACCTTCAGAACAGAAAGCCAACCACATCAGACTTGTGTCCAGCAGTGTGATTTTCCCCCTCTACTCCACTCTTGGAAAACCTCACCAGGAGTAGACCATCCAGCTCTGGGATCCACAGTACCTGAAGGACATGAATGGACCTGCTAGAGTGGATCCAGAGAAAGGGTGCAAATTTGGTCAGAAGGCTGGATCACCTCTCCTGTGAATAAAGGCTGAGTTGGAGTAGTTGAGCCTAGAGAAGAGAGGGATCCAGGGAGACCTTAGATCAGCCTTTCAGTATACAAAGGAGGCTTTTAAGAAGGAGAGAGAACATTTTACCAGGGCCTGTCAAGAGGTCCCCCTAACCCAAGCCACTTTATGATTTTGTTTCTATATGAAATGGCCATAATCCTCCTGCCCACGTGAAGATAATTCAGACTTATTTTGAAATGAGAAACCCACTGAGTTCAGATGAGATTTTTGTTCCCCTATTCCTCTGCTCTGAAAGCTACTCCAGTGTAAAGCACAACCAGTTTCTCAGGTGTACCTTCCCTTCATGACAGAACATATTTGCTCACAAACTCTAGGTTGACATTATGCCAGATTATTAGTATAATAATAATAGTAATGCTTATTCCTACATATAATTGAGTGGAATGCTTACCTGCATGTAGACTAATAGATCACACTGTGATGCAAACACGGATGACACCAAATCTGGGGTTTTAACATGCAATATTTAACACTGTCATTCACTGCCAATGAAAGAGTGATACCCAGCTGTGTTATATTGCTTTACATTGTCTTAGCCAGAGATTTCTCAGGAGACCTTGAGAACTGTTGAAAACAGTTCTGAAAAAAAATATACATGATCATATTTCAGTAACAAAAGATTTCAAGCTACTGAGCTGAAAGGGGGGAATTTTTCAGTTAGAAAAGCACATCTGTCTTTCAATATGCAAGGCACCTGTCGCCCAGCCAGTGATAAAAAGCCAATATCCTATTTACTTTTTACTCAAAGTATTTGCAGTTTGCAATCATCAGTTTCATCTATGATAAAAATTGGCAATTCATGGCAATCGTCTTTTTACCATTATTTTCCTTTGCAAGTCAAAGAGAAAAACAATAAAATACTTTATTCATGTGAACATCATTTTCTCATTTAGATTTCATAAATAAATTGCCTTTTTAGTACAAAATGAAAAGTGGGAATTATTATTTAATGAAGATTAGTATCCACAAAAACACATGTGCATAACTTTTCACAATCATTTTCATATTGTTTTTTCAGAGTAATTTCCTTAATTATCAAATGTATTTTCTTCAATTTATCTTTTCTCAGTGTTGCTTAGAAGTTGATAATACAACAATCTATTTTAAAAAAGCAGTAATACTAAAAGAAGCATAGAAACATTGTGGCTTTGTGCTTTGGCAAGAAATAAAAGAGGAGTAGGTAAGCAATCTTTAGAGTGCCATCTCTGCTTAGATTGGATCTCACAAAATATGACATCTCTTTTTCTTAAGCGGTTGTCTTAGTTTTTTGTGCTTTGCCACCAAGTGACAACTGTTTGCCTTTAGACACTTACGCAAATGAAAATGCACTGAGCATTTTATTCTGAAAGCTGCTTACTTTCATTTCCTTGGTTTCAGTAAAACCAAGAAACTTGCAGGAATACCTAACACTTTCAGAACTGAATACAAATAAATGCTATGGGATTTTTTAAATTAATTTGTCAAGTCTGGCTGAAGTTCACATCCTGAGATACCTTCTAGAAGAACAGACACTGAATGCAATAATTTTTTTCTGCATTAATGGCAGGGTCCTAATGGAAGCCACAGAAGCACCAATGAATATTTAACACATCCATGGAGAAGAAAATCTGTCTCCATAAATCCTTAACTTCCTGATTGCAAGAAAATGGAAGTTTATGTTTCTCATAGTTTTGGGGGATTGTTTGCCTGGCTTTTTTTAAGAAAGCACTAAATAGTAGCTTTGCTTGGAGGGGGTTTGATCTGACCAACTAGAAAAATTTTTGTGTACTTTCACTGTCACATTTTCAGTGTATGTACTAACAGCAACAAAAAAATGAAACCTGATTAAAAATATAGATAGATCCTGAAAGAAAGCAGCATGCAGTGGTCTAAAATATTTTGAATCATGTTTAATAAAATTTCTATGTATTTTCTAGGAATACTTCCCAGAAAAGTAGAAGTCTTATTATATAGGAAAAAAATAAAATGAAAGACTTGAAATCAAAACCAGACTGTAATTATAGCTTAAAAGATTCACCACTAAATTATGATTCAGATGCTTATAAATTTAAACTTTTGCTTATTACTAATTTTCATAACTTTAGCAATTTTTTTTTTTTTTAACTAAACATTTATTTCATTTCTACAAGTCTCCATTAGGCCAACAGCAGCAGCAGGTTCACCTGACCAGCAAGTCATACCTCCAAATGAAAACCTCTGGCATCAAGGAACAAAGCAAAAGGAGTACACAAGCCATATATTTCACATTTAGACATTTATAAGCAAACATACACAAGTATAGGTATTAGTATATAAGTTAAATCCCACTCCAAATGAATAAAACTTTGGTATTTTCGCACCAACCAAAATTTTCCATATCCTAAATGAAAAGTCTGCAAGCAAAAAAAAATTCTTTAAAAGATGAGTTTTCAGTAAGAAGGTAATAAATTTAATAGGTTTTGAACATACTAGTTTGTATTCTTTGCTGGGAGTGGGGGGGTGGTGGTGGTGTAAATAGTAACTTGAAACACCATGCACCTATTAAAAACACTGTGATTCCAGTTGAATTTAATCTCCTAAACATATAGTACAATAAGACAATAAGGAAAAAATGCTAAATAGATGATACTGTTGAAAAATTTTAATTTTAAAAGCAGTTTTTAGTTGAACAGCATTCCAAGATGAATAGACTTTTTTTACCATTACATGTTTTTCTTTATGAAACTGAAAAAAGACAATCTAGGAACATATATTATTTAATACTTTTATTGCATTTACAGCTAGAACTCTAAAATGAGGAACCAAGGCCCCACTGAGCAAACATAATACCAAAATTCCTCCTTACAAAGTTTAGGGTCCAAAAGCCAACAGTACAGTCACATTTTTTGTCATACTTAGGATATCTTTTTACAGAAGTCAGAATAGCCACAAACAGTTTAAAATTTTTGAGTTCTTTTAATATTCAGGGAAAGATCATTAAATAAATAAATAAATAAATGCCTAGCAGAAGCTTTTTTAAAGAGAAATCAGATTTTTCAAATCCTCTACTAAAACCCAGTAGACCAGCATTCTAAATTGACTATATTTTACTGAGATTTGCTTAATCAGACTCTTAGAATTTATCATTCATAAGTTTCCTCCCACCTTAATTTTCCTAACATCTTAGATCCCAGATTGGAATATGCAAGTTCTTGTCTAAGAGCATATCTTCCCAAGCATTGTGAAGATACCTGAGATTCTTATTTATTTGTATGTGTGAATTTGTAGTAAGAATTCTTTTTACAAGTTATCCACTAACTTGTTTTGAAAGGAAGAATATTAGTTGTCGTCTCCATGTAGGTAAGATTTTCAATGTCTTTGGATATATAATTCTGAATATAGTTACATTTGTAAGAAATATTTTAAATCCCAGCTATCACTCAGTTGAACACATCACTAGGTATCAGAGAAGTCACTTTCACTATTAAAGCAGAGCATTTTTATGAAATTCTCAATATAGAGGTCACTGTACAGAAACTAGTGCACAAAAAACATGGGACCCTTTTTTTTTAAATCTCAGAACTACATTTTCTAAAATATCCAAAGAGGTTCATGTTCTAGAATCTGAATGGCTAATTTGAGATAACATTAGCTGTCTGCACATCAAGGAAGGGCTGAACTCACCCCCATGAAATATAATCTGCATGTTAGGCAATTAGAAGCCAACATTCAAGTCAATTATCATTTATTTTAATTTTCTATTAACTTCTACTTTTAAATTATCTGTTTGTAGAAGTGAAATGTAAATTTAATTTAATCCATAAAATATGAAAAAAATAAATGTTGGAAGGCTATGACATGAACTATTGACTTTTACTACACTATACAGACAGAGGGTCATGATGCTTCTGTAGACACTCCAGGATTCTGTTGCGTGATCATAAAATATAACTGAATATGTGTTGGAGAAACAAATCTATTAAATACTTTGATTGCTAGTAAAACTTCTGAAGACAACAAAATAATTTTAAAATAATTTTTAAACATGCTTACCTCAATAAAGAGGTTCCCACATTCAGGAAGTAAATCTTTATAAATTCAAACTCACTGAGGCTCTAGCTGCAGTTTTCTGTATTGGTTGTTTCTGGATATGACGATACAGAACATTACAAATTAGAAAATATAAACACACAGTCCATAAAAGCCTACACTCTTCTATTAACTAGAGGTAGGTAAATCTGTAGTGGGAGCCTTTATGAAAATCAAAAGACAGAATCTGGCTCAGAACCGTGAATGAAATATCCTTATATGACTTGCTAATAAAGCCCCTTGAACTAATATTGGAAAAATAATAGCAATAACAAAATTGTACCAATGTCATCGAGGTTAGTTTAATAGTGAAATCTCTTCTATTTGTACCACCATAACATTTTCCAAAACTATTCACTAAGGCGAACTTCAGACTGAGTAGTCACCAAGTGTTGATTAATAGCCTATTTAACTCCAATTGAATTTAATGTAGCTTCCAGTCATCCAAGTAATTTCCATTCCAAGTTTCACAATAACATTAGCTAACTGACATTGTAAGAAATGTCAAATCAGATGGCAATGATTAGTACAGATCATATTTCTGCAAATTACTTCACACAAAAATATAAAAATTAAATACTTGAGGGAACAGTAACAAGTAATAGACATCACCTTGGCTTCAAGCAGGAAACCCTGAAGAGAAAGACTTTTGCTTATAGTTGTCTCTGTAAAATGAACTTTGTATTCTAATTCTGAAGCATTCACTTGAAGGACTTGATCTTTTCCTTACTTGCTCACATGGCCCCCAGCGTCTTGGGGCAGGGCAGAGTTTTTCACTGATTTGTAAGACATAACACTTCTGTTTTCATGGCTACTAGCTTCTATCAACTGCAGGAATGTTGAAATGTGCCTTGGAAACCATCAATAAAATGCGTCTCCTTGGGCTGATCCAGTGAACTTCATGAAACTCAGACAACAGACTAGTTAGTATGTTTATGGTCTTTGTCCAGAAGCATATACAAAATTTTCATTACATCTGACAGCTTGAATTTTCAATGAAATTTCTCACTTATCCAAGAAAAAGGTCTCTTTTGTAACATCCTCTGTAACATTTTTATTCTACTTTTTTAAATTTAGATTGTTCACTTCCCCATAGATGCAGTTAGATTTGCCTACATTGTTGGTTATATCCATCTCTTACAATGTGGTCTCAACGCTATCTTCATCACTGCAGTGCAGTTAACAGCTGCCAAGTAGAGAGACCAAATGGTACTTCACTGTAGCCAGAGTTCAAACAATCCATTCTCTGATTAATGAAGAAAAGGGTAAAAAGATTAATTTTAGCATACTACATTTGAATCCTGAACTTCCACTTTGTTGCATTGGATATCATCAGTGCACATCATGTTTCACTAAGGCTCCCATTGCACATAGTAGTGGTGTTACAGCTGCTCAAATCTGACCTAACTCACTAGGCCTCCTCTAACATATGTGTCCTTGGGGAACAGCATTAAATTTTCTTTCTCCAGTAATTTTTCCCATGAAAAGGATGATTTGGGGTCAACAGTTTCGTCTGTAAGCAAGAGTTGTCTGAGCAAATCTTTCCCATAGCACTGAATCAGTTTACTGTCTGTTTTTATAATTAAATTATTAAAAAAGAAAACAAGGCAAAAGAATACAAAACATTTCAACATACAGTACCAGGTTTCTCACTCTCAAATTACGGTTCCTTGGCATGAAAATATTTACCTCAGACTGTTACTGATTATTTATACAGTAGTACATATAGGTTATAGACCTAAATATATGTCAATTTATACCAACGTTTGACTTTTGGTAAGAAATGAAGCAGAGAAACATTAGTTAAAAATGGAAAAATCTTCAGATTAAACCTGTTAAAGGCATTTTGCGAAAGGTCAAAATAGGCACAAAGTTTCATTGTATAAATTATAACAGCTCAGCACCAAGGGATATAGGAGATATCTTGCTGTTGCAGCAGCAACTGTGGCAAAATCACTCTCCTCAGATGTAAGACGCACACCTCCATCCCAAAGTTACCAACCTCTAATGTACAGTTGCCCCTCACTGAGCTTGATGTATGACTAGAGGCACTTGAGCTCCGCCTAAACATAAAGAAATAGTATAAAAATAAGTTAAGAATGGGGAGAAGTTGGAGAAGACTTTATTGTCATGCCTGGGATTGGTCTACAGGCTGAACCTATCTTCTCTGCCAAAGGGATGCCTTTTGGGTAAGACTTATACTCTATGTATGCTGAATGATTACTTATTAGAGCTTGCCTGTATATTGCTTTGAATATATTTTTGCAGTTAGATACTATCCCTAGCAATCTTCAAACATCAGCCTGTCACAACTTTATTAATAGAGTGTTACCCTGTAAACTATTAGTGTGAGTCCTTCAAGGGCGCTGGCAGCAGGTAACCTACTCAAATAAAAGTGTGGAGAGCCAGAAGGGGGTATCTCTTATGCTGGTGGTCTGGGTCCCTTAGCAAGACAGTCAAACTACTCTCCAATCCAGCAGATCGCTCAGTGGAGAGTCTCCATAACAGGACGCTGACAGACTGGTTCTCGGCGCTCCTGGGGCACTGACAGAGTAATCAAACACAGAATGTTTGATGAAATCTCCCCTTTCACATGACAGAGAGAGGTGCTGACAATATATGTAGCTAAGCATATTTGCACACAGCATGAGCCAAAGAAGAATTTAGCCCTGCAGTTGAAGTTTTTTGCTCTTGTAGTCAGAAGAACTATTTGTGTTTGGCAGCAAGCCAGACATAAGCAGTGGGACTGTACAGCAGGGCTGGAGCCTAAAAGTCTACAAGAGGAGAGGCGGAACACCTGAAAAGTAGGATTTGATGCTAAAATAATATATCTGTACCAGCTTGCAGTTGAAGTGTAATTAGCTGTGGATACATAGAACTAGAGGTATTATCATGCCCAGTTAGGTAGCTGCCACTGTCAGGTTTGCTGCTCTTAACGTTCCAAAGCAGTTACTCAGAATCGCAAAGATGGTTGTAATCTGTAGAAGGTAGACTTTTAGAATAACATGCATATAGTAAATTACATACTGATATTTATCCACATGCTCAGACACATAGATACCAGCCACAGTTTTTCTGAAATAACTGAAACGTTTGCAGTGAATCTTTGCCTTTTTTTAGTCTCAGTGTGTTTCAACTTCTAAAGTTTTAAACTTCACTGCCTTCTTCTTTTAAACCTTTTTTCTATAAACTTCCAAATGTATGACAGAGGAGGAAAAAAGCCAAACATGGAAAATTTCAGCTGTTACAGTGAGCTTTTCAGAGTGCTAGAGCAACACCAGTTAAAGAACAAATGGAAGTTCCAACAGATTCTGAACTTTAGTGCTTATTTAAAACTGTAACAAGCTCATTTCAATCATTAAGTGGAGATCTAAATTGCAAAACAGCAACAAAAATATTCACTTGGTTTTAGGAATCCTCCTAAGTTAAATTATATCATGAAGCCATTAAAATATTCCAGATATGAAACCATGTTTTCACAACACAGTTGAAATAATTTCAAGCACAAGCACCTACTAAATTATAGCATTAAATAGAAATGCTGCAGTGTTTTCTTATTAATTTTGTGTATGGGGAGAGCTTTTCACAGGGTTGCTTATGTACATGCTATCATATACCTTAAATTCATGTATTTCTGTATAAAGGCAAAATATAGTAGTCATTTGATTAACACTTTAGACTTATTTACGAATCTGTCATAGTCTCCGGTGTTTGTTATTTGTCTACCTCCATTTTTACTTAGTCATAATCTGACAAAAGCTAAATAGTGTGTCTTGCCTTACCATCACTTGGAAATGTAGGTTCTTTAAAGCTTCTTTTTCAGACATTATATAGAAATACATAGGGTTTAAGACATGATGTGAATATTACCAGCCACTGGAATACACTAGGCTACAATCTTACATCAGTCCTTTAAACGTCTCTGATCATTTCCTATCTCCATTTCAATATAATGGCAGAAACACACCTTTAAAATAACATGCTACTGAAGTCACTGCACTGGTCTACAGAAACTAAGTGTAATATTAAGTTGTTTCAAATGTGAAGTTCCTTATGTCTGATTTGGATTCCATTATGGAATCACCTAATCTGTTTCTTTAATATATCACTAAGTGGATGCTCAGTAAATAGATGAACAATAGCTTACAATTTGATCGTTAAAGCCAGTGACATCCTACATTTCCAAGCTGATGGGATCTGAATATTGCCCATTGTTGTCACGTGCTTTTAGTATTAGGCAGAACTAAGCAGCAGATTAATGGCTTAATTTTATAATTTAAGTGAAAGCTAGCTACAGAACAAAAGGAGCAGGTAAATGAATCACAGAAAGTTATTCATCCACACAGTCGAAGAAGAAGGAATGAGATTCAGATGTCCTTGTTGCTTTGCTCACAATACTACATCTATCTAGATAACAATATTCTCTGCCTTTTCATCTCTAAGAGTTCAAATTCTCTCAGGCTTTGCACTAGTCTGGTTTCTGCTGTCACAGGACACAGATCCAATCCTTTGGGAGTAAAAAATCTGCTCACAAGATACAGCTGTCTAATACATGTAAAAGATGTTCTTAAAGGTTCCAACACCTGGCCAGCATGGCCCCAAAATTGTATTGGCTGCACAAGACTTGTATTTAGCTCAGCCAAGAGACACAACCATACATCATTCCTCTAGAAGGAAGTTCAGTTCAGTTATTCTGTTATGGAATGTATTTGCTTCTATTTATTCCTTCTTGATATTCAGAATGTTGTAATTCTGATACTAGTGCTTCAGTGATGTATCCTTCCCCATAAGCTCCCATGAATACGCTTTTTGTGTTTAACTTCTTTTTTGTCGTGTTTGTTTTCTGATGGCTTTTGAAAAAATCAGACTAAAGAAATAATCGTTACTGCTTAGAGCAAAGGAAGATCTCAAAACACAGAACATTGCCCAACTCACTGCAGTGGTTTGCCTTCTGGTTCTTGTATTTATTCACAGACTTCAGGCTACTTCCATTTTTTTTCTCACTGATCTTCTGTCTTGTCTTTTCTGCAGCATTGCATTCCTTCTTCTCCCCATAATCTCCCAGTCTTTATTCTACTTATCCCTAAAAAGCCCTTCTGGTAATCAAAATTGAATTGAAAATTAAATAAATTTTAAATGTATACACTTCTGCACAAACATAGTTATTACAGCCCAGAACTGCCCTTTTGCACCTCTGTTAAATGCTTCAGTTAAGATCAGCCTCTTCAGAAAACCTTTGTATAGCCAAAGAGCTAAAAAGGCACTTTGAAAGCCCATCAGTGCTGTGATTCACTTTCTGGGGGTTCCTCATTTTCTGTTTACCACAGGGAGAATGGTGGGGGTGATTGCGCAGTAATAGTCCTTCTGGCAATGCCTTAGCCAGCTGGGAGGAATCTGGTCTTGTTCCTAGGTAAATGACAGGTTGAGACATAAGGAGATAAGTAATGATGTTGTTTTCAAAAGAGTATCTGGCTTCTGGTACGCTCGCTGGTCCCCTGCAATGTGGTAGCAGAATTCTCATAAGCCGGTTTATCCAGCTAAGCAGAAATTTGCCAGGGCATGCTTCGTTTATGCCCTCCATGTGTATGGAATAAAGCCAACCCTAAAAGCAGTCAAACCTGTGTTTCTTCAGAAATATGAGCTGACAAATCATGTTTGTTTCTCATTACCAAATACAGAGGTTAAAGTAGGAAAAAGGTAAATTGGGTACTTTTCAAATACAGTCGCGCAACAGCAGTAGCAACCATATAGCATTTCTTCAGAGACTGAACGCTTAACTTGCATTCAAATGGCAACGATTATGTATGTAACATATGTAACATTGCCATCTAGTGACGTCAGCTGTAACAACGTGCTTGAACAGCTCCAAGATGTATGCACAGCCAGCTCCAGTCATAATAACCTCCTTCCTTCTTCCCAGTCTTCACAATTTTTTATTTGGCACTCATATTTATTACACCTTCTCCTACATTTAAACTGGAATTGCATAAGAATTTTTGAATGGGCATCTAACACAATTTAAAGGACTGTCAGTAAATGAATAAGGAAGTAACTCAAGGAGGCTAGGAATAAGCTCACATTACTTCTAAAAACCTGAAAAGGTTTGTTTGGTTGCGTGTTACTATATCCGCTTGCTGTGGTTTACAAATGGTATTCTTCAATTTAGTAGTCCCACTAAAACCATGCTGCCACTCATTCTCCCTCCCCCTCTAATTAAAAGAACAAAATGCAAAGATCATGGGTTGAGATTAGAACAGTTTACTGGAAACAGCAAAGAGATACAAAAATGAACAGTAATAGCAATAAATTAATAACAAAAGGTATAAGATGAAACAATTTACATGGAAAGCCTGTGACAAATGCCGGTTGGCTCCTCCCCATTATGTTTTCTCCCCACCAGAAGAAACACCCTCCTCCTGGGAATTGAGAGCTCCTTACTCTTGCCCCTGGCAATGATGTGAGGTGGAATAGAACCACCTCCACGATACTCCCCTTAAGCCGTGCTCCCTCCCCACCACTGAAAATAATTAACTCAGTCCTGGGCAAAACCAGAGCACCACTAGAGGTATTTTCACTAAAAGTTCTGTGTTTTCTCCAAAATCAACTTCTGGAGAGCTTTTCAGCTCATACTTAGGAAACAAAAAAATTAATGACTCAGATCCAAGTATTAGGCAGTGGTGGCACTGATGTGAACTGTCATAAACAAGGGATATGCGACCATTTCATACACATGGCAATAATCTCTTGAAGGGGACTTAATTGCATGCTTCAAATGAAATTGAGCTTGGGATAAGTGTAGGTTATACGATATCAAATACATCCTCTATCTTCTGCAGGATGACCTTAGACTAGATGCCTAATTTTAGACCAACAACTTTAGATGAACACATTTGCACACAGGAAATTGTATCAATGTAGGCATTCAGAAAGGTCAACAGATCTATTCTTCCTTAATATTTCACCTCAGCATTCAACTGTTTGGATGGCTTCCTTATTTTCCCAAAGTAGAGGGCTTTCCAGCATAGAAGAGATTATGAAGTAGCTCAGCTTCTCACACACAAGTCAGCGGTACTCATTGGATAGATGGCATTCTGGGGAAGCAGGCACATGCCATAAAGACGTAATTGGTATACCTGTGCCATCATAACCACACATCTGTTCTTGTGGTACACTAAAATAGACTGAGAAAAATAGGAAAATTTTGTGGTGATTTATTAATATACCCACTGACTCTGTAGACCATCTTATGACAACTTGATGCATACAGGTGAAAGCATTTGTTCTACTTTTATACAGGACAATGGAGAAAAAGCCTTGAACTTTGATAACACTAATTATGTGCTGAAGGTCACCCCAAGTAATTTTTACCCAGGTGATTTTGCCTTTTTTGGTTAGGTAACTGCTTGCTTAGACTTTTTTTCTTCCTTCCCTCTTTCTTCCTGTTCTGGAAAACATCAAAAATGCCTTGGACTTTTTCATATATCTACCATTTTGTATAATTTTTGATTGAACTGGAGCATGAATCACAATATCTGCAGGAAGCTTTAAGCTCTTACAGTCTGTCACTGTCTTAAAAGTACAGTGTGAGTGCATTGCCTTACTCCAAAATGTTTCTTGTCCCTCAGAATGCCAGAATGCTAGTTACAGAGCCTTAATTTTATGCTTAAAGAAGGCTTTTATATACAAATGTACAGTTTCATAAAGCACAATAAAGCTACCAGTTTGAACTTATCCATGAATTGTAGTGTCCAGAAAGTTAAATAGAACAACATTTTGTTTGAGTTTCTTTATGACTACAGGGACAGTTTATGGAAGGTATTCAAAATGTCAGCTATACATATGCTTCTAGAGAAATACATGAGCATTTCCTTTTGTATTGGCTTTAAGTTTTACCAAAAAAGAAAAAACACCAGTCGCAATCAGAGACTTTTCTTAGAAAAGGCAAGTACGTATTTGCCTGATAGGCAAAAAGCACTGGGATTTGATCTTGAAACTTTAAAATCGATTTCTTTCCATCAAAAATTGTACCACATGTTAAAACACACAAAAAAAATACAAAATTGCACCCTAAATATATATAGAATTTTTAAATCACAAAAATTAGGGGATGAAATTACTGTACGTTTTTCTTTACAACATAAATGAATGAAGTGAAATTAATAATAAGGGATGCAAAAAATGTAAATGGACACCTTTCCCTGTAATTTTTTCTGAAAAATGCTCCTGGATCTATTTAAGGTAGTGATACTTTTAGCTAGAGCAGCCAGCTTGTATTCAGGCAATGTTATCATTATTCAAGGGAGAGAATTATATATTCTGGGAATTGGAGTGCATGCACAAAATTTGACAGTGATGTAAATCATCAAGCCAATGTCCAGAGGGAGCATGCTGTAAATAGGTATCATATCTTTAATTTAATCCTCACTGGTATCATAACCTGCCTCTAAAACAGCTGAAATTGGAAATTTTGCAGAATAAAGTGAGTGGTTTAACTCTAGTCTCAAACAAATGTTTGTGCATCCTCCACAATACAGGGCAGTGTGCATCTACCTTTCTCCAAGACATAAGCCTCTAGTGGATGAAACACAAAAATTAAGAACCAGTCTCAAAAACTTCCCAGTGAAAGAAACTAATTTAAACGTCTCTCCTGCCTTACCTGTGGATAACCTTCTCCACTCAATGTCTCTTTTCAGCGACATGGACAGTTTCTTTCTCTTCTAAACACTATCCCTTTCTTCTAATGTATGCACTTTCTTTCATGTGTAGATGGTGGTTTTGGCACAGAGTCTGCTGAGGACAACTGACAGGGTCTGTGGAGTAAATATTGCACCTCATGGAGGTGTCTCCACCTGCTGACCATGACTAATGGAGAATTTCAAAAGGTAGGGCAAAGAGGTAGGAGGAACCCAAACCCAAACCCATGAGTAGAAGCAATTTTCTGTAGTGATGTCCTGGATTCATCCAGGATGTATTTTACAATTGAGTAGCAATGCAATTTTGGTCTGTCTACATTTATATATATGTAGGGTTATTCTTGTTCATTTATTTCAGAAACCCTTTGAGGCCTCAGTCAAAACCAAGTCCTGTCATACTGCGTATGATAGCAGTAAATACTGCGAATGCAAATGTTGTCACAAAGACCTCCAACAGACTAAGAAAAAGCAGCACTACTATGAGAATTTTACAGAGAGAAAACTGAGAAATTAAGTGCCTTGGCCAAGGCCTGCAGGCGTCCTGTAGGAGAGTTTTTCCCTGAAGAGCACATCAGTATGAAATCTCTGCAATGATTGAAGCACAGTCACCTGACTGCACACTTAAAGATGTTCCCGTGAATATGTTGTTAGAATAACACATTTTGCTAGTTAACAGTGATAGTATAAAAAAATGAAGGTTTCATCAGATGTATGTGAAACATTAATAAGTACAAAAAGAAAAACTAGGAGAACAATGAGATGGTTACTTCAAATAGTAAGTAGTTTAATCCAGAAAGACACTGACATAAATCCTTTCCTGCAAAATTTCTGATGTTCACTGGAAAACAAGTTTTGTTTGAAGCCAGTACTATACATATTACTTTAATAAATACCCACATCAATGAATGTTGATAATTTTTAGTTCTAACAATCCAGAAGACACTAGGTATCAGTGCTTGCAGTGTTATTACAACAATTCACATATAACTACAGGCATTAAAAATAATTTTTTTGAATGAATGCTACTTTAAAAAAGTTACTAATTAAGGTAAGAATATTGTGTTGCTCAGAATAGAAGATTGTTGGGAAGTAAATTATCCTTAAGAAGGAAAGTTAATGTCTTAAAAATGAAATGAGGGAAAGGCAGAAGAGAGAGAAATTGCCAATTTCAAAGATAGAGATGGACAGCATCCAAAACACAGCAGTCCCAAGTATATTTTTGTTTACCACTTGGATTTATAGAGTAACATGCAAATTCAGAGCAAACAGATTTTATGGATGATTCATTTCCTAGCTTTATGTATATTAGCTCTTCATTTTACAAGGGGATGGTCAGGTGAACAGGAAATACTATTGAGTGCTTCTCTGGCTGTCTGCCATGCTCCAAATGATGGCTAATAAAATTACACCAACACTTGAAAGATTGTCTTAAAAGTAAAAAAGAACATTTTAAGGTGAAAATCTGAACATTGTAAGTTTATCTTAAGAAATTGTATACATCTAGAAGTTACTGCATTACTGTAATACAAATATTCTGAGCTTTGACTTAGTTTCCATAGCATGTTTTCTGATAGCTGTATAAATATTTTAATGTCCTGTTACTTACCCTTATGCAGTGAAAGCTGTTTACACATTTTAAGTTTCAAAAAACCGGTGTTTCTGTGCTGAAAATATCACTGTGTGGTGTTTTGACTAAATCATGTATTAAACTTTTCAATTGTGATTGGTTTTAATTGAAAAAGAAGTAAGAAGCAATTAGAAAGCATTGAAGGGATAATAAATATTAGATCCTGTCCTTGATTTCTTCCATTATAAATCTGATAAAATTATAGGAATAATGAATGCATCTATTCAATATCATCTAGCAGGAAAAAAAATTTTCATCAGTAACACTCAAGGATGATGGGAAAAAAGCTCTTCAATTTTTAGGTGCAAAATAGCTACCTTTAGTTCTTAAAGCAAAAAAAAGGTAATTTCTCAGATTATCTTGTATAAAGGATTGTTGCAGAAAAATAGTCCAATCAGTCCCCTAAAAAACTATGATACAGCAGAAATTCATCATCATCAATGACTATATTCAAGGCACACAAGGCTGTCTACTCGTTTTTGATGCACATCTACTCTCCAAGAAAAGCATCTCAGCTGTAGAAAATGGTTGGTGACATAAAAACTAGGCTGCAGATCCTGGTATCCCTCAAATCAGAATTTTGAGATGCAGCAGGGAGTTTTCACATAATCAAATTGATGTCTCTGCTGTTTGTTATATTAGAGACTTCCTCTACTGAAGCAGCCTTGTGGGATTCTGTGGGATTTTTGTGTTTCACTGATGCACCTACACTCCATCACAAATAAACTTTGTGAAAATGAAAATCAGAAGAGGTGTATGTGTTTGTCAAATAATTGGTCATGTCACTCATCTGGTACTTTAAAAATCAAGCTGGGTTCTAAATGTGTGCTGCTTCTTTAAATGGATTTTAATAAATGATTGTTGTATAGATAATTCACAAGAAAGAATGAAATCTATTTCACATCATCATTATTTTCCTATCAAGAGCCAGCAGAGCTACATGCTTGTCAGCAGAGTAAAAACCTACACTGTTAAATACACAGGAAGCATAATCATGTGGATGACATTTCTACAAAGCAAGTGAAATTACAATTTAGAACTGTACAGACATTAAGAATGTCATGATTTTTCTTGTAGTAGTAGAGCACCTTACTTAAAATATCTCTCTTGCCCATATAACACTGTAAAGTTGTTCAGTGATACACTGCAATGTACAGTTCTGCAATTTTTTGTCTCTTTTAAGGAAGTAACACTTTTGATTGTAAGCTCTTTAGCCTAGAAAAACTCTCAAACAGCCTATCCCCATGAACAAATGATGGGATTACCTCTGAGCAGCATGAGAACCCCAAATGGCAGGCGCCATAATTGACTGAACTGCTCTCATGCTGGTGGAAAGCAGAGAGCTGAGAGTCACATGGGCATTTTAGTAACACCATAACCTGCAGCTCTGTTAAGTAAGTGGTGGTTTTGAATTCACGAGTGATAACATTTTTTCTGTTGTTCTGAGCAGCACATTCATTCCCTATTGTACATCTTACATAGTGCTGTTCTCTTTCTGGAAGAGCCAGCAGCAAGACAATGAGCCGGGATTAATGGTATGGAGGCAGGTGGACTGTATGAACAAAAAAGTTGCATCATTGGTGAAAAGACCTGAAATGCTAGAGCTGTCTGTGTGCAATTCTCATCTCTTCTTACTCCTGAAACAATGTAACTCTAAGGGGTGGCTCAGCTGAGAAAACTAATCCGAGCTAAAAGAAAAACGAAGCAAGTAACCAGACTGAACAGCTTTAATAGGCATGGACAACAAGGATAACTAAGGTTTTCCTTACCAAGACACCTAGCAGGATCTTATGTTAAATACATGGCAAATGTAGAAATTGCCCTTCTCCAATATTATTGTTTCTTTTTATTAATCTATCCTCTATCCCGTTAAATTTCTTTTCACTTAAATCCTTGGACTCAGTTATTTGCAAATGGAAAAAGATTAACATATTTTAAATATGTTCTTTTTATCAGGTTTGAAGAGTGGCTGAAAGAATTCATCTGACTTTTTCTGGACTAATGAAATAAGAAATGGTTATTTCCAGAAGCCATGTCACACCACCTAATATTAATGTATCTTGTCAGTAATATCCCTTTCTGTTTAATACAGCAATGGCTACGTCTTCTGCAGAGGTCAGGATATTTTCAGCCTCCCC
Source organism: Corvus kubaryi (assembly GCF_017639235.1). Classification (NCBI taxonomy): domain Eukaryota; kingdom Metazoa; phylum Chordata; class Aves; order Passeriformes; family Corvidae; genus Corvus; species Corvus kubaryi. The sequence continues at coordinate 19,830,919 of NW_024580671.1, read as the reverse complement.
GTAGATTGTCTAAATGAAGATGTGCTGATAGAGTATTCTCTGCATTTCTGGAGATGTACTGATAAGGTAGCCTGTGCTTTTGTTCTAGTGCACACACGGGTTGTTATTATTCTCTGTATATTTTGTATATAGTGGGGGGAAAGATTGGAGCTGGCAGATATTTCAACCTAAATTTAAAACAATTTGAGCCTTAATATTTTTATATGAATTGGAAGATCAGAGATTTTAAGTACCTGCCAAAATATTGTCAAAGCCCGTGGATGGACAAGGTTCAGAACCTTTACATCTGCACTTTCACAAAGCCTCCTGCCCTGTTAGATATACATCTTTTGAGTTTGGGCAGTAGTTTCTGTCCTGGCTGCTGTCTTCAGAATATGTAAATAGTGAGTGTATGGAGCAAGAGGTCTGAAGTAACAGATGTAACAGAGAACTCCTTTGATCTATTGATTCATGCATTTTAAGCATAAAAGGTATCATAATGATGATCTAGTCTGACCTCTTAAACGATGCAGGGCAAGGAGTTGCAGTGAGCAATTTCTATAATAAAAATCTCTGTTTGACTTACACCGTATTTTTAAGAAAGTTATCCAATCTTAGTTCTTCACATGATGAAGAACCTACCTCATCCCTTGCTGAGCTTTCCCAGTGATGAATTATTCTCACTATTAAAATTTCTGATTTATTTCTAGTTCAGATTTGTCTAGCCTCATCTACTAACCACTGGATCTCATTACACCTTTCCATATTAGACTAAAAAGGCATCTACCACCAGAAATGTCTTTTCTGTACAGTTACTAAAATAGCACAATCAAGTCACCTTTTAACCTTCACTTAGATAAACTAAACAGATTGAGTTCGATTAACAAGCCTCCATCCTGCCTTCAGGGAAAAGGAGCAGTGGTACTCTTGGGAAGGTTTTCATGAAATAAACCACATTATTCCACCAGATTTTTTTTCCAAAGCTTTCTGTACAGCATGTGATTTTGTTTCACTTACTAACGTCCGGCAGAAACAGCAATAAAATGTCTCTTTTCTTTCCACAGCTCCACAAAAGCGCTTGAGTGTGCTAATGCTGGCACAAAAGATATTCCCAAAGATAACTTTATTCAGTCATCTTCAGGAGCAGAATTTTTTTGCCATTGCAAGCTGGACCCCTGAGATCTGGATGTTATTCAAGGAGAGAGCGGGTCATGTAGAACTGGGGCTCAAAGACACAAGGAAGCTGAGTAGGAAGAGAGACGATAAAGCAGCACATGTTTCTACAAGTTTGCTTCTGGCAGATTTTCAAACTTATTGGAGACTGGGATTCTTAGCCTGTAGCCTTTTCTGGATTTAAACACATAAGTCATCCACTTAGAGAAAGTCTTTGAAGTACATAAAACTAAATTCTCACTTCCAAAAAGAAAAGGAAGAAAGGAAAAAAAAAAAGACATCTAATCTACTACACTAGAGAAAAAGATAACATCCATTCTACTCTAAAAATGATGAAGCTAAATATTCAAACTTCACAGAGACTGAAAAAATGAAATTGAGTATGTGCATGACTGATGAAGACACTCGTCTGGGAAACAACAGTCAATGCCTTGTTTATGAATGTTGTTCAATACAGGTTTAGTACAAAATGCTTTAGCAGGCCCAGATGCAGAGTGTCCTTTCAGAGGTGACTGCCCTTGTTAAGGAATTGCATAGTCTTCTCCTTCTCTGATCATGTGTTTTCCTATTGATTATATATATATCTACACACTATTATAAAATGCAATGATATAATTGTATAATTATAAATTAAAATTTATTAGACATAAATATAGAAATCTCACTGCAATTTCCACCACATCTTACTTTAACCACATCAAATGCTTCTGTGAATTTGGACCACACATTTTTAAGCCAAAGACAGGCATTTTGCCAGCATCTGTCATTTATTTTCTTGTTGTGTTGAATTTTTGTTCCTCATCATAAGCCATGAGTCCTTTTACCTTTAGGTGAGTGCAATGCAAATCAAGGTTGCTCACCTAGTTGAAACTGATGTTAAAAACTCTGTTTCATTATTTTGAAATATATGTTTGTCCATACAAACTTTGTAAAACATATATCGTGCATGTCATCCCCTTCAAACCCTCTGAAGGCCATAAGGATGCTTAATTCTTGGTAAAAGCACTATCAAAACTTCTGTCACAATGGTATGAAGCAAACACAAATAATTCAAGCCTAAATGGTGCAACTATTTTGTATTTAACAATTGTGTGGCTTTCTCCTTAAAAGGTTCAGTTCTATAAGACTTCCGATGACGTTGAAATCAAAGCTTTTTACTATGGTTAGAAAATCTATTAGACCAAGTATGTCTCTAATCATTTATTTGTACATACATTTGCTATCCACATAATGTGGCTGCTGACCACACAAATAAATATAGACATATTTTACTTGTTTTCAAAGAAAACAAATATGAAATATTTCTTTATCAAAAAAAAGTTTTGTTTTTCTGCAACCCAACTGATTTTGTATTTACTACTTGTAACAAGCATTTTTATTTGTTTTTCCATCTCTGTATATTGTAAAACTGGTGCATTTCCAAATGTGTAGTTGATGCCATTCTTCCATTAAGATTATACCTAATGATAAGAAACTTTGATATTTCAACATGTGGAAGGAAAAGCCGGGGGATGTCTAGCAGGAGTGAAGAATGTCTTCAGAGGCTCTGTACTGCATAAGTCACCACAGCAAGGAGAGAATGGTAGATAACATCAGTGTGTTGCTGACGTTTGTATCATGAAGTTGGACATAGCTGGCAGATTGTTCAAAGGGGAAGTTACTGTCATTCTGAAACATGCAGGCATCACACATAATCAGACTAATTAGTGTTCATGACGATTCCATGGTGATGGATGAGATCTCACAGTATTATGGAATAATATTTTCTCTGACTGTAATATTCCTAAACCCTATCCAGTGGACTACACTTTGATACGTGCATCAGAAACACTGGAACATTTGGGCATGTCATTCTTTTTGAAGACCACTGTGCTTTTCAGGAGTTGTAAGGGGCAGCCAGTTTGTGGGAACCTGACTGCATAGTAATTTGTACATAGTGCATTATAAAGGATTTGCATATGCTGAAATATGGCATAGTTGTGTTCAGTCTGCAACAGCTAGCCTTCATCTACTTCCGTACCCAGAAATGCTTGAGATGCCATCTCTTTGTGTTTCAAGAAAAATTTGCACTGAAACACATTGAAATCCTGACCTGTTGTGTTTGACAGTCAGGATGGTTCCATCAGGAAGATCATAATGGGAGCACAAGAGAGCCTCGGTACAGTGATTCTGAGAGTGATTACAGGCTATAGGATCTTGGTGGTTTTCTTCATGGTGCAGACAGAGGCTACTGAGAAGGGGTCTCAGGCTAGTTGCTGTGGCAACCTTGCCCACAGTATGAAAACTCGTGTTTTCATTCAGTCATCACTGACCACAAAACAGAAGGTGCATTTTTTGCTGCACAGATATTTGCTCCCACCAATGTTCTTTTTTCACTTTCTGTGGAGAAGGTTAATTCCTATTTTCTTAGTTTAGATACTACTGGTGACACACAGTCTTCACCAATGTTATTTTCAGAGTCAATATAGAAAATGTGTTTCTGTGTGAGTAGAAATAACTTGCATTTCTTTGAAAGTATATGTCACATATACAGTGTGTTTACACTGAATTTGTCTAGTGTATAAAGTCAACCTACAAGCCCTAAACCTAGACAGTTGTTCCATACTTTTATTCTCTCAGAGAAGCAGTAGGACCCTGAGTTCAGATGCGTTTTTAATAGGAGAACCTAATGAAAAAAATGTTTCCTAAGAGTATTACAGTCATTTGTCTAAATGTCATAGATGTTCCACAGATTGTATAGTCAGCTTCTTCAGAAAGGAAAAAGAAGATTGCCTTTTTTGATTATCATTTTGCCCTTTCTCTAAGATGCTCACATTAAGACGAATTAAATGATTGCCTAAGAAAGCCCTTTGAAGCTTAGTGGAAGCAAGCATCTTCCAAGCAATTCTCTAATTCACAATCTCTCTCCCATACTGTAACTTTAATTAGTCCCGTTACGATATTCAACAGTAATGGATTCAATTAGATAACTGAATGACCATGTCTTATAAGTAATTATGAATGTTTTCGGCTAAGATAACCAGTGTGCTGACTTTTAAAAGTGAATGAAAAAGTGTCTAGCAGATTAATTCTCATGCATAAACTCTTGCTAAAATCTTCAATCTGCAACATTTATTTGGAATGTTTGCAAATTAACAATTACCCCAAGAGTTTCCCTATTACTCTTCAGATTATTTTCTTCCTATACTTTATTTCAAACTATTTTTATAAATGCTCTGCAACATATAGTGCCTGTGCTGGTAAACGCGCTAAGCTATCAGTGAGTAAATGACTTTGGAAATTAGTTGGAGGTTAATTCTTTGCCTCATTGGCCCCCCCAAAGTAGCCAAACTGTAATTGATTTTGATGGCATTCACAAAGTGCCTTGGCCTGTTGAATAATGAAGGAGCACTTAGAGAGACGGCCACTGAATAGAGCAACAATTATGCAGGGTATCAATGAGGCATCATTAAAAGTTTAATGCTTCCTCACTTAATCAACTTTGCCCTACTTTTAACAGCTTTGTTGCTTTAGGAAATCTGCAAAGTTTCAAGTGTCAGTGTGTTGTACATGTTTTACATCTATCAATTCAGAGAAATGTTCGCTCAGGGTAAGCATGTCTAGTCCTGACATATTTAAGGAGCTGTTAAAGCATAAAAGAAAAATGATAGACAATTACTGGTGCTGGGAAAATGTCAGGCCCTTCATGTGTGTACTGAATGGAGCATTTGTCACTCACATGGTCACTGTGCCCTAAGGACAGCATCATCTTACTCTATTTTTTGACTACTCACAGGTAACATAAGAAATGTCAGATTTTTTTTTAGTCGTAACAGATTCAGCCAATCAGCTATCAATTTGTCCCCAGGGTTTTTAGCTGGTTTATGCAGTTTGTTTTATGATTGACAGTGGTGATTATAGCCGTGTCTTAACAGTAATTTATTGAGCTTTTTATGTTTGTGTTAAATAACTACTGAAGTAGAAGTTGTGAAGAGTTTAAGAAGCTAATGAACCTACACTATACCATCATGATTTGTACACACTTGCTAGCCACCTCAGTCAGTGTCTGAGGAAAAAAGTGCCTAATTTACTTTACCTGCATGTGGCAGTCTACTAAGCAGTAATGAATGGACACAGGACACTAAAGTCACGCTTTAAAAACACCACACAATGTAGGATGAGGACTATTTTTGAAGGCCTGTGTAATATCATTCCTCTAAAGAGAGTTTTGCTATGGATTGTTAAAGTTGTGGGATAGTAGCTTTGTGTCTGAATCCCGAACCATCAGTCCCACTTACTTCAAAAACCATAGCTATATCACCCCCTTGCATCAAAAAATGGGGTAGAGGTCATGTTTCCTGATATTAGCATGGAATCTAGGATCACTGTGACTTAAGCAAGGTGGCATCTTTTTTCAGACTAGGTCTGGATAGCTCTCTTCAGTGTTTGTACTACACCTCCCATTAAAAGGAGGAAAGTGCCTTATCTACACTTTCTGACACACTGGAAAAGTATAGATCTTGGTACTTTCCACTTAGAAGTTACTTCAAGGTGTGTTTCTGCCTCGAGGACTCGATCAAGCTTTATCTATGTGTGTCTCGTAAAATTATGATTCTCTTTCCAAAATAATCCCTTTTAAATATATCTTCATATCCTATAAAAACATGGAATATACCTCTTGTACTAATAAAGGAGGAGGACCAAGCTCAATCCTGAAACCAAGCAACATGTCATGACTTAAAATACTTAGATCTAGTATCTACTACAGCAAACTTGTCTTGGTGAAAGCTAGCTGGAGTATGTAGAGTACCAAGGACTGGATTAACACATAAGCCTTGTGAATTCTTGAATTCCATTTCTGAATGTTCTCCCTGGCTTTGTTTCATAGAAATATCTGTGAACTATATTTCTGAGCATTCAAAAGGTATTTCTGAATACAAGTATTCTAAGGTATTTCTCACTTGAATGAGTTTGCAAAGCTAGTAGCTTAGTCTCCAGAAAGAACTTTTATTTGGCTGTCTCTGATGCTACCTTGAGAACCATTAATGTGGTCTTCCTTCTTTAAGTGCTGCATACAGACCTTTTTCATTCTTAATATGATTAGCATTTTTAACCCTGTGCTTGTCATAATGTGAATTTGAAACTGAACAAAACATTACATAAAACTGAAGGGAGCCCTTTATTTTCTGCAGGATTTCCATGTCAATAATTTTTTTAAAAGTACAGTAGATAGTGGGTGAAACAGGGAATATTAACAGGGAAATAAATTATTTTTAAGTTATTGACTATCAGGTGGTGATGTGTTCCGTCCCTGCCTCTGACATCAAGTTCATTAATATTTCTGGACTTAGCTCCAAATTTCTGTAGATTCTTCTTTTTCTGACTCCTGTAGCTAAGGCACTTTGGCTCTAGTTTGCAAACATATTAAGCACACTTAAATCCACCTGTCATTAAAAAATGTTATCATATCAGTAAAAACTCATCCCTGGTCTTTATACAGCAAGTAGTCATATTAATAAAACTCAAAGTATGAAAATAGATTAGGTAGATCCTCTTCTTTCTGTTCTTCAGCCTTCTATTTCAATCTTTCAGTTCCTGAATGATTTGTCTGTATGCAAGAAAATCTGAAAAAACCTTTATTTTTATTTTGGCTAAAATATTACTGTTGAGTGCCTGCTGGAAGTCAGTTTTTATGAACTCTCACTGTACTAGGAGAAAGATCTAAAACTATATTTCCTCTCTCTAGCAATGTTTCTCCAACATTTTAATCTGAATGTATGTCATATTTTAACCTCTGCTGGCAGCAAAGTACCAAGCAGCCACTCACTTCTCCCCACCCCTTCTCCCCCTCAGTGGAATCAGGAGAATTGAAATAAAGGCAAAACCCATGCATTGACATAAGAACAGTTTAATAATTGAAATCAAGCAAAAGATATCACTATTAATAGACTGAAAAGTCCTTGATTTAGTTCAGGCACTACTTAAAAAGAACTAAAACATCAGTGTATTCTCAATATTATTCTCATACTACATCCAAAACCACAGTACTGTACCAGCTAATGAGAAGAAATTAAGTCTGTCCAAGATGAAATCAGGAGAGTGTGTTCTTCTGCTAAATGAATGCTTGTGTCTCCTCTTATAGGTTAAGACCCTGTCTCCCACTCTATAGCAGTAAGTTTCCCTTTTCTTATTCTTTCTTTGTACTGGATGTAAATGGTGCCTAATTCTCCATATTTAGTGCAGATTTATCTCAGGTGCTCAATTCAGCCTTGAAACCTACTTATTCAATTGTCTAATTTTAGGTCTTTGCTGATCATCCCATCAGTGAGGCAGGATTTGTTTCTGTTAACTCAGCTGTGATGCCCTTTTTCCCACACACAATTTTATTCATGCATTCTGCTGCCATAATCTTTATAACAGACTATATCATCTAACCAGAGACAGAAGTCAGACTTACCAAGACGTAGTGTTTAAGATTTCCTCGAGAGTACTTTCTGTGTGGGAGTTATACTGGCAGCTCACCAATATGCTGACACAGTTGCTGCTCGTGACAACAGGTTACACTCTTGGCCAACTGCTCTGCAATTTCACATATGAGTGCTGTCCTGGTGAATATTATCCAATCCTACTGATTTGCTAAGATCTTACAAAAAATCTGTTTGGTCTCATACTTTCTGCATATTTATTTTAAATTAATCTAACTCCTCTGACCTATTACAAAAAAAGTGCATCAGGTGTGGGTTTCTCCCCAGATTGCTTCACCAGTAAAGGAAAAAAGCAAAGAATTTTCTGAGCTGCCTTTTTTTGTGGTACTATCACCTCTGACAACAGCCCGAGGTTGTTCTTGATTATTCTGTATGTGAGTCAGTCCATGGCAATGGGTCTTTTATCTAACAACCTTCAGAATTTAAGTCATCAATTAATGATCTTTTCTTGTATTTACTTTATCGATCACTTATTCACAGCCTACTAGAATTTTATTGTAGAAAAATCTCTCTGAGTACCTCCATCTTGTGTGGAAGGCTGAAAATTTGTTCATGCTCTTTCTTACAGAAGCCTGGATACATTGGATATAAAAAATGCTAGCACATTATTAATATTTGGTACTGTGGGATAGTGTTTTTGTTTTGTAACTCATGTCTTACCTTAGATTTAGTGCAGTGGACCATTTATTTTTAAGTCTTTCTAACAGGTCAATTTCTTTCTTCCACAAGTTTAGTGGAGTGTAATTTTTCATATATTGCTGTCTTCATCTTTAAATTCTCTTTTAAAATTTTTATTTCTGCAATTTTTTCAAGTAAAATAATTTCAAATTACTGCTCAATGTTAAATCTGAACATTTGGAATGTTTAACAATATTTTATGTGGATCAAATCAAAAGCTATTTTATCTGTCATAGAAGGGGAAGTGGCAGGGATATTAATCAATAGACCATCAGTGATTTTTTTTTTCTCCTATAATTCATCTGCTATTCCTAGTTAATCATAAAAAGGTAATCACAGAATATGGTAGAGTCACACTTGAAAATGCATTTAATTAGAGCAATCATGTCACAACATAGCTTACCTTGTTTTCTTTCTGATGTCTTCTATAGTAGTCCTACTAGAAATGCATAGTTGGTTAAGGAGCTTTTAATTTGAGTTATTAATGCAATCTGCCATGATTGAATGCCAAAATACTGGGCTGCAGGTCTACTTACAAAACCATGAATGTTGAAAAAAGTACTTTCTCTTGCCTTAGAGGTCAGATCTTTTATTTCTCAAAAAGAAATACATTCCTGTAACAGTATTGAGGCTGTATAATGACGTATTATGTCTCTCTGACAGCTGATGGTCTGTCATCAAGTGCTGAAAACTCACTTAAAATTTGCTAACAAATTTGTATTATTTTGTTGCCTCAGCAAGATGTACTGAAGATAAAAAGAAGAGTGCATTGAGGCATATTTAGATATGTTCATTTGGAGATGGGATATTCACAAAAGATCTCTGCCTTTACACAGATACATTTATTAAGCGATAGCTCTATAATGAAAGGATTGGTAGGACCTTCATTGCAGAGATTTGGTTGTGGCAATGTCACCCCTGGGAGAATCTGGGGCCTTCCTGGTCCCCACACAATATGATTGTTTATGTGGTTAAGCAAAATTATTTGTGTTTGATATAGGTAAGATCAAGGGCTCCTCAGTTTTAGTAAGATACTCAGCATGTAGAAAATCTCAGTATGTAGAAAATTTCTTCCAAAAAATACGTTTACTAACAAATTGCCTTATAAGAGAAATACAACAAAAATTATGCTAAATTACATTTGACTTGTATGACACTCATGACCCAGATATACTGGGACAAAATGAAGGCTCCTCTAGTTCAGGTGTGTACCTCTTAGTAAAACTATGAGTAAGGACAGCCTTCTATCTTCTGTGGGCTTTAGCCAGGCTGGTTTGTTTATATCTCAAGGGAGAGAGACTGAGAAATAACCTCATACCTGATGAAGACTGTGCTAAGTTCCTGGTCACTAGGGAAAAAACTCTTTTGCAGTTGTTCTTCAAACTTTCCTGTTTAATATCTGATATGGTGGGAAAACACAAGGTGGAAAAAGTAAAAGATGAGGCTTCTGTCCTCACCTAAGACCTGGATCTCTTTCCACAATCTGGAAACTGGGTCCACCTTTTTAAGGAAAGAGGGAAACAGCACTTCAAAGTCTACACATTAGACTTTCAATAACTGCCTGTTCGTGTCTCTCATTTGCACATCTCTATCCATTCACTAAGGAATGAACTCCCTTTTCTCCTTTCCCACACTGCGAGGGAGTGAACCCACATGGCCTCTTCTTGGTGACATGGTTTGAAACAGATAATGGCAGGAATATGATCATAAATGGACCGTCTGATTAGGTTGTCCCAAACTGTCCACTGAGAGGATATTTGCGGAAAAAAACCTGGTAACACCACAAGGAAATTCCCAATAATGGAGTTTGTTTAGGACAGCCATCTTTAAAGCATTGCATGGCAGGGAGACTGGTGGGAAAACAAGAAGAAGTTTAAAAGAAGAGTCCAAGTAGCATAAAAAATTGTGACACCTCGGAGGGAGACCAGCAGCACCACAAGGAGCTTGTATCCATCCAACTAGAGGATGCACAACATGGGGACAACACGTAGAGACCCACATATGGAGTGTTCTTGTGAGAGCTCATGGAGAACTTCCTCCATGACCTGCATTAGCAGAGGGCACAGTGTACACATAACAATAAAGCAGTCATATTTTCAGCACAGTTTTTTAAACAGGGGAATGTGAGCTCCCAGGGAAGGTGTACATGCTTAAAATCCAGGTGCCCAGAGGTGAGGGACAAAGGACATCTGGGGATGCAATATGTATAAGGTGGTGATGAGGTTAGAACTTCATGGGAATAGTGATAGAAGAGTGTTAAGAAAATTTTAGGTGTTTGATAACTATTTTAAAGTGTCCACAAGTGCATTTTTTTCAGTTGTATTGCTGGTATTGATCCTGGATGCATAGTTCTCTGATTGCTGGTTAATTGTGTGGCGTTACGTCGTTTTAGTTCTGGTCTGACTTAGATCGTGTTAATCAAGCATTTTTCCTCTTCAGCACTACACAACTTGTAAACAAGTCCTTGTTTTCAAGGATGAGTTTTCAGCAATGGTGATTTATGGAGCTGGACTCTTCCCTTTATAATGTTTCCAACACTCTTTTTCCAAAGAAACTGAGATGATCATCTGGGATAAATGCTGAGTGACTAAGAGTAGTCAGAGGGAAGGAACAACCCCAGAGAAGGTCGACTTGCATAAAAGAAATTGGGATGAACAAGCTAAAAGCAATTTGATGGCAGGTGGGAATGTGTGTGCTTGTTGAGAAATGAGGGTTCCCAGATTTTTTTTCTGATAATCCCACACTGAAATATCTACTTCACCCTGTATCTATAATTTCATAGCAACCCAAACAAGCTAAGGGACTTTAACACATTTTAAAAGCCATCTTTTCTTGTAATAATAAAAGTTTCTCAACCTTAGTAACAGTAGGGAAGCTATAAATTAAACCTTTCACTGCTTCACTGGTTATGTTTTCTATACAGAAATGTTGCAGTGAAAAATTACTTGTAGAGAAGCAGCTAACCAGTATAAGATCCTACATAAATCCCGTTTGAGCTGGATGATTTGTTTCCAGTTCTTTGGTCAATAGCTGTATCCAAATTTATAGAGCTACTGTCGTGTCTGATCGACATTATTTTAAATGGAAGTCAGGTTTACATGGCACAGAAATTGTAAAACACTCAGTCTCCTGAAGAATTTTTCATAACCAAAATATGATTTTGTCTCTCTAATTGGAATGTAGCTGTATTCGAGACCATAGTTTAATAATGGGAAAAAGGGACAAGCTTTAAACTATTTAGTTCATGTACTGGGCACACTCAAGCTAATTTTCTCAGCCAAGGAGAAGGAAAATTAGTCTGTGTAGAAATTCATGCTATCATGGTGATAGTACTTTAATTTAAAGTTAGCTCAGAGATCTCCCCATTCCCATGATGTCTACTGAGCAGACTCGGTCTAATTGGAGAGAAAACCTTTCTATTTTAAGTGTGTTGATTATCTAGAATCCCAGATTTCACGTGCTGAGTTTGCTCTGTTTGTGTGAAAATTTCCATTAACATCACAGAACAGCTGACACAAGTTGCGATCATCATGTATGAATGAATGACAACCAGTTTGAAGGTATGTCTGACAACTGAACACTGGAAGTCCACCCAAGGCAGGCCAATTGCCTTGTGATGTTGGCTTCATATTTTAGATCTGAAGTCTGTGTTTTCTAACTTGAACCTTCCCATGCTTGTTGTTTGTCTCAGAACTGAAACTACAGAAAACAAGAAGTGAAAGGAATTTTTATTGAGCAAAGCATGCATTTCCTTCTTCACTGTAACACTTATACAGAGAACACCACCAGCTGAAGATGAAAAACTCATTTTGCAGATGAACAACCCTCTTACAAAAGTTCCCCAGCCCAGAGTCAGACTGGTGGAAGTCTCCCAACTGCTTTTGAGCTGGAAGTTAGCATTCTCAGTAATACATTTTGAGAAACAAGTATAAGATGGTAAAAAATCATTAATATAATTACAATATCTCCTCTGGTACTGCTTGCAATCTATGTTGTGTTTGTTGAATTTTCCATAAAAATGTTTTATAATCTGTTCATAGGCACATATGATTTTTTATACTAATACAATAGCAATAAACTGCTTACAACCCAGTTACAGTGTTTCTAGCACAGCCTTGAATTAGTTTTATTAATTCTACTAACAATGCAACATTTACTTCAGGTACCACTGCAGCATTGTGTGATATCTTCTTAAAATCCACTAATAATTGGTACTTATGTAAAATTATTCCTTTTTAAAAACATAATATTTTTAGCATCACACCTGATACACTATTAGATTACAAATTCATTTTCTGTCATGAGTTGATGTACAACATCTGAGTGATGTTGTACAACACTTAACAAACACTGGTCAGGACAGGCTACCTTATTAACTGCACTTTCAGAATGATTTTCAAGTGCACATAAGAGCTCTTCTTGCATTCTAAGATGAAAGAGGTTACATAGTTTCAAATGACACTCTGAAATATTTCAGAAAGTAATATTTCAGTTTATAAGACAGTGCTGTAAATGTAGGTCCTCCAATCTCTAATAAAAATTCATAAATACAAATTCTGTTGATGTGATTCAGCATTTAAAAAAAGCCCTTTAAGAACCACTATGTCCCTACATAGCAAATATATGCACAAGTATATGCATACTCCATATTCATTAATTATTATTAATTATTCTAATATTTAATTTTTTTTCTTGAAAATATGCAATCTTAAATGTTTTCAGAAGAGTTGTAAAAATGGACTACTAACTATGGTCATTTAGCATGTCTCCTTTAGCCTCATGAAAAGGAGAGATATGTATTATATAAAATACCTAAGAGATTAGCCTCTTATCCTGATATACATGCAGATTTCTGTGTGAGCCTTTTAAGTTAATATCAATGATCAAGTGAGAAACAAAAAATGGGAAAAAAGTCTATCAAATACATGTTCATAAAACTGACATGCAAAGGTGAATGAAGAGCTAAACAAAGGGGAAATAAAGAGCGGACTAATTATTTGGTAAACAGGAGACGATTTCACAAGTGCAATAAAATAAACACCCAGAAACCCAGAAATTCAAGGATGTGAATCAGTCATGCTGAGAACTGGGAAGTCAGTGGAAGTTCATGACCCTAAGCAAAGTGAAAGAAGCTGGTTACAAGAAACTAAACATAATCTCTCCGTTCAGAATATCAGTTAAGATGTGTAACAAAAGCCTTTAATAAGAAAATATCTGTAAGAAGGTTGATTAAAAAATCTTGCCAGTCTATGTCTTCTGGATAAATCTGATCTGAATAATTGTCCCTTTCTGGTGCCCACATTAAAGACTGTTTTGCATGATTAACATTAGGCAGGAGAGAAGGAAGAAATTGTTCTAACAAAGATGGAATGCAATCAGAAAATCATGAGATGAAGATCCTTTTAGAAGAAAGGAGGCATAGAGACAATTTCCAAAGCCAGAGTTTGAAGAAAGAGGTATTTTTTTCTTCTTTATTAGCCAGAGATAGTTTAGCAATAAATGGAGTAGACTGGAAACATTCAATTGGAGACCAGAAATCTGCCCTCTTCTGGATATGCTCCCACTTTTTCAGCCAGCATCTGTATCTCCCCGGGTGTACACGATAGTATGGTATAAATATGGTATATGGTATAAATAGTTCTATAGGACTACTGAGTGCCTCTATGTTGCTCCAGTGTTTGTTTCTGTGTTTACACACATCAGTTCTGCTACAGTTTCTCTACATTAAATCCTGCTCAGGATTTCAAAATAAGTTGGGGGTGGGGTGGTGGTTAGAGCTTGATTTTTCCCTGCCTGTATTTATGAGTGGTGAGAACAAGAATTATGAAAAGCCTAACGCGGAAAAGCTCCAAGCAGAGCCATGTTTGATGTCAAGAAAATGAAGGCTGGCTCTGCATAGATTAGAAATTGCTCACCAACTTTAGTTCTGCAGGACAGGGAGTTGCCTTCAGGAGTCTTAATCCCAGAAAAATAAAATTGGTTTGTTCAGCAAGAATTGTACAGAATTAAAAATTTTTGTCTGGCAGCTGAATATTAAATTTCATGAGGCAAATTATGAGAAGTTTCATGTCACATAGTAAACCAGTTGGAAAATTAGAAAATTTTAGAGGGTTTATTTTATTTTATTTTATTTCAAAAGTTTAAGATCAGCCTTTGTTTAATTGAACAATTTTTTTGGGGAAACAACTTTATTAAATAAAATTAGGAAAAAATTACAGTTACTTAAATGTCCCCAAATCTTCCATCTCTGTTTGTCTTGCAAAACTGCTGAGATAGAAACTATTTGCTTGGGTTTATTGTTGTGCTTCAGACATAAAGTATATTTTGATTTGCTGTTCTTCATAGCTAGATACAATGACTGTATGTATTTCAAAATACATGTGATTTACATTTTATTGCTGCCTTCCTTACTTTACTTTCTCTAGTGAAAGGGCATTATTTAAAGATTACTTAAACTTTTATAAATATATGGCTTTACATTCCCAAAGGTAAAATTTTGTAGACAGAGGTTCTTACGCACCTTTATGTCCAGATATCTATAGAACGTGAGTGAATATCACTTTTTTGAAGGAGGGCAATAGAATCAGTCCATTATCCCTCACAAGCTGGAAGAAAGAGAATGATGGAAGCTGCTTCAGTCCTGAGGCTGCAATAGGCACAGCAGCAGCTGTTACGTAATGTGCTCTTAGCGTGGGTGCACTAGGTCAAGCTGAAGGCTGACTAGTCCTTGCACAGGTGCAAAGTGTCATGCCTCAGCAGTTCACTGCTCTTGTGTGTCAACAGCTCATCTCCTTTTGAATGTTGTCACACGAGTTGCTGTCACCTATGGCAGAGTTCTTGCCTCATATTGCACCAATTCCTTATGGAATCATCTCCCTAACTGCACAGCAGCCATTTACTGGTTACTGCTGCACAGCTGGCTCTGGACACGCTGGCTGGAGGAAACTGCACATCACAGGCATGATGAAGAATTGCTGATGAGACAAGGAAGTGAGAAAACCATTTCACCTCAACAACACTCTCCTTTTTTCTTTTCATCACACTCTGCTGCACTCAGCCTATTTCCTTTTCCTGGCATCCCGTGAGGAATGGAACTGCTTACATGTACCAATTTTTACTGTGTAGGAAGGCAGAGTGCATCAAAATGGTGGAAACCAGTACATGATCTGAGCTAAAGCACAAGCCTCAGTCTCCAGAACTCCATGAATAAAAGCAAAGATAAGGAAGCAGCACAGAAAAAAATACGGCAGTTAAAAACCAAGCTGGATTAAGGACATGGCTGCAATTCTAGCAGAATGATTGCTTGGTCTTAAACTTCTGGGATCTTTCATAGAATCCAGCATAAGTTTAGAAAAAAATCAAATTATGAGTCTGTTAACAAACCTAGATATAAGCTAAACTCAGCTCTAAACCAAAACAGCTGAAGTGTCTTTGCTACCATGTCACTAATTGGTCATTTGGACCACCGGGATTACCAGGATTGACACAGTGAAAATGAAAGGCTATTTGGAAGTCACTGATAAGTACGGAGGAAGTAGTAGAAAAACTGTTTATCACTGGTTTGGCAGGTTCAGAATATTAGTTGTGGCCTAGCAGCAGAAAGCAAAATGCCACACTAAGTTAGCAACGCATTTCTGGTGTGTGTTTCCAAAGAAATTCAGTGCAGAGGACTGCTAACAAATGTGGTGAACTGACTACAAAGACACTTTGGCTCTCCATGTCAGTGCAAGACAGCAATAGTTCATTATATAGAACTTCCATTTCACACTTGACTGAAAGCCAAAATATGAACTCCCCAAATAGGTGCCTTTTTTGGATTATGTCAGTCTGAGTAGCCAACATGCATTAAAATTGCATGTGTCAGAAATGGCAGTGCTGCATATGTTTAGCTGGTGCTCATCAAACAACTTTCCAGCCTGCCATTGTGGTATAGCAAAACTGAGAAGGAATTGTAAAATGTGAACCTGATAATCTAAGAACACACTGGCCTTATTAGTTATAAGAAGAAGATTCTACCCGCTGAGCAATCTCTGCAAACTGTCAAACATCACCAGACATGACAGCCCTTGCTTGGCTCTGGGATACTATCCACGCTCTAAACTGTTTGCCTGGGGTTCTGCAGATAATGGAATTGAAACAAACACTGCAGCAAATGAACCTGTCTGTCTCACAGGATGACATCAGACTGGATTTCCACACAAAATACAAGTATTATTATGGAAATTGCATTTTGACAATTTGAAACAAGAAACACTTCCAGAATATTTGGAATAAGTTTTCTAGAATTGTTTTTCTTGGGTGGGAAAAAACCAAACATATGATTGGAGCAGCGAGGATAAAAATGACTGTGCTTTTTGTCTCTAGTCATTAGATAAATGCATTAAAAATGACTGCATAATGAAATACAAGCCATAGACAACATGTCAGGCACCTTTTCTGAAAAAAAATGTAGAGGCATAGATAGTCTTTATTCACTCTGAAGTGTGTGTTTGAAGCCAGGGGTAAGTAAGATAGAAATAATACTCAGGTTTATACTCAAATATGGCAAAGCCATCATTTGCCACAGTCATTGCTTCAGTTCTGCTTCAGTGAAGACCTCTCCTAGAGTTTTCTAAGTTACTCTTATTTTCATGTAAATATGAGAGTGAAATGTCCTTTTTCCCCATCTCACTAATCCACAATCCCTGGAAGCCTGATGACTGATAGTTCAATTTCTGCCCTGCACATGGGCAATGCATGTGCACTATCTCTGCCTCTGAGTAAAGCTGTCAACCACACCTTATTTCCATGGGTGAAAAGGTACTGATTTTCAGGATCAAGATCCAAGTGACACTGTTTTACTTCACCATCTGGACATTAATTACCATCTTGCTTTCATGCACCAAACCAGCCTCCATCAGTTCCTATTACTGCAAAACGAGACACATTAAGAAGCTAAATGTGAGAATTTAGCGGTGCAGAAGATCCTCCGGTGTTGTATCTGAGAGACTGGCCATAAGGGCCTGAAATCTGAGAGCAGGAAAGCATTATACACTGGATGTGATGCAGGTGAATTACACTTCTGAAAGTTAAACATTATTCAGAGGTAACATAAAGCAACCCATAAAAAAAAAAAAAAAAAAAAAGAAAAAAAAAGTAAAAAAGAAAAGAGATAAGATGTAAGACTTAAAAGACGTATCTCCATATGATCCAGTTTTAGGGATTATTCCTAAGTGTATTTTACACATGCTCAAATAAAAGGAAGTAAATAAATCAATGAACATCACATTAGAAAAAGATTAACTTCAAAAATTGTGTAAGTGGATGAATTAGGAGGATTTTTTGTCCTACAGAAAAACAACAGCAGGGAAGCATCACACATTGCTACTGATCTTGACAGTGTCTAACACTGGGAAAGAAATCAAGGGAAACTACTGGCATCTGAACTACGTTTGTTTTTATTTTCATTTAAGGAATGAAAACTGTTACAAGGAAGACAGTTTCTCAACAAAGCATAATTACTTTTTTTTTTTTTTTGCAGAGCTGGGTAAATTGAGGAATGAAGGATGATTTTTTACGCTCCTACAGACAAAAGAAGGAAAAATTGCTTATCCATACCTTTGGGAAACTGCTGTTTTTCACTAAGTGCATTTGAGAATTAAAGTAATGGAAATGTTACTGGTGAAACTCTATCCTTAAGTGAGAACAGGATTAAGATTTTAAAATTAAGAAGGAAAATAAGTATTTAGGTTATGAATAACTTGTTTCACAGTTTTTGTACACGAGGATTAATCCTACACTCACATTACTACAATACTTGTGCTTTAGAGTCCTCTATATTAGGTGATACCCCTCTAAACAAACTCAGTCAAGGATCTGTGCCCACAGAATGGCTTTTGTCTCTGGGTGCAGAGACTTCTTTCAAGAAGAGGTATGTCTATGACAGAAACAAAACCTCATGGTTCCTTCCAAAATCAGTCAAAAGATATATGGATGTCCAGAGTGATTCAGATCTCACATGTACAGTCCTTCTCTGAGTGAGACTGTGTCCTGTCAAGTCACTTTGGAGGGAGTTTAGTAAAACTACCACTTAAATGTTTCAATCACATTTGTGAAGTTAGATGGTGGGATGAATCAAGGCTTGGGTTCAATGCAGTAGAACGTAAAGTCTTGAGCTAAGCATGTAGGCTACCTATGTGGAAATTAAGAGACCTCATAAATTGACTGATAAGTACCAATTATGATTCTTGATTGACACACTACCTTCATCAAGTAAAGGAGAATTCAGAAAAAAATCCTGGACTTACACTTAAGATAGCTTGTTTGTTATCACTGGAAATGTCTCTTTCCACTAAGAATTCACAATCTTGAATTTTGGAAATAGGTCCTTCTGTCTTTCATTCTCTTATTTTAGAAGTCTTAGATGACATTTATATCCCTTCACTGTTTTGTTTTTTTTTTTCATTTAGTTCTACCACCTTCCATCGTGGAAACGGAATACAATTTTTCCTGCTTTAAGGTATTTGAGCCTTAATGTCTTGTTTTTGAGGTTAACGATAGAAACCAGGAACTGAATCATTATACTGGGAGAGACAAACACTTATCTTGAATTTGTTCTTTTTTGCATAGTCCACTTAAATCTTCATTGGGCCAGACAGAGAGAAGCAAAGCATCAAAAGGGCTATACCTGTGCCTGTAAGTATAGGCTGCACCCATAAGCTAGAGTAAAAGAATAAAAAAGCCCTCAAAACAGGATGACTTCATATATGCTGACTAGAATTATCAATTCCTAGCCCTGCTAACTCCCTGCTGTTTTCTTAACAGAGCCTAAGCATTAACAAGGGGATATAATGCTCCTTTTTAAAAGAAATCACACATCACCTCCCACCAGTAGGACCCCCAGCCAGTCTTTGAGCAATAGCCACCTTGGAAGTAAAAAAACCCCTCTTCCCCTTCTTCCTCTACAGTTCTAACTGAATGCAGAATACAGAATACTGACCATGACATTATACAGTAGGAATAGCCATTTGGCTGATAGAAGTAAATTGTCCGAGCAGTGCTGCTTTCTAACTTCTTGACCACCTTCAGCCTCCTTAGAAGGTGAGGATGTATAGAGTGGGAGAAAGACTTGAATCTGTGCAAGCACTACTGAGCAACAGGCAAAGTATTAGTTTGTAATCAACACTGTTATAGCCACAAATCCAAAACATGGGACTATATAGGTTGCTATGAAGAAAACTAACTGCATCACAATCAAACCCAGTACAGAAACATATTAGGAAAAGCTAGGTCTTGTGGTTCTTGAAAACTAAGTGTTCATTAATTAGTTGCCCATTAAAAAAGCAGCACAATTCTCCTTTGTTCTCAGCTGAAAGCCTCATGCTGGTGGATTAAACATTGGGGTTTTTTCCTTTGGTCCACTGACTAGCTATGTCTGCCAATAAATCTCTGGCATATTCTCTGCCAATAAATCAGAAATAACAGTAAGTTATAATCAGCAAAGCTTCCATAAGTCACCTTAAGTCCTGATTCAAATAAAAAAAGTAGTAGGCTTTATATCAGACCATTAATAAGAAAGAAAAATGTCATGGGAAAGATTAGAAGCAGTTAGTTCTTCCCAAAACATAACTTAGGAACTTTTTACCTACAGAAATAAATTTCTTTATAAGAAACTAAGTTACCAAAGTGGTCCAGTGGCTGGTGGATGTTAAACTCTCCTCCTCAAACTGTGCTGCTTCCCGTGACCTAGTTACATATTCATGGTGGGTGGGAGGCAAAGCAAAAGAAAATAAACACACTGACGTACAGAGCACAGTCAGATGTTGTCCAGCAACTTTGAATTTGCAGGTTTTCTGCGGTGTCATGATTTGACACTGGCCAAGCACCGGGCACCCACAAAAGCCACTCGCTCACCCTCCCTTGCCACAGCTGGGCAGAGGAGAAAAAAAAATTAACAAAGGGTTCATGAGTGAGATAAGAACCGGGAGAAAACACTCCAAGGGCAAAACAGACTCAGCTTGGAGGTACAAAGTGAATTTATTGCTAACAGAGTCAGAGGAGAATAATGAGAAATAAAATAAGCCCTTAAAACACCTTTTCGTCCCAGCCTCTCCCTCCTTCCCACCAACAGTGCTGGGAGACAGAGCATGGGGGTTTGGTCAGTCCATCCATTCCTTCTGCTGCTCTGGGAGTCTTCCCCTGTGAGGCTGTGGGGTCCCTCCCACGGGAGACAGCTCTCCCTGAACTTCCCCAGCATGGGTCCACCCTCACAAACAGCAGCCCCACCGCCCATGCTGCAGCGTGAGCCCCTCCCACGGGCACACAGTCCTCCCAGAACTGCTGCAACGTGGCTCTCTCTTTCCACAGGGTGCAGTGCTCCAAGGACAGGCTGCTCCTGGAAGCAGGGCCCTCTCTCTCCACCAGGTCTTCCACTGGATCACAACCTTCTCCAGGCATCCACCCGCTCCATCATGGGCACCTTCCCCACGGGCTGCGGGTGGATCTCTGCATCCCCTGTGGATTCCCATGGACTGCAGGGGCACAGCTGTTTCACCATGATCTTCACCATGGCCTGCAGAGGCATCTCGGCTCTGGTGCCTGGAGCACCTCCTGCCCCTCCTTCTTCACTGACCTTGGTGTCACCACATTGTTTTCCCTCACATGTTCTCTCCTCTTCTCTGACTAGAAGAAAAATTGTGCGTGCCTCACTTTGTTCTGATTTTCTTCTTAAATATGCTATCAGAGGGGCTTTACCAACCTCTCTAATTGGCCCACTTTTGGCCAGCCGCATGTCTATCTTCAGAGCCATCAGGGATTGGCTCTATTGGACATGGTGGAAGCTTCTAGCAGCTTCTCACAGAAGCCACCTCCATGGCCTCCCCACTACCAAAAACCAGGCTGTGCAAAACAACATATACAGTGTGGGACTATAGTGGTAGGGAAATGAAAGAATTCTCAACCAACACACACAGCAACTGTTGCTGAAATCAGTTTTCCTTAAGTCTGCTTAGATCCCAGAATACCCACAAGAGCAAAGGAAAATCTATTCAAATAATGCTTATCTCCAAAATGCTTTCCAGAAACTAGAGTACAACACAGTGTCATGATTCTTGAATAATCATTTATTCTGTGCAATAGCATACATGGCATTCTCTATCTCGTATCGTTAAAATAAGACACACAGACCTTGTTTAAACTATTTTAAAGACGTATATCAATCACTGTTCCAAGAAAGGTAAATAAGGATTGATTTATTGCATCAAAGATAGAATAATACAGAAAATAGAAGTATGAATTATATTTACAAACCTCAATAGATTCTATGAAGCATTATACTTAATGCTAAATTTCATTATAATACCCTCCAACCATTTGCTCAACTTCTCCAGAGAAAGCCACTTCAGCTTTACATAATCATCATTCTTTCACTCCTAAAAAATTTCCTGAGGGATGCGTTTAAATGAATAAATGAATTAAAATTTATAGAGAGAAATGTTCATAAACATGATGGATCTAAGAATAATGAATAAGGGATAAATAATTTATGGCATTTCATTTTGTCACACACTGTCAAACTGTGACAATAACAGATTTGCTTATTTCCATGAAAACGCAAATCAAAATATGGCAAGACTGAAACAAACAACCAGCTCAGGCAAGGCACAGTGATCATTCTGCTGGTGGAAATAATTTTAAATACGATAACGAATAGCAGGTGTAGCCCTTCAAATAATAACATTTCATTCATTTCTCATTATTTGATCACTCTTATTTTTCATTTGCTTTCACCTAGAGTAGTAGATTTTAGTGGCCAGAGGGATGCATGTTAACGTGTGCTTATTAATTTAATAGCACAACTCAATGAACTTCACTTATTCTAGGTGGTCATTGATGACATCTGCCTTTTCATTACAGCATTTCCCCAAGAACAGATGTACATGGGAAGCTGGATATGCATTCTATTATTTTCTCAAGGTATTAAATACTAGCCAGTTTTCAACCTGAAGCTCCATAACTGCATTAATGTGACCTTATACCAAAATTAAGAATGGAACTTCCCAGTTCAAATTAGTCTGCATTGCATCCAGTTCAGTCTGTAGCTACATGCCATACACACTGTTCTGTGTCTCAGCTGAATTAGCCACCTACCTTACAGCTTCTAGGTGCAGGTGGAAAGAGCAAGTTCTCATCCATACGATAAACTCTTAGCTGCTTTTCAGTCTTTGGTGGAGTCTACAATAAAATGTAAGTTGTTAATTCTTCTCACAAATAAAAGTGTACCTCATCTCTAGTCTGTGTGTGTGTTCTCAGCTTCAAAGCACTGTTTTTCTATATCTTTCTCACTAAGTTCACCTTTAAATATCAATTTTTCATCCATCCATCCATCCATCCATCCATCCATCCATCCATCCATCCATCCAGCATTCCCCTAATTTTCCCTTAAGTAGACTAAAAAGACACAGTTTCTTTAGCATCTCATATCAACTATCATCAGCCGGCTGGCTAACTCCCCACTTCCTTCAGGCAGTGATGCCAATCTCCAACAACCCTTAGATATCTTCTGTGTGGCTTTTCACTTGGTAAAATCTCAGTACAAACATCCTGTCTCGTGGTAAAGCTACTCCCTTGTTATGCTTCCTGCAAAAACCTTAGGCTGCTGATCTTACATCGTTTCCCTATTTCTTTCCCTGAGTCTGTCTGCTGTCTATTATTCTCAACAGTGAATTAGCCTTTTGTCAGGTCTGAGCTGCCCCAGCCAGATTGCTTTGGGTCATCTCATTGAAGCTTAATAGGACTATATCTGCATTAGGCTGCATTAAAGCAGTATATACTTAACTAGCAACTACAAACTTACTATAATAGTGGTTTTAATAGAAACACCACCTACTCCATTTAGTCTAACTAAGCAGTGATTTAAACCTTCAGGACATGTGAAATAAAACCAACAACTTCAATACATATCAACTATGTCAAATATGTATTACATGTGAATTGCTGTTGTTGTTATTATTATGATTATTATCCTTGTAGAAGTTTTCCTCATGAAACATAAGAAACAGCATAAAAATGGCTGTCATAGAGATTTAAGAAATCCATTCAAGCCATACATCAGAGTCTTGTTTGATATATTTATTACAATGAATACAACAATGATTAATTAGTATTCCCCAAATGGGAAATTATTTGTTTTCCTGAATTTTGAGATGTTCTGTTAATATCACTATGCTAATTTGTAATTACATCTAGAATAGAATAGAATATTTCAGTTGTATGGGATCTATAACAATCATCTAGTCCAGCTGTTTGACCACTTTGGGGCTGATCAAAAGTTGAAGCATGTTATTAAGGGCATTGTCCGAATGCCTCTCAGACACTGACAGGCATTGATCATCTCTCTAGGAAGCCTGTTCCAGTATTTGACCACCCTCTTGTTAAAGAAATGCTTCCTAATATCCAGTCTGAGCCTCTCCTGGTACAGCTTTTAGCCATTCCCATGTGTCCTCTCACTGGATCTCAGGGAGAAAAAAGCAGCCCCTCTCTCTCCCCTTCCCCTCCTCAGGAAGCTGTAGAGAGCAATGAGGTCACCCCTCAGCCTCCTTTTCTCCAAACTTGACAAGCCCAAAGTCCTTGACTGCTCCTCACAGGATGTTCCTTTCAGCCCTTTCGCCAGCTTTGTTGCCCTCCTCTGGACGCATTCACTCACCTTCACATCCTTCTTAAACCGCAGAGCCCAGAACTGCACACAGCACTCCCAGTGAGGCTGCTCCAACGCTAAATAGAGTGGGATAATCACCTCTTTTGCCCAGCTGGTGATGCTGTGTTTGATCACCCCAGGATGGGGTTTGCCCTCTTGGCTGCCTGGGCACACAGAGCTGACTCACGTTTATCCTGCTGTCAGCCAGCACCCCCAGATCCCTCTCTGCAGGGCTGCTCTCCAGCCTCCCCTCCCAGTTTATATTTGTGCCTGGTATTGCTCCATGCCAGGTGCAGAATCTGACATTTGGACTTGTTAAATTGCATCCAATTAATCATTGACCAATGCTCCAAATTGTCTGTATCTCTCCATCCCTAAAGAGTCAGTGATTTTAAACGCATTTACTGTGTATCTATTAGGCTAAAATATGTAGAAATCAATCAGGTTGGTGTGCTTTTGTGTTTCGCAGGTACACAGTTTTTATGCAAAATTGTACAGTATTATGTCTTTTACTGAGAATAAATCCTAGCATGAACATCAACTGTCATTCTTGTAAAGACTTGAAATTACAGATTCATTATCATGAACATACATGATTTATGGAAAGCAGAGTTATCAAAGCATATGCTCTTCTGCAATCCAAACAAGATATCTATTTTCTAAACTTCTGTTTGCTGGAAATATTGCATGTCAGAAACCATCAAGGATAGGAGCTTTAACTTATAATATTTACAGTTTTCTGCACCATAGCAGGTTTAGAATAGCCCTTATAACAGGTGGTATTATTGACCATGCTTTCATTAACACGGTGCAAATCTCCTTATATTTCTGTGTTTGGGTCCCGGCAAACTTATTGGAACAAAATTTATTTTTAGTAATCAATTCAGCGGACAAATTGCATTGCTTTCTTTAAGCACTAGCACCAGCAAGGATGACTTCCTCAGCTGTAAAGTGTTTTCATTTGTAAACCAAATTTATCATAGTCTCCAAATAGCCAAGCCACATGAGACCATGCTTTTCTCCATATTTCACTATTATTGTTGAGTGTGATTGTGATCTAATCTGCACCAAGGTATGAAATTTAAGCTAAAAAGCACTACAAGGATGTTGCAAGACTAAAATTAAAGCTAAATAAAGTACTATGAGAATCAATGTCTGAAGTTTGATTCCTTGTCCTTTTAACAAAGGCAGAAATGCTTTGGTAGGACTAATTTCATGTAACTTTGTCAATCTAAAACATAGATATTTGGCATAAATGAAAATATTAGCCTTTTTTTGAATGAGACATCTCAGCCATCTGAGATAGGTGGATAAAATTTGCTTCTGAAGACTCAGATTGTGACTGCATATTTCTAGTAGAGGTAGCCTAAACATCTCAATTAAAACATAAGAGTTTTCATTGTGGTTTTTATTAGTTGTCTAAAAGCTGAGATTCTTAGTCCAACATAATTTTCTCAGCTTTATTTATAGTCATTAGAGATACAAAAATAGGATGAGGGGGAATGGTGGGGTGGGATTCTGCCTACCTTAATAACCTAGATGGAGATACTGTTGTAGAAGTTTTTAGGTTGGGGAAGACCTCTAAGTTGATCAAGTCCAACCATTAATCCAGCACTCCCAAGTCTACCACTAACCATTTCCCTAGCAGGGTGGTATCCTATTCAATGATGAGCCAGGGATCACAGTATTAGGAACTAGTAGATCATAGCATGGCAGAAAACGGAGTAGGAAAGATTATTCATTTGACTCAGTATTAAATTAATTTTTAAATTGAGAGCTTTACTAAAAAATTTTGTATTCAAAATCATACTTTTTTTAAGGTCAAGTGTTATAGAAACCCTGAAAATTTCTATTTCTAGAAAATCTTTCAAAGTCTAGTGGCAAGAAGGCCAAGGAAACATTTCTAATTACATAACTTGATAGATGTCTTCTCCTGGAAATCTGAAAAGGTTTTTATTTAAATAAAAATTAATAGCATTTTTTACAGTCAATTATTTAATCTGTGAGATCATACAGCTATCTGGAGTCACCTGAATAGATCTTCATAATTAGCCAAAACCAGCATCACTAGGCTCCTCAAAGATACTCCACTAAACTAAAGAAATGTCCGTGATATCCAGTAGTGAAGTCCTGATTGAGATCTCAGGTGGCTTACGAAGATGCTACTGCTGGCTGTCAATGCAACTCTGCTTAATTAGGATAAAAATAAGAATAAAGCTTGTTGCTCTCAGGAAATAAAAATATATCAGAGAACTTTTTTTTTTCTTTTTCACGTGAAAGGTGCTTAAGAAGAATGTGATGAGCGTTGTTTAGTAGACTTTAGAACAACTCTTGATCAGCCATTTTGATCTGATCAAAAAGCACACTCATTCAGATCTGAATGCTGAAATACTTTTCTCTGGGAACTCTACTGTACTGAATCCTGTAAGCCCAGCAAGGTTTATCAAAAACATCAATAGTGACAATGGGAAGATCCATAAGAGATAAAAAATGGTAGTGAGTGCAAGATGTTTTCAAAGGTGTGGGTTGAAAATAATCTCCATTAGCAAAAGCTGTTTTAAGATTTCCATTACACCACTCTTATCATGCACATTGTTTTTAAAAAGGAAAATGACTGAAAAGTGCTGTATAGTTAGTCTGCATAAAACTAGCACAGCTTTTCCTTGGTGTTCATTACAGATCTCTGATAATTTTTTGTGATCTGAAGTCAACAAATTAAAGACAAACTCATTTGAAGTTACTTGTGCTCATGTATTAGCCACTTGAATATCTTTTGCTCTGCAATTTTGAACAATATTTCCAAGTTTAAGGATCACTTTTATTTCCACCAGGTGTTCATGGACTGAATTCTTGATTACCTCATGCTACGTGAATGTAAATAATGTATTTCCCTTTTCATGGGCAAGTAGGTTAATTTGAGTAATACTGTATTTAGATTAATAAAATATTGCAAGATAGATATGAGACTACTTTCAAGTGCATTTTCTTCATTTACTTCACCCACAATGCACATTCACTTCAGTTGATCCACCAACTGGCCAATACTGCTGAGAGGTAAATAAAATTGCAGTGAGGTATATATACAGCCCCAACTCCTCCCTTGGAAATCTTGTGGGGAAAGCAAGAGTGACATCTGAAGTAATGGATTACCAACTCAGAGAGATGCTGAGAAGCCAATGTTGATGCCAGAAATTATCTGTGAAGAAAAAAAATACCACAATATCAGTATCATCTACAAAACAAATATGCAAGGGACAGATTAAAAGAAAAAAAACCTCTCTCAAGTACTGGAACTGTAAAATATTTTTCTTTTTAATTTATTAGTGTGGGGATAGAATAGTCTATTGGAAGTGTCATTTTGTTCTCCTTTGGGAGCAATGCCATAAGGGATCTTCAGTGATTTGCTGTCATCTGTGCTAGATTTGGAAAGACACACTTAACCATCAAAGCATAGTTCCTGAATATACTGTATCAAAAGTATTAAATCCTGCATGCAGAATAAAAAGATTAAAGAAAAAAAGCAAAAATAAACTATGGCAAAGTACTTCTATATTATATAAAAATTATTTCTTTCCCTACTTTTAAGAATTCAAAAATCTGCATTTCTAAAGCCTGTATTAAATAGCAAATTTGTTTAGAATGGAAATAAAAACATGGAGAAAAAGATTTGAAGTGTGTTAATTCTTCTATAGAAGGGCTCTGGAAATAAATTTACATTAAAATTTATGTAGATTATAAATGTGAAAATTATTCTTTTCATTTCATTTAGAATTCAACTTTGTAAATATGAGAAAGACTTCAGAAATATTTTGAATGTATAATTTAATCACGACCTGTATTAGCTTTTGTTTCCGTAAAGGGATAATTCCAGAGGAGGTGATAATACCTCTAATTCAGTGGAAATGCTGCGCAGTGAGGATTACTAGTCTTTGATCATCATCTGTGCAAGTGGAGCAGCCTTGAATAGTAGATTTGCTAAAGCAAGGCAGGGTCTTCTAAGTTTTATTTTAGGAGGATGTAACTAAGTAAGAGATCACAAGATGGAAGACTTTGATCACTGGAGGAGATTGCTAAGGGAGATATCAGACAAAGTGGAACTCAGTGGAAGGTATTCAGAAAGATAAAGGAAGAAGGAGCAGAAAAAGGAACAGCAGAACATGCTTTCATGGTAGAAAAGTGCTTTTGAAAGCAACAAGAATGGCATGTATTATGGACTTTCAGGTAGGTTGTTCAACATAAAACTGGGGAAAAGAAAAATCTTTTTCCAGTGGACCTGAAAAATTATGCTTAATTTTTTTCACAAAAAAAAGAAACCAGCAAGAGCCCCAAAATCCAGCCTTATTTTGAATCTCCCAAGACTCCTATACATTTTCATATTAAACACAAAACTTACTATGTGTATTATTTCTTAATATCTTTTTTATATTTTTACATTTTAGACTGATTTTGAAACTAGTAGTTCACATATCTACCTGACTGTTTTATGAATTAAAGTCTTCATGGATTTCTGGATCCCAGTTGTATATTTGCAGTAAATTTCCTGTTTGCTGAACTAATTTCACCCAGCTATAACCACATATTTCTATTAACTCTTTCATTTTTACTCTGTGTTAATTCTTTACTTTTAATTCTAGCATGTTTAAATCTATTTTCTTCTCCTGAAATTCCTACAATAGCTGGGGGCTTTTATTGTCAAAGTACCTTATATTGCATCTTTCCAAGTGGAGAGTTAACAAGTTAACATTACTTGTGCTTTTTGTAAAAAACACTGGTGATTTATTTAAGGTAACTTCCTAACAAAATGAAACTATTTAGTACAACTTGTATTGGACAAAAAATACCATCAATGACAAAGCTAAAATTTGAAAGCCATTACTCCCATACATCAAAAATACCCAGATTACAAATCAGTCAGTTTTTTTGGCAGACTTGAGGTCGTTGTGATATAGAAGCATACAGCTGGAGAGGAGCTTTTAAAGTTCCTAGGAAGGCTGGCAGAGTCACAGAGTGTCAGCACCTCCTGAGAAAGGAGAAGTCAGGCAGCAGAAGCTTCAGATCAGAAAGCTAAGCCAAGGCAAACCAACTCTTATCTTTGTCTCCCATTCACATGTCAGTTCCAGTTGGATCTGGGAGCCCTGTTCACAGCTGCACCTGCCTAGAGAGACAAAGCAATGTGTGCTGGAGGGCCTTTTGCTACCATGCTGCAATCAAAATGAAAAGGCAGTTAAGCAGTTTCCCTTTTTCTCTCTATTTGGTTCTAGTAAATCATCTCTAGCAGATTTGACTCAGACAGCAGGCGTAAAACCAAATATTTTCCTCTGGAACAGGAAAGTTTGCACCAACTGGTGGATATTTTTAA
The DNA here is from genome assembly GCF_017639235.1 of Corvus kubaryi. Lineage (NCBI taxonomy): Eukaryota > Metazoa > Chordata > Aves > Passeriformes > Corvidae > Corvus > Corvus kubaryi. The sequence continues at coordinate 19,801,593 of NW_024580671.1, read as the reverse complement.
CACAATTTCATGTGGTAGCAAAGTCCTCCACCCTCAAGGGCTGGACACGTAGTCTTACTAGCAAATTATTTTGGGTTTGTTGTTTGATAATAACTAGTTATTTTGTGTGAAACTTTCCTTTGTTAAAGCATATACTCTGTATTAAAAAATAAAAATTAAAATAAAAATAAGAAATAAAACCACAAGGGAGAACTTCACTTTTAAGAAAATACAATTTCCTTAGAGGAAGCAGAAAGAATCTGCCCAGGATAATTAAGAGTTCTTCACCTGCAGTAAAAAGATAGATTTTGCATTAGCAATCTAAAATAATCCAATTCTGTTTAAACCACTTTTACTGATTAACATAAATAATTATGCAGGAAAACAATTTTCTGTGCCAAGAACTGATGTAAACATTTTAAATTATGTAATTATTATATTTGCTGTCGGAGGAACACAAACTCAGAAATCATCCTGACATTTTTAAGTCTATGACAATGAATTTCAGTTATTTTAATACTTCTTTCCTGATTTTCTCCTAAGCTTGCTATAGAATTGTAGCACTCTCAAATGAGGCGCTCAAAAGTTTTGCAGTATTAGTTTCCTGAGAAGGAGGTGTTGGGCAGAGACATAAATGTGTCAATCTCAGAATAAGATTGCAATTTTTTAAAAGTGCAGCTTTGGGCAGACAAACTAAACATTTCCAAAAATCAGAATTAATATTCTTGTCATGCTGTTCTTTACTTTAAACAGTTGGAAAACAAATTAAACTCATTCCTTAATTATCTCTTTTGAAAACATGACGACCAGGTTCATCATAAACTAGTAACAAAGTCTTGTGGAAACTGCTTGCAGTAACCCTGGGAGAACCAACTCTTGCACAGTTTTCCACCTCTATTAATCTGACTTTGAAGAGTCATGCAGCAGCAGCTCAGCATATTTTGAAATCATTCACCCAGTCTTGAACAGCAATCCACTTTGCATTACCATAATCTGATCTCAGAACCAGACAGTGATCTCAATGCAGTTTTCTTATGACTATCACTGATTTACAAAAATAGAAATGCACAGTATAAAGATGAGATCTTTTCTTTTCACTGTTCCTTATTTTATTTCCCACAGCATATTCCTCAAACCTTTCATTTATAAAGACTCTTGTATCTCCTAGTTCTCTGTTACATCTCTGCTTTTTCTCATTTATCATGTAGTTATTTCTCTCCTTATCTCTACAGCTTCTCAAGACTTCAGTACCTCATTAAAACAAAATTGAAACTGTTAACCTCCCTATTCTCAGTAGTTTCTCAAGGTCTTTGAAGGATACGAAAATGCAATCATATACCCATCAACTCTTAGAAATGTGTAATAACTTTTTAAGAATGTTGAATATTTAAAACAGCAGTAGGCAATGCAATTCTTGTCTTATCTCCATCATGGTCTAAACAGTCCCAGGACACAACATATGTTCTATACTCAGGGACAGAGCTATAAGAAAATCTTTGAAGTGAACACAAGCATGAAAACAAGACTGGGTTAACTTTACCATTAAGCACAATGCCCAATACGTCAAGGTTAAGTTGAGAACTGTATTTGCATATTACTCATAGCACAGACTGTGGTGTACATACCATATTCCCATGGAGAGGATGATGCTAAGTTGCACCTTTCAGTGGACTGACAGGAAAACTGTGTTTCTGAAAGAGATTAAGACATCCCTTCTCCACCACATTGCGTAAGGCCCATTCTCAGGCTGTTCCTCTGTCAGGATGGACATACTCCTCTGTGCCAGCTTGCTGATCAAGTTGTAGAGATGCTGATGGCCTAGTCCAAAATCAGGCTGGTTTGCAGTATAATCTCTTGAGACTCTTTATTCCAGGACTTCACATGATGGAGTTTTTGTCACCACTTTTTTGCTGAATTCTGTGAAGCTGTGCAAAGTCTACTCTGAGGTTTGGCCCCTATGTCTCCAGGCAGAATTCACTACAGGAAAAAACCATTAAACATTTTTCACTGTGGGAGAAAAAGAACATCAGTCAGAGAGCAAATAGGACAAAGAAGAGATTGAGGAATTATCTTCCTAATAAAATACTGAAACAAATACTAGAAATTAAGATCTATGAGCATTCAAAGGTTAAAAACAAAGTCAAAAATAATAGCCAGAGCAAATGTTTGAAGTATAAAAATGGAAAGTAAATTTAAATTACTTTAAATAAGATTAGATTTTCAGTTAACAAAGGGAACTAAACACGCTGAGTAAAACTTGAGTTTGGTAGAGCATTTTACACAATGTGTCACAAAATTAGACTTATAGAATTAAACAAAATTATACCCAAAAAAGTGTACTGTAACATGGGTAGTGATTCAAAGATAGATGATCTAAGGTAATTTTAAATGAAAGAAGATTGCTTTGGATGAGCTCTCCCATACCGCTGAAATTTGAAATAGGTCCATTCTGATTTAGTGATTCTATACTCATGCTCAAAGAGGAGGAAAGGTGCCATAATAATCATTGTTACAGATAATAATTAACTAAGCAAACTTGTAAGTACAGTGAAGGGGAAAATACATAAATGATTACCCATTTAAGAGTACTAGTGAAATGATATAGAAGATACAATTCCCCTAGGGACAGATTCTCCATAGGAATAATATTGATAATAAAACTAAAATAAAATTTCACTTCCTAGGGAAATTTTTTTTTAAAAAAAAAAGGATTTTGAAGCTAATGCTGTAACAAATATGGTGTTCACGATGTTTGGCTAACACTTTCCCACTGAGAGCTCAACTCAGGCTTCAGCTGCCTGAGGGGTCTTGATCTTCTTACATCCTTGCTCCCAGATCTTTTTTCCTAAAACTGAGCTAGTTAGTGATAGACATCCTTCCCCAAGCAAAGTTTGTTACACTTTTCATGCTACATTTGTGTGAAACACTCTTCCAGGCACTGAAACACAAGCCCTTGGTAGACTGAAAAAATATATCAAATTGACCTCTGGCATGGCTTGCACTGTTGCTTTGCCCTGTCTTTTCCCTTGAAATGCAGGAACTACTTCTGGAAGAAGTTAAAATCATTTGTTTTGACAGTGTAAAATTAGGTATCTGGCTGTCTTCACCTATTGACTGACTTAGTCCTTAACTAAAGTATTCTCCAATGATTAGCTTACTGTGAGGAAAAACCATTATCTTCTGCCTGGAAGGACTGTGTTCAAATAAATCATGGTTTTAGTATATTGAATCATACATTTCATATAAAACTTACTAGTCTCCCACTCACATGCTACTCAGCCACACAAAAAAATTAATGCCTTTGGTTCATTAACGATTCTTGTCTCAAATGTGAACCCTTATCCAGTCTCTGATTGTTGCCATGAAACTAATCTTCAGTGCAAGTCATTTAAATTCACACCAATGGAATTAAACCCTCCAGACAGATATTGCTATCAGGTAGGCCAGAGCTAACTCAAATAAATCTAGTGTGTAAGTTAGTCTACTCTCACATTTTTCAGGTGCAAACAGAGGTAGCGTGTCTTCTATCACATTTTTCTGCATCTCTATCCTATCTGTAAACAAATATCTACCTTGGAAAGCTCCCTACCTGGCTGGGAGAGAGTCTGGAAATACACCCTTGCTGTTGTGGTTTAAAATCCTTCGTGACCTCTGACACTTCTACTCTGGCTAATGTAGTCCACATTTTGCCTAGAAGTAGTCTTTTAAAAAATCAGATCAATACATTGATTGCCTAGATCTGCCCAGTACTCTATTAAAATTTGACAAATATTTCAGTCAGCAGCTGCAATCAGCAAAGTGCACTGAAATTTATATCTGGAAATATCTGGAAATACGTATAACAAATCGTAAGTTATACAGAAAAATACAATTTGTATTCATGGGAAAGGGGATACTCCAGATTCCTTTGGGCAGCTGTAACTACTGTATGGTGCATTTCAGCATATTTCAAGAAAGAATCTTTTTATAATCACACATTGCTTCTGAAATTTCCTTCTCTGTGGGACCATGCTGATACTTAGCTTATGTTATCAAGTATAATACTTTTTTTTGTGCTATTTGGAAAAAAAAATTAAACATCTGCCTTTAAAGCATCTGTGGACAACCTAATTTTTGTGTACACTATTTTCCTGCTTCAGGAATAGGGTATCCAAAAGTACCAACCTCAGTTTCTCAGTCCTTATTTTTAGCTACTTACTTCAGTCCTTACACAAACTGGACATCATTGTAGACATGTGCTCTAACCACAGTTCTTTACTTAGATTGAGTACAAATATAATTTTTTGAATCTTCCTGCTGGCAAATATTTTTTTCGCTTTCTTGCCTGTTAAGTCACTGCAGTGCATGTGAGAGAAATGCACTTGAATATCTTAACTTGTCTTCTGTTCCAGCTACACTGTTTTCATTCTGTGCATACTACCTATAGTAGTTTATTTTTAACCAAACAATTATGGTTCAGTCTACTCCTCCTGGTTTTCTGGTCATGCTTATCTACTTTTCTCTGGAATAAAAGCTAATTTATATAAAACAGTTGTATTTTTATCCCTGAAATTACTTAGATTTTTCAAAAACACAAAGTTAGCACAGCTCAGATGGCAGTTTAAGGAAAACTCTTAAAGTATTAATGCTTATAAATGTGTAAATTTGTCTAGGGTTCTCTGTCAGTTATTGCTCATTAATCAAGCATAAAAATTACTTGGCATCAACCATGACTCATAATATTTCCACCATTGAGGTTAATAAATATCTTTTCATATATTCATGTACATTGCCTTGACTAAAATGTAATTGAATAGTTTCTCTTGTCTTTTTTATTTCTCTTTTTCTAAAGTGACCAAATGCAGGAATGTTGTAATATAACCCTTGTAGTAATAACTCTTTTAATTTCTCCCTTAGAGTAAGAGAAGATTGCTTAAATGCATAGACGATGGGATGAACTGGGTCTTCAGTTCTGCCTCATTGCTAGGATAAGTGTCTCTTCAAAAGCACTGTCTGGCTTTTCCTCAGCTCATGACTCCTTTTTCTGAATGCGCCTTCATGACCTATGTGCCTACTTTGTTTTATCCTTTTTTAAGGTTAGATCATTTTCCACAGTCCCTATTTACCTTTTATTACATTTTCAAATTTTCTAGTGTTAGTGCGTGCTGTAATATCCATGTACCAGTTTCCATACTAAAATAATGAATGTCCAGTTTTCCCAGAGGTGAACAGTCCATTCATCTTCTGTCACAAAGATTATATGAAAGGTTTCATCAAAGCTATCAACAACCTCCTGTCTATGCCATGTGTAATTTTTGATGCTTGCAATTCTGACCAGCATATGCTGATGCTTTAGGTTTTAACTTTCATGTTTTTCAAATTCTGTACTGCTTAGTGTGTAACTCTGAAAGTTTCTTGTAGCCTGTTAATTTCTGCTCTCGTGCTAGGTAGACATAACAAAGCCTCTCTGGGTCTGCTCTTCAAGGACACTTAGGCTGTCCTAGGCCCAAAAGTACAAATCAAAGAGCCACTAAGGGAGCGGGTAAGCTGAGGGGAAAACAGAAGCTTTAATTGGAGAATTAACCCTGCTATGCAAATGAACCAAACCTATAAAAGAGTGAAAAACTAGTGACCAGTCATCCATCTTGGGGACCATCTTGGCAACAGCCTCTGGCCCCAGGGGGTACCTTTGAAGGCCTTTCAAATAAATACCTACTTTTATTCCCTTACTCCTGTCTAGTCTCTGTTTCTAGGAGGCCTCTTAAGGCATCAATGTCAGATCAGGTCCTCTAACCTTTTTCCAGGACTGAAGGGCCTGATATCAAACTACCTCAGTGTTTCTCTGCTGCAAAAACCTGTAAATACTGTGTCATTGCTGATGAGTTATGAGCCCACAACACATGACTTGAACTCACAACACGTGACTCCCTAGCAACATTTTTACAGGCTTGGCTGTAGCTTTGTCATTTACTTATCTCGTATAAACTGTGTTCACATAAATAAACTTGAGCACTAGTTGTCAGAAAAATACTGAACAAGAAGATAAACTAGAACAATATCTCTTTAGTACTAACATCATCTGTGACTGAAAATATTCCTGTTTAGTTCCAGTTAGATGTCAGAAAAAATTACAGGGACAGTTCCAGTTCTGAATCAAATATTGATACCATTTGGTCCAAGTTCACTTTGTTTTCTTGGGGCCAAATTATTTTTAATCTGGGACATGGTATTTAGAAATAGGAGAAAACAACAGATCAGATAAAGATGTATAAAAGGAAAACCTGTCATTCCTGAGGAAAAACAATGTGAAACTATCCTCACAGATGCAGTCCCCACAATAGTCATCAAGAGAACACCAGAAGATCCCATTCTTCTAAAGCCCTTTTTGTCTTTGCTATCTGTGATTCAGCTTTGGAATTAATTATGACAGGTTTTATGACTACAATATTTTAAGACTAAAAATAAAATGGAAGACTGTTCTATCATTTGTATTGCTGAACTCTTTGGTGCCTTATTAATGAAATACTGCTAAAACAAAAGTTCTAGTAACTCTAGTAACTTCAGAACATAATTGAATATCTACTTTCTCCTATGTCATTACACAGCAAAAAGTAGAAGAGTCTGGTTTTACAATTTTTGCTTGGTTTAACTTGATTTTTTTTTTTTTAATTATAGTGGCTGCAAACAAGTCAACAACAGTGTAAACTCAACCATTAGGATTTCCATGGTCAATGTCAGAAGTGATGTCGTTTTGGGAACAGCCCTAGCAAAATTGCACTAGATATTTTTCACAGTTCAGCAGCATGGTTTAGTTACAGATAGTCATTCCTACTGATCAAGGATGCCAGCATCAGCATCAATGCTGGGCACATGTGGAGAAGAAAGAATGCAGTTTAACTTTCACATTTGGCACTCTCAGTAGGATTCTTCTGATTTGCAAAGGAGGCAGACAAGAGATGCAGCCATTAATAAAGACGATTCACTATAGTGGATGATCTTTGAAGCCTATACTTAAAAAGATCAGATCTGCTTATGTCAGATCTGCTTATTTGTCTGAATTCTGCAACTATTTTTAAAAAATAACGGCAAGTCAGTAAGCTATTAAGATGTAATAATAAAACAATAATTAAAATACAATGACACTCCAAAGCCTAGGTATATTCCCTTGATTCCCTTGATTTGCAGGAAGCTTTCAATAGAAAAAATACTGATGTGGTCTAGATTAAGACTTGTTTGGATAACATCCAGCTCCCTGGAGTTCTAGTTAAGGATTCCACTGCACTGTTGCATCAGATTTCACAGGATGAGGTTAAAGAGGCAAATTACTTCTTTAAACTACAAATGGTCCCCAGAAAGAAATGGCTTGGGGTTTATTTTTATGAAAATGTATAGATCTCTCAGCATAAAGAAAAATTTAGGAAATACTGAAATTATAGTTTTGAAGTTCAATGGCCTTTGAATAAATAGAAATAAAATGGACCTGAGGAACACCAAAATAGTTTTCTTGCTATATGTTAAACACAGTACTTAGTGTGATATTTAGTTGATAACAAGGTAATAAGATAAACTTAAATGACTAACAGATCTGTGCAAAGAAGAATACTGAAAAATTAGCATTGTTCAGAAGACTAAATGGAGATAAGGTTTCCCAGATCCATGATAACTGGGAAAAATACAACTCTGCTTTTTTTTTTTTTTTTTCAGACCAATATACAAAACTTCTCAGTACTCTAGTTTCTTCCACCATAAAAATTAAGCTGTGGCTGATCAAGAAATCTCCCAACATAGTTTGAATCAGACTCCAGCCCAATGATAGGAATGAAGGTGTATACTAATCACAGATTAATTTGTGGAAAAACAATGCAGCATTTCTGGTGTTCAGTAAAGCCCCAAGACACTTTTATATGCTCTGTGTTCATTCTTTGCAAGGTGTCTGCTGTCAGTCCCCATCATAGGCAAGATGCAAGGCTTTTGGTTTGTTGAGGTCTGGCCAATCTTACCTTAGTTCGAGACTAGAGACAACTGCAGTTCCACTGGGGCTGTTGGCATGGCACTTGCAAGATACTTACCATAGGAATAAGAGACAAAAGATATTCTTGGCTGTAGAGTATTTTGTCATTGTTTTTAAGAAAGTTTCCACAAGCCAGAGCAGCTCCCAAAACAAAAATATGAAATATTTTTTGACAGATGAAAAAAATTTAATGCATTCATCTACTTCGTACACTTTTTAAGTTTTTGGAAATTTTTTTAAATTCTGTATGAGGAAAAGATGGTGAAGTATCTTTCTGAAAATCTGCATTGATTTTCATTGCTCCCTGAATAGTTTAAATTAATCCCACATGTGCACAAGCCATTTTTCTGCTATTCCTCCTGCTTGCTGTATGCCAGCACAGTCAAATACTAACAAGTGTGCAGCCATGTATTTTCTGAACAGAGCAGCACAGACACCTGCCATCAAAGAGCAGACATTTATCTCTGCTTGCTGAGGATTTATTTAGCTTTCAGCTCCGTGTACAGACGAACAGATGAACAAGAAGGAATTACCCCCTTGATGGCTTTAGTTCACCTACTCTATTGCATTTTATTTGGATAAATTTTGAACTTTTATATATCTTTTAATATCTCTAACCAAAACCCCACTTCCCCTCCCTACTTGTTATTTTTGTTTTCTTTACCATTTTGCTTTTATCTTCTCTCCCAGTTTCTCATGACTCATGTAATTTTCATTACATTACCAGTTCTGAAAACAGTGAGAAATCTGTCAAGAATGCATGTAAATGAGACATAATAGAAGAAAATTTGAGATTTATTTCAGCAATCTGTGTGATATTAAAGAGATAAGGAGGAAAAAGAAAATGCTTGTTTAATATGTGGTGAAAGACAATGCTAGACAAAGTGGAGAACAATATATAAAGATAATCTATTCCTACCAAACATGGTCTGCTCAGATTAGGATGCTCAATCAAACCTTTACTACCTATAATATTGTGCCAGATGTGACATTTTTAAAAATGGAAAGGCAGGATTTGTTAATGAAAATCTTCTGCAGTTATTGACATTATTATTTATTCTGAACAATTTATATGCTTGGTTCTTTATTAAAGAAAGTAAAAAGCACAAATCTTGGCTTGAAGATTTTATGATGATGAGCCTTTCTGCAGTAAATCAAGTGGGTAGACTTCTACTGATGTTAATGTGTCTTCACATGAGGCCAGAAATCTGCTGCCATACGCAACTTGCAAGGTCAGGTCTCTCTTAAAAATTCAAAATAGTAAATGAAATAAACCATCACATTTGTTTCCAAAGAATAAAAATGAACACAGCTCCTCACACATATTTTGACATCTCTTAATTATAACATACATTATTTTAAAATAACAATTCATATGGAAGTGAATATGCTATTCACTTCTTGCAAATTCAGTAGTGGTGCTTCCACTCTTTGGCAGGTGCCCATAACGCACGAGTTTGACAGAGGCCAGTTTCCTTCATATGAGAATTCTAATTGCTCACAGCTGTGTAACAAACAGTTACCAACACACTCCCCCAAGCCAGAGCCTAGCAGACTTCCTCACTGCAGGAAATTATGCAGGAAAGATGCAAAAGTCTGGTGAAATCCTAGGTGGGAGAACAAGAAAGAGCATAGGACCTGAAGTACAACAAATCAACAATCACACGTGGAATGATTTGGCAGCAGAGACCTACATGCTGAATCAGATGGCAGGTCCATTACCAAAACAGCCAACGCAGGAACAAATGAATCATTAAGAAGCATGTGAAACGTGTGGGCCTTAAAAGCAAAACTATGGCTATGAAGAATGTTCTGGAGTTACAAAGCTGTATATGTTCAGCAGAATAAGGCTTGAGCATGAGAGAAAATAATTCTTTTGAAAGTCTTCACTAGTATGAAAAGGTTACTGCTCTTAAAGAAGTATTTCTTTATTAAAGCAAAAATCCCCATCATTTATCTACACCTCTAACTATGGTTCTAAGTGATGCTGTCTAGTTCCTGTTAATAATGCAAGTGTGATAATGTTCTATTGAATTAGGCTGAAGAATAACAGAAGAATAAAAAACAGGAAACAGAGAACTAAGAGATAACAGCAGAGGAATAATAGTTATTTCATGGAAGACAGGCAAAGAGCCAAAATACCTTCTTAATCCAACAGAAATATCAGTAGATTTAAAGCATTCTATAATACTGATACCTTTTCTTCAACTCTGCTGTAAATTATGTATTGCTATATGCATAGAATGGGGAAGTTCTTATATACATATGAAACATGAATATTTGTGCTTGCTTTCAGTTTGGCTTTACAGTCAGAAGAAATTCAAATGACTAGACCTGTGTCACACTGACTCAGCAATGTTCCAAGATTAGAAATATTGTTAATATTTTATTGTAAAACAATTCTATCAGACTGCTCTGTTTTATACTGAATGCCTTTTTCATTTTTTATGTTGTGTTGTATACTGACAAAGAAGCTCCTGAACAAATCATAGAATCATCAGACTCTACGGTATTAGTAATTCCCTCTCTCCACGGTGAAGGTGGTTTCTGTCTCTCTATTATGTATCTGCCATAGCTTTTCTGTTAAAGAAAATTGTCAGGAATTCAGAGCCCTTTATACTTTCAATGTGTAACCTAGTCATAAAAAATAGTTGCAAACTGCCTATTTGAAGGTTCTTTGTTAGAGATCCCATCTATTTTGCTATAGGGAGTCCGGATGTGGAAGTCCACAGTAATAGTAATTCTACATTTCTCAAATCTCTATGCTTGGTTGCCACAAGAGCTGTGTCAGCCACCTCTCATATGCAGTCAGAATACAGCCTAAGCCACTCTCATTCACCACATATGACATGATACCTCACACAGCTTGTCCTGTATGAGTTAGGTATCTTGCTCAAGCCAATACAGAGAAATAAGCACACTGGCAGAATGAGTGTAAGTATTTTCAGCAAGGGTTTTAGAAACATGAACTATCATCTGATAGCCCTTATCTTTCTCCAGCAGTTGCTCTGGAAGCTGAAGAGACTGAGTTCAATTTGACACCCAATTACTGTTAATTAAAATCAACCAAAATAAGATCCACTACTACTAACAGAAACTGCAAGCAAAATGAAATCTCTGTGATTTCCCCCTTATCAAGCTACTAAAAAGCAGTTCTTCTCTTTTAACACCCTTACTCAAGAGAAATTTTTAGAAGTTAAAAAAAGTCATCCATTTTAATATTACATGTTTCTTCTTCATGGATCACCAGTGAAGAGTTTGTCTATGCAAAGAAAATAATTAGCATAAAAATACCACCAATATTTGTAGGTAAGATCTTACCTACAGTATTTTGATGGCTTTTAAGGAGAAAGAGACTGAAAGACTAAAAGCAGTGCACAGGCATGGTCTGATACTGTCCATACCAGCAAAATCAAGCCTTCATTATAAATGATATTGCATAGGCAGTTACCTCCACTTAGTTTCAGTTTTAGAACAACAATAAAAATATGTTTAAAGTTACTTTCTCTAGCGCTATGTTTTTTAATATATTTATACTTTTCCTAACACTTAAATTTTCAGCTTCATAATGGTTCTTTAATATTGCACTTTAAAACAATAATTCAGTTCCTTAGGTGGAGAAGGCTTCTTAGAAAAACAGGGATAAATTTTTCACTTCTACCTATCATGTCATACCATTCCATACAGTTCCTATCATAGTACAGCCTCAATCCTGTGTTGAATCTTTTCCATGTGATAGGCCAAATATAGAATGTTTAATGATTTTCTTTGAACTCTCCATGCTAAACAGTATTCATACACAGTGGAGCTAATTGCTATCCTTTGGTTCATCAAATCATTTATATTTTACCCTCTAGAGTTTTAATTTCAGTTATCTGGTAAAGCTAACTGTTTGAGATTTGGACAAATCCCACTAAGCTTAACCCATCATTTTCTCAGGAGACAGGAAAAAATGTATTGCTGTACACATATATATTCCAATTTCGTATATCTATTTCCAATTTATATTCAAATCCTTTTTTTTTTCTTCACAAGATATTCTTAATCAGGAATTTGCACAGAAGAATAATTCAATCAATGAGAGAATTTTGGTAAAACTAAAGGTAGGCTTACTTTGAATAATTTCCAGAAGTACTCCAAGAGATATATAGAAAGTTCCTCTTCACAAAGTACAAAAGCATCTCAAAACAGTGTTACCCTAAGAATACTTGCTATGTAGGAGGCAGATTTAAAGCAGAAAATCAGTAGACAGTATGTATTAGCATGAAATAGTTGCTTTCGGGTGCAGTAAGGAACGAGTATTTATCGTTTCAAGCAAAGTTTCTCTTATCAGATAATTCAAGAGACATGTAAGTAATCTGTGGACATAGAGATGTTCTTGCAGCCAAAGAGAATAATCATCTTCATAATTACGCTATGATTCATGTTAGGTTCAGGGTATCTCTTGACTTTCTCATGGATATACTTTTGACATATTTCTGTCAGCTGAGTCCATACAGTGTTTTTTGGCTGTCATTAACAAGACTGGTCAAGAAAGCCGTTGTCAAGTTTATGTTTCCTGACAATTTTCATTTCTCGCCTCATTGACACACAGGTTTTCCTGCTTAGACAAACACATTTCAGTATTTTCTATCAAGGTCTTTTGTACTTGAGATGGTTTAAAATTAAAATATTCTATATTTGACAATCTTATCAGAAACCTTCTCAAGCCCTGTGTTCACCCAAGATGTAAATCAAAGTGGTTTTGATTTTAAATCAATTTTGGGCTTTTAACTGGTACTATATTTTACCGTAATTTTTCATCATTCAGGAAACATCACATCTCCCATTCTGGTAGAAATGTTTTCTTGGTGCATTTCCCCCTCCTTTACCCTTTTAATGTAGTCACACCTGGCCACTGGCCATATGATTTTACAGACAACCCATAACTTACCTCATATGAAGGAAGCAGAAATAAATGCAGCTACTAGATTTGCTGCATGTTATTAAAAACAATTGTGATAATTGCAATCAGAGGAGGAACTAAAAACCTTCAGTGTCCTTTTAAGAACTAGCTGGTAGTCTGCTGTCTACAAAAATCACCCCTTAAAAACAAAAAAAACCCTCTTATAACTAAAGTGAGATTTCCAAATCAATATTTTTATGGAAGGAGAATTTAATGTGGAGAAAGGAGAACACACTAGTGAACTCTGCTCAAAGATGTCTCCCACACAGTGCAGTTAAGCACATTTTTCCCAGTGCAGAACATCTGAACTAATATGTGGTTTGGCTTTTTTCTTTCTGACACTTAGTAGAATCAATGCTGGACACATGTATGCGAATAGATATTTCAGGCCTGCAAGTTTTTTCTGAGGTTATTGATAACATAACCAGAAATACCTTTCAGACCATTAATGTACTATAAATAACCTTTCAAAAAGCTTTAAGCTTCAAAGTTATACCAAACATGATAACACAGCACTGCAGAAGTGCATCTACTCTGAGAGTACTCCCTGTCAGTGCTGGAATCCATTGCTTCAGTATCCATCCCATGACAGGAGTGACAGCATGTCTGAACTTGGAGATCACAGTTTTCCACAGAACACCAAAATATCAAACAGTATATTTACACTAATTTCATCTTGTTTTACTTGGAATGCAAGAAAGAAAGACTTAAGTTTCAGCCTTGAAACTGCCCACATGAAGGAGCAGTAATTGCTTTCTTTCATTTAAAACAAATAGCTTGTATTTTGCCAGGAATCTTTAATGGGTCTAGAGGACAGATTTAGTAAGTCTTAATTGCTATCCTTTGTATAAACCTATCTGATATCCTTAAGCTTGCTTCTCAGAAAATAAAGATGCATTGTAGCTTTGCTGGAGAATCTGAGCATCTATTCTGTTCTTTTACTTGAAAAACTAATTCGTTTTATTGCTGCATTACTGACTACCAACTAAATATTAACTGAAAATACAGTTCTGTGAATAAATATCAAAATATTCTCTAGGGTTAATAAAAGCCATTCTTTAATAAACTATAAGCAATGACTTTTAAATTGTTTCTCTCTGTGTGAAAGTTAGTTACCACTTTCTTTTAAAAGTAAGCCGTGTACTATCAAAGGGAGCCTAAGTTATACTGTGAAGTTTTCCAAGTAATCAACAGTAATGTTCTGTAATTCTTATGTATGCACTTTCCCACTTTCATGTACCATGACGGGAAGATCCATATTTTTGGCCTAAATCAGATGTAATTGAGTTGGTCTGAGTGTGGCAATGCTCACTCTGTGCTCGGCACTGGTGAGGCCACACCTCAAGCGTTGTGTCCAGTTTTGGCCCCTCACTACTAGAAAGACACTGAGGTGCTAGAATAAGTCCAAAGAGGGACAGTGAGGCTGGTGAAGAGCCTAGAGAGTGAGTTCTATGAGAAGTGGTTGAGGGAGTTGTCATCCTTCAGTCTGGAGAAAGTGAGGCTCAGGGGGGACCTTACCACTCTCTACAGTCACCTGAAAGGAGGCTGTGGCCAGGTGGGAGTCGGACTTTTCTCCCAGGGAACCAGTAACAGAACAAGAGGAAATGGTCTCAAGCTGCACCAGGGGAGGTTTGGGCTGGACATCAGGAAGAATTTCTTCACGGAAAGTGTGGTCAGGCATTGGAATGGGCTGCCCAGGGGGGTGGTGGAATCACCAAGCCTGGACATATCCAAGAAATGACTAGACGTGGCACTTGGTGCTATGGTTTAGTTGACATGGTGGTATTTATTCAGAGGTTGAACTCAATGATCTTGGAGGTCTGTTACAATCTTAATGATTCAACGATTCATCCACTATAATATAGAGCTAATTTCTGAAAACTCTGTACTTGATCAGCAGTCCAAAAGTAAAATAAAGAAAAGTATGCTCTCCTCAACTGTTGCATAAAAGGAAAGCACTTATTACTCTTCTAAGGACATTAGCAGAAACAGGAGCAATAAAAATTCATCTTCTACAGATTCAAATATTTTACTGAGACTGTAGCTTAGTGGAAACCCAATGGGCTGTTATTCCTTTTGTTGCTGTAATGTCTGTGTGCATCTATTTATTTTTAAGACTCCATTATGCTATGCACTGTATACACACATGGGATAAAGTGTGATTGTTACCATCAAAGGAGCTGACCTCTAATACAAATTACTACAGGGATTTCAACATTCTGGAAGTGGGATGAGAAGACACAGAAGTAGAAACAAAGGTATTGCACAACATGATGGTGGGTGATACAACAGTCTCATAAGTAAAAACTGAAGCAAGGAGAAAAGATCCCTTAGCATAAGTCTCGTTAACACATTTACAGTGTTTGGCACTGAAGAGCACACATCATTTCCTGCAGGAGTTTCTCCCACTATTAAAGACATTCAGCTCAAAAGAATCTTTTTCTGCTGTCTTAACCCAAATGATGGAGAAAAGTGAAACTAGGAGCTGAAAACAAACCTCTTTAAAAATAAGAATTTGATATTTGAAGGCTTACTGCATTAAGGGGCCTGTGAGCAGTAAAGCACCAGGATATTGATTGCTGCTCTTCTAGAGACCTATCATAATAAAACCCAGATTCATGGTTAAGTACAAAATTGTATCAAGCAATTTTTGAAATTCTTTTAATGGTAACTTTTATACTGCAGTATTCTGGTGCCAAACAATTCTAATTTAACACCGTTACCAAATCCCCAGCATTGCTATCAGTATAGGAATGAACAATAAAAGTCACTGAAATAATGTTACTTTCATCCCCACATCAGTGCCACTTTGTGCACCCAGAACATCTGGCATTTATGATGCATAAGTAGAAAGGGACACAGAAATCCATAATATTGTTTAAAAGGAAACATAGTTACAGCATTAACTATGGAAGGAGTACATCCTTTATTTCTTCAAAGAGACAATCAAGTATTAATTAATTCTCAGGATCCTGGAAGACAATCAAATAATCCAATTGCTTTGCACAGAAAGCTTGCTGGAAAATAGTGTAACCTATGCTGTATTTTTCAATATTTTGCTTTGGACCTTATCTTCAGGACACAAAACATTTCAGTAGGCCCCTTAAAGGCTGCCTTTCACTTTGAACAGCATACATTATAGAAATGTGCAGTTCTGATGCTGGGAAGTGTCCTATTTTTCTCTGTCATCTTCAGTCCTTCCCAATATGAGCAATAATGTCTTAATGGATTAAATAAAGGAGAAGGAATTAGAAGATCAATGTTTGACTATTAGCTTAGTGTTAACATGAAAATTCAGTTTCCTAGAATAGTTTTCCTATTGAGAAAACAGGAATAACAGTTTGTCACTCTTTTCACGTTCATAGGTTTTGAGCCTCAAACAATAATTATTAGATTATATGAAAACCTCAGATAAAAAAATACAAAGAAATTCAGATTACCTAAATCACGCAACTAGAAGATAATATTCAGGCTACTGTTCAGAAGAAGGCTTAAGTTTAGCTTAGTCCTTTCTGAGGACTATCAGTGGCAGGATACTGATCATATCTTTCTTCCTTTAAGCAGTATTCCTGTAACTTTCCTTCATTAAATACGCACCTAAGGATACTGACCTCAGTGTATCATATACAACCTCAGAGTTTATTGTTTCTGAGTATACACAGAGAACTTCAGTTTACACTGATATTGATCTCTAGCCAGAGCTGCAGGGCCAATTGACAGCAGGAAGTCAAAACTAGGTATCCTTTGCAGTGAAGATGCATAGAGGTACACTGACAGCGGAGATTACTAAATATGCTGGCTCTTAATCCACTATAAAATTTGATGCTCTGAAATATTAGCAGCAGCTTGGATGCGAATCAGCCTTTCCACTCTTATTTGTGTCAAAGGCATGCATCTACATATACTCCAAAGTAGCAGTCGGAGGTGCAACTCTCAAGTTCTCTACAACACTGTCCTACCTGAGGAGTAACCCTTGAAAATGGTGCCTGGAAACCACCTCTCTTATCTTACAGTGGTTATGACTGGTAGACCCTAAACCAGAAAACTGTCAGAAAAATGTACTGGAATGAAGAAGTTTCTTGTACCCTCTACTACTTAGTACATTCTGTTCTTCAGAATTTGTGAACTCTCCAAAAATATCTCACAGAATAAATGGCCCTTCTCTCCCCATAAATGTTCTTTTCTCTAGAAGCTAAAGATAAAGATATTATTGGTCTGAGTTGATGGAGAAAGGCAGCTAATCTAAGGTGACTCAGAGGATAATTCAAAATCGAGACTTTTTGGACAAATTTACAAAATAAAGCTCAAGCCAGCCATTATGGGGATAATACTTGTTCAATTTCACAGCATAATAAGAAAAAATAGATGCACTATAAAACGAGAAAGGTCCTTTTAATTACCTTCCATTTTAGGGGAAAAAAAAAGCAACTTTGCACCACAGTTGATTCACAGAGTTTATGATCACTTACTTGGATTTCATGGTACATCTTCTTTACTTGGGTAATCAAGTCGTTTGTTCATAAACATTGTAGAATACAATGCAGAAAAGACAGAAGATCTTTACACACAGACACAGACAATACCACTAGCTGGACAAATACTAATATTCTTTGTAAATATGTCTAAATAACTCTAAATAGGAGTTACACAATTTTCTCCACCTGGTTTATCTTTAAATGAATTTAAAAGTGCTAGCATGGCAAAAGAAGCTATTCTGGCCAGAAAACATTTCTTGTCACCTTTCTTTAATATTTTTGGTGGGGTTTTTTTCCTGTCTCTTGAACGATATTGAAAGCTAAAAACCAGTATATTAATAAAAACTGAAAAATAAATCTAAATTTATAAACTGATTTATCTTTGAAAAGTTGTTATAAGCCAATCTTTCTATGACTATGTGATCTGTACTGGGAAATATTTTCTTTGAGAATGGGATACAAGTTTTTCCATAGGGCTGCACACAACTAAGGAATAACTCATATTTAGGGGAAAATATCTGCAATCAATCAAGTTTCTTAGCAACAATGTGAGATCTTAATCCTCAAAGTCTTAAGCTATTGTCACTGTTTTAAAATGTGAAATAATGATGTATAATGTAATTTTGAGGTACTACTGATTGCGTTTAAATATATTTTTTCAGGTTCAGCACCAGTAATACCATTCACTCAGGTTCAAGTGAGTGAAAAATGAGGTTCACATTCAGGTGTCTTCAAAACCCCATGTAGACAGACTCAACAAGGTACCTCACTCCTTGTCTGTCTTTTTAGATTAACTGATAGAGAGACTGTATATTTTTTCCCATTTGAAGATAAAAAGATCTATATTTTCTTGCAGGTAAAAATTGCCTCCCTGTCAATTATTCAAAAAAATACATAGCTCACACTGACTGAACTTTTATTTCTGTGTCAGAAAAACATACAGAGGAGCTCTCTAACAAGGCAGTTTGGTAAGAATAAATGAGACTATACTTGAATGGGATTTGCAGGATCACCCTTATTCCACAACTAAAAAAGGTGAGAACTCCAATATCCTCATTATTCCTGCCAATTCATGTTTTATCTCCATACTGAAATACTGAAGAAGCCACAAACCTCCTCCTAAAATGATATCACCCCACCAGGCATTCACACAAGCAGGGTTCTGCTAAGCCAACTGCAGAATTTTTACTGGCAAGTTTAATTTTGTCATGCAGCTGGAAAAGGCAGAAATTGTTTAGAGAAATTACAGGATTGCAGAACCATTATTCCTTGTAAATGCTAGGACAGTTTTGGAGTTCCCAGATACTAAAAATAAGTAAGCAACTTTGGATCAGGAAGGTTTAATTAACATTAAACATATTCAAGGGTTGAGGGCTGGAACCTCACCATCTTCTGCTTACTAGGTTGGTCATGACTTTTACTCTGCTTGTTAATTTAATTTTATTTTTCATAAAATCATAATTTAAAAACCACAGCAATCCTGTTAAGCACATTATTGTTTAAAAGCTTAACTGGAAGTTATTTGATCCAGATACTAGATACAATACTACCAGATAAATTACGTGACTTTGCTTTGCATTCACTATAAGGCAACATTTTACTTCAGAGTAAACTACCTAGGAGACCGCCTAACTTCAGCTGACATTACTTACAGAGCATTGCACAAGATTACTTACAAGACACTCCACTGATCAAAATATCCCATTTCTGGTGACAATTTCTCTAATTAAAATATTTTCACTGTTGTTTTTCTATAATTCTTATTCATAGACAATCCTTTTGCTTAATTTCTCATTTCTGTACTGTCCTAAACCTTGATTGAGGTTGTGGACTCTCCATCCCAAGGTGTTCAAGGTCAGGCTGGATGAGGCTCTACTGGACATGGAAGAAAACATATAAGAGAAACTTGGGGTAGTGGAAGGTGTCTCTGCCCATGACAGGGGGGTTGGAACCAGATGATCTTTAAGGTGCCTTCCAACCCAAACCATTCTATGAGTCTATGATTTTATGAGTTTGTCTTCTCACACAGCTAACCTACTACACTGTAATTTTAGAAATTCCCTAGGAGACGAGATAATTTACCTTGTAATCATTTTTCTTTTTTTTTTAATAAGACCTACCAAGAGAACAGAGCAGAAACAAGACACCTACCTGTCAAGAGCAACTTCATTTTAAGGGTGCACATATTTTCATAGCAGCCCATACAGTGCTCTGCATGTGTGACGGAAAAGATGTTGACAACAGAGCAGCATTCCGTCTGTGACTGAACAGTGCTTGCATGGCATCAGTGTCTTTCTTGTTTCTCACTTTGTTCCCCCTGAGAGTAGGCTGTGGGTGGGAAGAAGCTGGGAGATAACACAGGCAGAACAGCTGACTCATAGCTGATAATTTCAACAATGATAAAAACCGGAGTAAGACATGATAACCTTAAAAACAGGTGTATAACCTACATTAAACCAGGGAAACTGTTTATAAAAGGAAAATTTAGTAATTTATAGTATTTTAATTAAATTACTAAAAAAATTACTATTTGAGTTTGATATCTGGGATGTAGTGTAAGCTAAATATTTGGAATAGAGGCATTATGATTCCATAATTCCATTATTTATCAAGAAACTTACCTACAATTTACAACTGGTGAATTTTTATTCAAATTTATCTTATTTATTGTTATGGTTCTTCATGTTTTCTCATGGCACTGATTTCAAAAAGAGGCTTTGTCTGCTTTCAGGCTGTGTTCATTCATGGACAGTTCTGTTCTCACAGGCCTATAATTGTTTCCCCGTGCAATTGAAGAATTGATTTATTATCTAGCTCCATGTTTTTAAAATCATATCAATTTACACGAGCTGAATGCCATGCTTGCACGTAGACTCATTGGATATTTGTGAATTCATTGATATTTGGGTTTAGTGAGGAGAAGACAGAAGAATTCTGTACATGTAACGCAAATGAATGCACTTAATTGAAGAGTCATTTGGGGTAATACACATGTAAATAAGGATGAATGGGATTCATTAAATACTCCTAGAAGCTAATTCATTGCTTAATGTATTTTTAGTTCACTACAGGATCAGCTGGGTTAGTGGAGCCTCTCTGTTACAGGTATAAATTTATGTTCAGCTACATCATCTGCACTAATTTCAGAGACTGAAACAGTGACACCATAGTAAGCTAGTTCTCTTAAGATCCCTTTATAACATTCGAAAAGAATTAGTAAATCTGAAAGGACAATTAATTATATTAAAAGTAAAATAATTATAGGTGATATGAATTCCCACAGTAGAGCTTCTCTCTCATTACTAACTTAGACTAAATGCCAGAAGGCTTATGTCAGTGAAAACTAATGCCCTCTAAAGTCACCTCTTCAGTTTCAGAACATACAGTTTCAGTATTTCAGTAACTCAACAGTTTTGTAAGTGAAATGTCAAATTAAATCTTCAAGTTCAGACAGTAAAAATGTAGAATTTATAAATTATTATTTAGAAATTAGGCTGTACTTGTTACCAGAGGTTGGCCCTAGTCATGACTGTAATCATGAACCCACTATGAAATTCTTACCACCTTCATCCACCCAGGTAGGAAACAGTCAAACATGTCAATTGAAGTAGTCCATTTGCTCAAATAGGAGTATTCAGATGTTTTAAGGTAAGCACTTGTATGTGTGAGTGCTTTGCTGGATCATGGTCAAAGCATTCTCCAGGTTTCCTGATGGCTTCTTTATCCTTGTCCCAGCCTTGCTGAATGGAGTTTTATGTTTGGGCAAAAAAAGGTCACATTTAATTTCTGTTCACGAAAACCAAATTCGTCATCTTCCGGGAGTATTTCACTTGAAGCATCTATGCATCCTTATTACCTTCTTACTGTCCCTTTTCATCCTTCATTTACAATAGTACTAAAAGGCATTTTCTTTTTCTTAAGATATAAAGAGACAGTGGTAATACTTGTTAAGGACCTACTATAACAGCCTTTGAAACAGTGGAGTTTCTCCATTAACTTCAACAGGTTTTGAACTGAATTCTAAAAGATTAAATTTAGGGAAGAGCAATTAAAGAGTTCTCTAATCAATAGCAAGAATTTCATAATGTCTATGTATTAACTCTACTGAAAACAATGGCAAAATAACTGTTTACTTGTCTAAAATGAATTATTCTTAGCCTCTGTCATATAAACAATTCCAACAATCAGCCTGTACATATACAAATATATAAAATGCACAAATGTGTGTTGTAACTAAAAATTGAATTATAATTTAACAGATTTAATGAGATATAAGTATTAATAACATCATTTAAAAGTCTGATGGATACAAAAGCTCTCACGTTATAATTACTCTCAGAAAGAAGTCTAGTTAATCTGGTGAGCAGCTGATGACACAGAAAATTATAAATGATGGAAACATTGCACAAAATAATTCTAGGTTAAGACAGAATAGTTTGTATTTAATAATAGAAGGACCATTTTTAGCAGAGAGTAAGTATGATCATAGAATCATAGAATGTTTTGGGTTAGAAGGAATGATTCTTCTGGAGACTGTCCTAACTACGAGACTTCTTCGCTCTCGCAATTGGTTTTTCATAGCCTGGTTTTTGGTAGTGGGGAGGCCATGGAGGTGGCTTCTGTGAGAAGCTGCTAGAAGGTTCCATGTCCAGTAGAGCCAATCCCTGATGGCTCTGAAGATAGACATGCAGCTGGCCAAAAGTGGGCCAATTAGAGAGGTTGGTAAAGCCCCTCTGATAGCATATTTAAGAAGAAAATCAGAACAAAGTGAGGCACGCACAATTTTTCTTCTAGTCAGAAAAGAGGAGGAGGTGAGAACATGTGAGGGAAAACAACGTGGTGACACCAAGGTCAGTGAAGAAGGAGGGGCAGGAGGTGCTCCAGGCACCAGAGCCGAGATGCCTCTGCAGGCCATGGTGAAGATCATGGTGAAACAGCTGTGCCCCTGCAGTCCATGGGAATCCACAGGGGATGCAGAGATCCACCCGCAGCCCGTGGGGAAGGTGCCCATGATGGAGCGGGTGGATGCCTGGAGGAGGCTGTGATCCAGTGGAAGACCTGGTGGAGAGAGAGGGCCCTTGCTTCCAGGCTGGAGCAGCCTGTCCTTGGAGGACTGCACCACGTTGCAGCAGTTTTGGGAGGACTGTGTGCCCGTGGGAGGGGCTCACGCTGCAGCAGGTGCGGTAGGACAGCTGCTTGTGAGAGTGGACCCATGTCAGAGAGGTTCAGGGAGAACTGTCTCCCATGGGAGGGACCCCACAGCCTCACAGGGGAAGGACTCCTCTCCCAGAGCAGCGGAAGAGAATCTCAGTGATGAACTGACCAAACCCCCTGTCCTGTCTCCCTGCACTGTCGGTGGGAAGGAGGGAGGGGCTGGGTGGCAAAAGGTTTTAAGGCCTTATTTTATTTCTCATTATCCTCCTCTGATACTGTTAGTAATAAATTCACTTTGTAACTTTAAGTTAAGCCTTTTTTGCCCTTGAAGTGTTTTCTCTCAACCCTTCTGTCACTCATGAATCCTTCGTTAGTATTTTTTTCTCTCTCGTCTGCCCAACTGTGGCAGGGGAGGGTGAGCAAGCGACTTTTGTGGGTGCCTGGCACTGGGCCAGTGACAAACCATGACACCCATGATCCTCAATTTTTTAGCAAGAACCAATCTTTCTCTTACAACAGGTCTAAATGAAGCTAGATGCTGGCCAGTGGCATCCTACAAACACTGCATCAACCGAATACTAATGAAATGTCTCCTTTCAAAAAGTTTTGAGGCTGCGAAAGGCTAATGGGAGATTTTTCAAAATACACAAAATACAATTGCTTGGACAATTTTAGGCAATCAAGTTTGTGGTATTCATATTGATTTATTATGTATAATTAGTGACTATTATAAGAGTTAATTAATCCTGAACATACATTGGTTTTTTAATAGTCTGAGCTACTTCTCATCTGTAGAGGCATAGGTGCTGGAATAGAAAACTAAAAAGACAAGGCTACCATTATTTGTCCTATTTGGCAAAGAAAATTCTTTATTGCTGTATCATACAGAGTATGCACAATATTCTATATTTGGCATTTTTAGTTAAGTTTCATTATTATCTGTATCCCCATCATCATCTTCCCATGTCTTTTAGTAACAGACTCAATCTGGCACATAATAAACATATTTTGCATATAAATTCCAGAAAGCATAAAATACAAGTTTATCTTTGCCTTCAATTAGCATCATTATTTCTGTTTAGTTGTCAGTTCCTTGAAGAGTCAAACAGGAAAAATTGCTTTTATTAATCATGGCAAGAAAAGCCAAGACAGCCCATGGGAGAACCCTTTTTTTACTTATTGGCTTTTTGTACAAGCTGTATTGGCAAAGTCATTTCACAAGTTTAATGGATGACTCCAGCTTGTAAAATGTATTGGTCAAGGTAGGTCATATAGTGTAGTATTTACAGAAATTGAACCAGACAGGTTCAGTAACTAGAATAGTTAAATAATAATGACAAAAGGCTGCATGTTTACCCTTGCTTTTTATGCCTTCCATAAATATTTTTGTGCCATAGGAAATTTAATGCTATAATGCGGTCAAAAATTAGGCTTTAATTACTGCAGTACCTTCTGGTCAAAAGTGACATTATGTTGTAATTTTTAAAACCAGTCATCAAAAGCTTAATTTTACCTGATGAAGACTGAAGTTGTGCCATCATGAAGGCTGGAATCATTTGTGTCCAAAGACAAGATGTAAAGTGTCTGTGGCAGTAGCAGTAAAGGAATTAGGAAAAATCCTATCATTTTAAAACAGAAAGCACTCACAGTGGAAGCTTTCAGTTAGCAACCAGCTATTAGAACTGAGTCCAGTAGTCTGCTTTTGTCTCAAGATTTGGGTTTTCTGGTGTTGTAATGTTCCTCTAATGCAAGTCTACTATCATGAAAGAAATACTGAAATTCACACAATGTCATATAAAGTTAAGAGGTTAACAGTAAAATATACTTTGATGTCTAACAGACAGCACCTTTTTCCTTTACCTTGGATTAGCTATTTACACTTTCAGTTTTGAATTAGGATCTGGTTGTTCACCATTGGTGAGAGGCATTGAGTGCCCACTAATCCTGAATAGTTTGCTGTCTCACCTGTGGGATTTACCTTTAATCTTCCATTGATTTAAAGTTCACTATGTCATTGAGTATTTCTACATAGGTGGCAGGAAGAGATATTTATGGTTGTTCTTACCCATGCATTGATCTGCCAAAAACTAGCCAGCTTATTAACATTCTCACAGTACCACAGTGAAGCTACTGAATTCTTTAGAGGGGTATCAGTCTATTCTTTGGGTTTGCATTAGTGCACCTACATGTCTTCCCAAATATTCTTCAGTAAATTCACAGTGCATACAGTGCCTTGCACTTGTCCTATCTTTATCTATGCAAACAAATGCTCTCTATCACTGTGCTTCAGACCCGTACTCTTCTCTGCCATCCTGTCTTGTGCCCTGGTTTCCCAGAAGGACAGAGATGCTCTGGACGGGAAGTGCAGATAGTGCACCCCTCTAGATGTGCCCAGTAACAACTAGGAATATCACACAGGGATGAACTGGGAGTAGGGTGCCAGAACTAGCGACTGACAGTGATCAAAGTGCCTGAGGAATACTGCTTTGAGGTAAGAGCCTTCCCCTTGCCATTCCTGAAGTGAAAATACACTTAGAAAAGCAAGATTTTTCATGCAACTTGGAAGAAAATATGAACATACAAAAAAAAATTATTATTTTTTTAGTGCTTACAGGACTACATTTTGAGCATCAAGCAGAAAACCACACCGAACTCTTCAGATAACATTCATTATGCTGTAGAGTAAGTAATCACAATGACAATTAATAAAATAAAGTTCTGCATTTTATGGAAAAGAAAACTGTAATTGTGATAAGAAGGGATGAACAGAATAATATTATATTAAGGTGCTCTTTAAATGCAGAAGTGGTTACTTCACAACAAAATGAAAGGACTTTGCCAACAAGGCTTTCAAAGTTAAATAAATCTACTCATGTTTGTTGTTCTAATTTAGTAGGTCAGTATTTCAAAGAAACCCTGGAGATAAGCAAGCTGGCAGGAAAATAAGGGAAAAAGTTGTGGAGAGGATAGCAAGAAAAGGTTTTGGACCAGAATTACTTTTGGCATTTACAGGTTGTGAGTAATGTTAATAAAAATTACAGCTGCAACAGTGATGACTCTCTGTTATAATACATACTGTCAGGAGCAGCCTCTTCAGTGACCTCTGGTAATATGATTTTGCTGGTGGATGCTTGCAAATCTGCTGAGGAAGCAAGTTGGAGCTGCAGAAATGGCAAGCCATCCCTCATTCCCCAAACAGGAATCTGGCAATGAACTGGAGATTCAAAAACTAAAACATACATTGTTCAAAAATAAATAAGAAAATAAAAAACCCTTTTCTTTTTCCTACATGAGAGGAACACTTCTATTCTATGGGAGATAAGAGTCATGATAGTACATAACCACAGACTTTGTCTAACAGATTGATGACTATTCTTTTGGCTGTGTGAAAATGTCTTTTGTCCACAGGAAAACTGCTGAATGAACAAAGCGATTGGAAAAGGTGTTACCTTTTGCATGCTGGAAGCAAACACAGTAATTTATTTTTCATATTTTTTGTTATACCTTCTTCAACTATAGCACTCTGTATTTCATCTGCAGCACACCTGTAAAATTACAAATGCAGCTATTATCTACAGGCATTTTCTAGAGAAATGCAACATATAATTACAACAGCAAAAAGCTACTTAATTTGCAGTTCTTCTAGAGTTTGGTTTTATAATTTCAATAACACTTTAAAAAGAAAAAAAGGCAGCTGCTTACCTTAGCCAATAGTCCTGGGGAAAATAGTTTTTTGTCAGAGTAATACACACTAAAAAGTAACTAATCATTAACACTACACCAGTCTAGTTGCTAGATCTGTAACTACCAATTTCCTGGGGTTTCTGCCTAATAAAAGCTGTATTCATCATTTCAGTTGTTCCTGAAGTACAGCAAAGTAGTTGAAGAAGCTGTGTTTATGTGTAAAAGAGAGCCAACTCCCCATTGTGAATAGGCTGTTTCTTGCCTATTACAGCAAATAAAATAGCTAAGCATTGTTTAAAAACTTATTTTAACATTGACATTTTTGTACTGCTTCTTTTTCTTCCTCTCTCACACCAAAAAACCTTGAGAAAATATATTTTTTTCTAAGTGATTGTGGGAAGTAATGCGTGGGGATAACAACTGCAGTGGGTTAAACATTATTTATATCCCATCTACTTCTTTCATATAGAACTTGTCTCTTTTTGTTGCACTGAAACTATTAACAAAAGTTTTGTTCTTAGAGCTAAAGAAGATATCCAGATGTAACAAATTTTTTTTCCAATATTCTTGGCAAATTTCAATGGTTTTGATACTTACCTAATACTAAAATTTTAAATGTTAAATTAAAAAATTACTGTGGATTAAAGAGAACATTTTAAGTCCTTAAAACTTTCCATTAGGTTTTGATATCAGGAGCCTTCCTCACGTATAATGTGAAACAGTAAAGTAGCAAACCCCACCATCTTGTGACATTTGGCGCATCTGTAAGTTCCTGAACTAATCAAAGTGTGCCCTCCAGAAAATATTTTCACAACTTTTCCGAGTTTTATTTCTTCTTGCCTTGCTGAAAATCCCAACATAATTTTGGTGGGAGAATATAGAAATTGAGAATGTTCAAAAACAATTGACTTGGATGTGCAGCAGAAACCTTAAAAAGGTCACAGAACCTTCCTAAATAGTCCTCAGATATTTAACACAATCAAGTATTTCAAGCATCTGTTTCAAACTTTCCTAGTCTGGCGTTAAAATGCTATAGTTCTTTGCCTAGCTCTGAGGGAGCACTACAGCTGGAAACTAGACCATATAATTAATTGCCAAGCATGGAGTTTTACATGCATAAAGACAAACACCAGTGAAAAAACATATTTCTCAGGCATAGTACATAGAATCATTTCAATGACTTTTATTTTGCTGAAGAGCAAGAGCTTCCAGCTTACTCCTGGAAGTAAATGTCTTTATTACCATTGGCATTATCAGTCAAATATATTACTTCAGTGTGTAAGGGCCTTCTCCCCCCAAAAAAACGTTCACTCATTCAACTACAGAAGGGACTGTTAGAGCCCAAAATAATATGTGTTTTCACTAAACTAAATGAGCAAAGCACTTGTCAGGACTAAAAACATAGAATGAGAGCAGTCACATCACAAAACTTCAGAATTTGAAGCTTGAAGTCTGTAACCCTTGGAAAAATAATCCCCATGAATTCTGGGAGAAGCTAAACAGAATGAAATGTGAAGGGAAACAGTGCAAAGTTAATAAAGCAGGGATGAAAAAGTAACTGGGGCAAAATAAAAGCCAAGGTGAGGATCAAGAAAAGTAGATGGAGAAATCAATTCAGAATTGCAGAAGTTTTTAAATTGCAAGCATTTTATAGATGTACTTCATATAAGTTTATTAGTATAGATTTCCAAGCCAAATCTTTCATGTGTTAGAGCTAACAGACTAAGAGGATACTTAGAAACAGACAGATTTCTTCAAGTATTTCATTGCTTTCTTTTTGTGACTTCATGCAAGCAAGCAGCAGCAACAAGAGATCATTCACTGAAATTATTAGTAAGGCAAGAATATTAGACTAATTATTTTTGTACTGCTTTTGAAAAAAAAAAGAGTACTAACTACTAAGATTATTTCCCTAGTCTGATTCTGGCTAGTATTACTATAATATTTCTGATTACTTACTACACCTAGGTAGACATATATGCAAAATGGAATGCAGCAATATGTTTGTATATAATGAATAGATATTGCACATACTTATGTACATACTTTCAGTGTTTGTGGATTTGAAAGTCCCTGAAATGAGAGCTTTAGCTCCCACACTTGCAATGCAGAGCCAGAGCATTCCTCCTTTCTGTTGCCTGACTGCAGGCATCTGGACACATATCCTTTAATTTGGGTTAGACTCAAGCTCCACTGTTGGACCCATATGGGAGCATTTGCCAGTTTCGCTGCTGTTGGGGAAGTCTACTCTCCCAGCAAGGTTTCTGGCTTTTTTTTTTTTTTTTTTTCTCAATCAAAGGCAATAACTCCTACCTGCAAGTTTGAGCTGTGGCCTTTAAGTCCTCACTTTAGCTCCATTACCTGGCACATGCTGCAGGCTGAGATTTTTTCATGACACAGTCACACAACCAGTGCACAAGAGTAAAAACTGTACACTGACCATGCATGTGCACATGGACACATACAGCATCATCTCAACAGACAGCAGAAATCAGTGAACTTGCTCCCATGTGAGGAATGCAAAACTGACTCTTTTTTTTTTTCAAAAACTTTACTGCATTAAAAAATGCCGCATTATTTTTCAGATTAGTCAGGCACATTTTCAGAGTTGAAATTTCATAAGTAGCTGAGGAATAAGAACCTCGGGATTTAAACCACCATCTATATTTGAGTAAGTTGCCTTAGACTGTCTTTGCAGTCAATGGAGAGAAGTTGGCATTTCTAGGGCACACTTTATCTCATCTTAAAATAGCTGTCTAAAGCAGGTCAGAAGAATTGTGCCCTTGCAGTGCCTTTTACTCCCCACTGACTATAAAAAGCATGACTAGCTCAGAGGTACGTACACGTCTACACTGTAGACCTTTACAGATAGGTGATAAATTCCATGCTGTATGATTTATGATGAGCTGACTTTGATGGCCAAGGAAGGATGAGTTCCAACTCAATTTTCCCCTGCTCCAAAGCTGCGTTGTTTGTAGGGTTTCTCAGCAAAGTGGATACCACTGTATCTCTAAGGAATTGAACTCGTGTTGTAGCCTTACACACTTGACACTTAAACAGACATTCAGATGTTGTTCATTCACAAAACTGGTGGACATGTAGTCATCTCTGAAACCATCCCACCCTTTTGAAACACTCCTTGGAGTATTTGGCTGAATGAACGGATAGATCAAAAAGTTATTAGGTGAAGACCAATGGAGGCATATGCATCTAACGCTGCTACATAACTCTCTGAGGAAAACCATGAAAAATATTTCATACAAAATTCGGCTAAAGGATTCTCACCTTGCATTTGTTCTTAAGTAATGAATTGAAATGAAATATAACAGCATAAATAAAACCACTCATCTCTAACTGTATCTTTCACTTCTTCATCTCCTCCTACTCCTTTCACTCAACTAATTCAGTCTTTTATTTGTGATAAAAAATACCGCCTCCTGATCCTAGTGAAACCAAGATAGTATTAAATACGAATAAGAGTTTCATTATTCAGCAATATGCTGTATATGCACTGTACATCTTTGTCTTATAAGCCGTAAGATTTCTGTGGTTCAGGGACTATCCTTTATTTATTGTTACCTTCATAAGTATAGCACCTAAAAACTATCATATATATGATCAAAAGAGTAGTGTTATTTGCACAGAGAGAATAATAAAATCACTCTAGTTTAAGCAAATGTCTTCTTAAATAAGGAAATACCTTCTTAAGTGATGGTCAAACTGAATTTTAATGTTATACTTTCCAATTTTGTACTGCAAAACCAAAATTTGATTTGTAACATTTCAGGCTCCATACATGGCACAAGGATGAATTGCTTGAAAATAACTGTTAGATCAAGTTGCTATTATTACACTTGCTTCTTTGCTCCCTGAGAGAAGCAGGAATTTTTTTCTTAACAATGTTACAATAAAGGAGAAACCCCTAGGTATTCCTTAAAAGAGTTTCTCCAAAAGAGTTACACTCAAAAACCATTGAAAGCACTGAAAAATCTTACACTGGATTCAGTTTGCTTTGGTTTTGGCCCCTGTAGAACCCACTAGTACTTTAAGGATGAGAGGGGAATAAATTACTTCTATTTCTTCTTGCAATTTTAAAGGATGTCGCCACTTAAAATTTTTTGCTTTCATTCCATTGTTCTAGGAGAACCTTAATATGATACCCCATTTCTTTGTGACAGCTTAGTCCATTTAATATAAACTCTTGAAAGAAAGCTATCTTTTTTCAGAAGCTCTAATTTCTCATTTCAAGGACCAGAAATTATTATTTTGAGTTAAATTACTGTACTATGATACTCTGACTATAGATAGAAGAGTCAGAATAGAGAAGATTCTGGTGCTGAATTCCTGTAAGGCAATAATTCTCATTTTCATCCAATTTATTTAGCCTCATACAGCATGGAAACACAATATGGTCAACATTGGTCCTCCACAATATCCCTCTCTCTAAACTGGAGAGAGATGGATTCAATGGGTGGACTGTTAGATGGATAAGAAATGGTTTGGACAGTCACATCCAGAGGGTAGTGGTCAGTGGCTTGGAGTCCCAATGGCCATCAGTGAGAAGTGGTGTCCCTCAGGGGTCTGCACTGGGACCAGTGTTATTTAATATCTTCATTAATGGCATAGACAAAGTGTTCAAGTGCGCCCTCAGCAGATTTGCAGGTGACACCAAGCTGAGTGGTGCAGTTGACACACCTGAAGGATGGGATGCCATCCAGAGGGACCTGGACAAGCTCAAGAAGTGGCCTGGTGGGAATGTCATGGGTTCTAACAGGAGCAAGTGCAAGCTGCTGCAGCTGGGTCAGGGCAACCCCCTGTAACAATACAGGCTGGGGGATGAACAGATCCAGAGCGGCCCTGCCAAGAAGGACTTGGGGGGCATGAGAGGCTGGACATGAGCAGGCAAAGTGCCCTCCCAGCCCAGAAAGCCAATTGTATCCTGGGCTGCATCAAAAGCAGCGTGGCCAGCCGGTCAAGGGAGGGGATTCTGTCCCACTGCTCCACTCTGGTGAGACCCCACCTGGAGTGCTGCATCCAGCTCTGGGGCCCCATCACAGGAGGGACATCAACCATGATGACCAGAGAGTTGGAGTACCTCTTCAGTGGGGAAAGGCTGGGAGAATTGGGATTGTTTAGCCTGGAAGAGAGAAGGCTTTGGGGTGACCCAATTGTGGCCTTCCAGTACCTGAAGGGAGCCTACAAGAAGGATGGAGAGAATCCATTCACAAGAGCATATAGTGACAGGACAAGGGGCAATGGCTTTAAATTGAAAGTGAGCAGCTTTGGAGTAGACATTTGGAAGAAATTTGTTACTGTGAGGGTGGGCAGGTACTGAAACAGTTCGCCCAGAGAAGTTGGGGGTGGGGGGGTGCCCCATCCCTGAGAGTGTTCAAGGACAAGTTGGATGGGGCTCTGAGCAACATCTGGCCTAGTGGAAGGTGTATGTGCCCACAGCAGGAGGGTTGGAACTAGATGATCTTTAAGGTATCTTCGAACCCAAGGCTTTCTATTATTCTATGATTACCTATAGGAATTTCTAAATGTTGAATAGGGATTAGAAATGCCTCTATAGTCATCAAAGCTCTTCTCTGACTTCCATAGGCCTTACTATACTATGATCCATGCATAAAATAAAAAATTCAAGCAGGCAAGATATATGGAAGCATGTCTGGGAGCACAGAAGATTATGTGGTGAGAACAGGTCAGAGTCAGAGTTACATCAGTGTTTGACAAATGAAGGATATGCTCTCTTAACAGGGTTAGATTAATTCTTTTTTTAAGGTTTTGAATATTTGCTATACCTTTGCTACAAGTGCTGAATGTATGAATTAAATTTCACAAGGAATATTCTGTATCCTATTAAGATACTAAACTTTTGCTTTGCATTCAGGTCCATGGTGCCATATATGACACAGCTTGTTTTGTACTCAATTTGAAAGGTTTCAATGGGCTTTCTTGTTTAAGAATTATGTTCTGTAAATATGAAACTGAATTTCTCATTAGGAAATTCATCAAACAGAAAGAAAAAATAAAGACAGAGGATGTGACACTTGATGATTAAATATACTCCTCTCAGGACTGGAAGAGGGGTTCAGAAGATAAGTGTTGTTGTTAATTTAAAAATGGCCTGAAGAAGTAACATAAAATGTACTCTAATTAATTTTGCCAGTTAGTGAAGCTATACATTTTTTACTTGAAAATACTTGTATTTCTTCTGTTCCAAAAACACACGTAATTAAACATTAATTCAATTTTAATTGTGTCCCTAGTGAACACTCCTATGCCATTTTGTCTTTTAAAACTTTGGCTAGTTTAAAGCAAAAGAACTTGTACTGGCAAATCAGCCAGAGGCATGATGTTGTCTTTGATTGACAGCTACACTAGTAACTCTTTTAATAAGACGGGGGTGATATGGTTGGTATAGATAATTTTTCTCAGTGTGGGTGACAGCCTCAGGCACAAGTAGTCTAAATGAATGCTTGAAACCCTATGCTTTTAAGCAGTCCCAGAGCTATAGCTAATCCAACACTTCCCTGTATCAGGCTATCACATATCAAGTGCTCTGAAGTATCTGTCCAGTAACAAAGGACAGGTAAGAACTCAATTAACTATTAAAGTGTAAGTGATTGCAGTTATTTCATGTGTGTGCTTCAAAAAAGAGTTTTGTTGCAGTAATTAATTAGATGATGATAAGTGTTTCCTGTGTATGCATTTGAGCAGTGCCCACAGTGCTGCTTTCAAAGAAGCTCCTATGGAGGAAGCTTACAAAGTAGAAAGTGTGGAGCTGAGGATCTAGTTTGTAATCATGAAGAAGATTGTCTGAGACTGATGGAGATTAGTTGCATAAGAGCTTTGGAAGTAAAATAGAAAAACAGTGCTATGTAGCCATGAAAAGGGGAAAATTGCCTGTTTTAGTGAGCAGCCAGGTTTCTTCCTTTCTTCCTTGAACCCTTCTACAGTAAATCAGCTGTTTCAGCAGCAGACTGTTCTGCTGCTCTAAGTAATTTCCATGGCAGAAGTATATTGCCTGCATAATGCATGGTGTTCCTCTAGGCTCTTTGGTTTTGCAAAAGATTATTGTGTGATAAGGTTTTGGTAGCAAGGGGGTTAGAGTGGTGGCTTCTTTGAGAAAAGACTAGAATCTTGTATCCTATGTTTGATAGAGACAGAACGAGACAGTGCCAAGATGGACCTGATACTGGAGAAAGCCAAGTCCATCAGCAATGGTGGATGTGATCCCATCAGTCTCTGTGATAACATATTAAAGGCAGAGAAAAGGTTATCGTGCAGGAAAAAACTACAGCCAGAGAAGAGAGAACTGAGCATATGCAAAGGGAGCAACTCTTCAGACACCCAGGTCAGTGAACAAGGAGGGGAATGAGGTGCTCCAGGAGCCAGAGTAGAGATTCCCCTGCAGCCTGTGATGAAGATCATGGAGAGGCAGCTGTGTCCCTGCAGCCCATGAGGTCCAGTGGAGCAGAGAAATGCCTGCAGCCCACAGAGAACACCACACCATGTCACAGAATGAGTGAGGTTTTGCAACTAATACAATACAAACACATCTCTCTTTTCTGGGACAAAAGAAATATTTTTATACATGTGCTGGTTTCATGTAACATTAATGGTGCAATTCTTTAATCAAATAAATTGCCCTTCTCCATGCAAACAGGTATACTGACGTAAAATCAAACATTTCAGAATTTTGTGAGAAAAGCACCTAAATTTCATCAGAAACTATGCAAAGTGAAATGCTGACAAAATCAAAGCAATGCAATTCGTGAAGCAAAATGTTAATTTTCATCTTAGTTTTATGGTGTGATGGTTATTTAGGGTCATGTTGTAATGTTCTGCCTAGGTATTATCCCTGCATGGAGGTTTCTGGTTGGTAGAAAGACTTAGAGTGATGAGAAGGAACTTCAGATAGGTAGGCCACAACTCAGTAAGGCTTTTAAGCATTTCTAAATGTTATGCATATGTTTAGATTGCTTTAATAAATAGGGGTTGAGTTAATCATGTATGAAAGTGGCTTTGTTATTCAAACACTTAATGTGAACATGCTGAGGACTTCTGAACAGGAAGATTTAAATTTTGGTTGTGAGGAATGTAAATTCATGAATTAATAAATCTCTTTTAACTTTATTTCATTGTATCAATGCATATTTTTTTCATTACCCAGTCAGTACCATTCCACTTGCAATGTTTCATACCACCCTGTGGATACCAAAGATGCATAATATATCGTACCAGCATTTCTCTTCCAGCAGTGGGTGGTCTGATTCCTTAATCGAGCTGGGTTTTTTTATATTAAGAAGCTTAGCTCAACTTTTTCTCTTAGAAAATTTTATTCTGCTTGACTACATTTATTTTAAAGTATGTGTGTGCATAAATGCACGGCTCAGTGCCTAGTAACTGTATTATGTAGCTAGGAACATCTCAGTGTTTCCGTCACTATTCCTTGCGTCTTGAGATTTATCACAAGGCAATAAAAATTCAGCTAACTCTGAAAACAAGGTTTCTGTGCTTTAACATACTTTACTTCATTCGGAACAAAAAAATTAGCAAGTTCCATTTCAGTAATAAAATTCTAAGGAAATAAAAAGAGAAAGAGAGTAAGAAAAAGCTTTTCACAAAGGCTGTATTGTTTTTGTCTTTCTAATACCAATTTTTCAGACCATTAGTTAATAACAAGGGATATAAATGCCTCGATAATTCCAAGGGAAAATGCACTTAGAAAGGTCTTCTGAAACCTATAATATGTAATTCTAATTGTTCCACAGGGTCATATTTTGGGTTTTGCTTTAAATCCTGATACTCTCCTTATTTCTCTAGGTTGGATATATTTTTTGTCCTGTTATAAAAGTTACATTTTTTTGCTTCAAATAAAGTTAATATGAACTGTGTCCTATGTCTCTGTTTTCTCCAACATTTTAATGTGCAGTACTACAGCTGTGTGTCAAAAAAGTGGTTACTAAAAAAATGTCAAGAATTAAGAGTCCAGAGGGCTTAAACACATAAATACAGCTCAAGAAGAATGTGTTCTTTTGATATTATTCTTTTTCTACAGCAGCATGAATATGAGGACAATCAAACTTTGCAAAAAGTATGCAAATAGATGAATAACTGTTTTATATGACAGAGAGACAGTATCATGTCCTATCTGGGAACTTTAAGTGGACTATGAATTTATGGTGCCCACGTATCACTGAAGGAAGTTGTTATTACAAAATATTGTCTGTTTTGAAATGTCTGTAAGGACTTAAAAATCACAGTTGTCTGTCTCAAACACTGTAAAGGCCAAAGAAGGAGTTTGCCATGAAATAAACACAAAATGGAGTGACAAGATGGCACTAACTCCAGGCCTGGCAGAGGCAAGATCTGGGTAGCACATCCTGGGTAATACATTCGGACAAAAATTCCCACTGTGGCAAACTGTGTAAAGAAGACTCTGCTCAGACACATATCACCAGCCAAACAAGAATCACCCCAAGTTATGGGACAGATGGCACCTGTGACCACCCAAGCTTCCCCCCAAATGGAACTTCATGGAACTGGGACTGTAGATTAAGCCACATGATGGGAACCTGGGATATGATAAAGCTGGCATTATTGCCTGAGGGTTAGCTCAGATCAAGGGGGAGGTTAACAAAGCTGAGGGAGAGGAATGTTTGGGGGAGAGGATAATGGTCATAAAGAATGCAGAATTTATGGCCACAAGGAAAGCCAACTCAACAACTGCACTGAAATCAGCTAGGGCTGGGTAAAAGGTGATTCTGACGGGGAAGATCACAATCCACCAACTCACAACCCACCAACTCAAAACACTAAGCATGGAACTATTTAGCATTAGAAGTGAGGGAATCATTTAACCAGTAAAATAAGAGAACTGTGTAGCCCATAACCATTAATTACTTTGGTTGCTAAAATGTATAAATAGTGAAAAGTTTTTAATTACCTTGGGACCTCCTACCACCAAGAAGCCTTGGTGAAGGATACGAGTATATATATCCCATATACCAATGGGATACTTCTGGATCCATGGATGGTAATATCCTCTGCTTGATCTCATTCTCCCTGTCTCTATTTTTCTCTCTCTTTTCTATTTCTTTCTATCTCTCTACCTCACATTTACTGTTAAATAAAATACACACTATTGACTTCGGCATATGCTTAAATTTGCACCTTAGTTTGTGCAGAGGAATCTCTCAATAATCAGACCTTAATAACATCCTTAGGTTTTTCACTTTGAATTATGCTACACTCTATATTCAGTTAAGAACTCACTGCAGCCAAGACATGAATTTGCATTTTGCACCTTTCTACTTACTCTGTTCTCATTTGGTTTTTCTGATCATTGGGAAACAGCAGGAGTTCATGGTTCTGTATCTGCTACACTATGATTACAGTGAGAAACAGCATAATGGAAAGCAAAGGAGATTAGATGAAGTGCAGAAATTAATCACATGAAATTGGTGGATTAGGTTTTCTGACGTAGCTAACTTCTCTGCTCCAAATCTGTTGAAACCACCTGGGAGAGGTAGTCAAGCCTAGAACCCTTCAAAGCAAACACAGGAATTATTCTGAGGACAGCAGGCTTCTAGACTGCTTTGATATGCTATGTTCTATGGCTACGCACATATTTATACATGAAGATCTATTTTTCTAAAGAGGAAGTATATGCACATGCTATCAATGGTAAACTATGTAGAATATCATGAAAAAAAAGCTGCATAAAACGTTTATTTTATAATTGAGAATTTTTAGTAATTACTATGTGTGTACAATTCCTAATGAACTGAATAACATCAGCTTCAATAAATATTGTTAGGTTTCCTTGCAGAATAGAAGCAGTCTTCATTCTAGAGAAGAATATAATATTTACAGTACTTTCCAGACTCATGAACCAGAGTCTGACTACTTGAAGAGTCTAGAAATTGAGTAAAAAAAGTAATAAAATTAGGTGGTTTCCACAACAGAATTCTGCTCATTTCCTGTTGTTTACAAATGATAAGGACACTTTATTTTGTGGAAAGAATTTTTTCTGAATATTACCTTACCTGTAATTGTGGTTTGATTCTTTTCTGAAGTGTTTTGGGATTGTTATAATATCTTCTCTAATTATATGTAAAATATGTGCTGATTGTAATACTCTGTAAATTACTGATTTATGAATGTAAAAATAACAAAGCAGCAAAAGAAAAGGCAAAACTACAGAGCTACATCCTGTGGAAATACTGAACAAGCTGTCAATTTACATACCCTGTTACTCTGCTTTAAAACTGTAAACGGGTAGAAACAGGTTCCAGTATGATGAACTGTAGCAGAGTTGAATTTGACTTGATCATCCTAGTCTTGAAGTTTAACTGTTCAAGTTTGAATCGCATTACAATTCTCTTTTTGCTTTTCCAAAACCAAAACATC
The DNA here is from genome assembly GCF_017639235.1 of Corvus kubaryi. Lineage (NCBI taxonomy): Eukaryota > Metazoa > Chordata > Aves > Passeriformes > Corvidae > Corvus > Corvus kubaryi. Next base: position 19,763,948 of record NW_024580671.1, on the reverse strand, counting down.
ATATGTGCTTTGTAAAGCAACTGTTTAAAAGACAACACATACTATGGATGAATATATTTATTTTATTTTCAATATGTACCTTTGATTACATAAAATCAGTGCAAAAATTACAAGTTTAAAATAACAAGTTTTTATTTTTAAAATTTTTCCCCCAGTATTTTAGTAGTACTTATTATGTATTAGGTCTGTATAAGTAATAAGTGTGTTTCATTTTGATGCATCACAGAGAAAGCTCTTATGTTGATGATACAAGATGCCTGCTCAGAGTTCCTTGGGATTTTGAAAGATTAGGGTTTTAGTATAGTCATGTGACATCCCAAAAAGTAATTTTGATCCTGTTATAAAGTTTTATATGCATTCAGCTTATGTATTACACTGATAAATCCCATTTTTATTGTATCTTATATTGTGGTATTCTGATGTAAAGACTTTATTGAAGTCCTCTATTTGTTTTGGCTTGATGGATCGAAAAATTGTTTGCATTGTACAGGTCTGATCACTTAACAGGTATTCATTTAAATGGGTAATAAGATACAAGGGTTGTGTAATGAGATGGAAAATTTCTAACCGCATATTAGGTAATTACTATGGGTTTTGTCCAAATCAATTTTGGCAGAAAATAATAAATCTAGAAAATAGACTTGGAACCTACATTTCAGACTGGTAATCAGTAGGTCACTCTTGTGAAAATATTTTCCTATTTGTTCTTGTTTAATGGGAATAGAAGCCATTGCCTTATTTAATAGCAATTTCATAGTGAGATACAAGAGTCATATAAAAAGGGATATGCATCTGAGCTAAAAATTCTTTCAGACACAAAGTCAATTCTTCTTTTTTTTTTCCATTGAATATTGAGGTTTTCCTGATCACCTCCTAAAACAAGTATACTCCATAATCGCCAAAAAAAGGAAGGACAGAAGCAGAACTTCTATGTGTGATTAGGAGACAAGAATGACAGCTCAAGCATGGATTTATTAGGGAAGACTTGGGTCATACTTTCCCCAGCCTTTCTGTGGTCTCCCAGTATGGCTCTCCCTCAGCCCCCCAGGCCAGAGTCCATGTCAGAAGGCAGTTTGATCTCTCTCCCAGAAGACACATGCTGGCAGCAAGGTGAGAGGAGAGCATCAGAGGAGTCATGAAGATGTTTGAGCCTTCCTTTTACTGAAGCCCCACTGGAAGCCATTTTCTCACTTTTCTCAAGATGAGAAATCTCTTAGGATTGCTGTCACCATATTTTATACATATCCATGCTTTTTACAATTTCATGTCCTTCTACCTAGGGTGTACCACAACCCAAAATTCAAAAATGTCTACTTAGAATTTCCATGCAGTCATTATCTGTGCATTTTGTCCACAGAACAACAATTTGCTGTAAATAGGTCATAGGAGAGGACAAATAAATTGCTATGGTAAGTTTGTGCTTTATGCTGTGTGAATTGACATCCAATGCTTTAAGATGAAATCAAGGAGTTAAAAGCTATCCTCATCAGGTTGACTAACAATAGCAAGGAGATGCAAAGCAGCTGCCACATACATCTCAGCTCTTACAGACTATAAGGAGATCTTCTAGGCTATTGCAACGCAAAGGGAAAAGCCAAAATTATGCCATTTCTGAATATTTGGTTTAAACGTGGCCTAAAAGAATAATATCTGTTCACATGGTCATTTGCAACTCAAAAACTTTCTCAGCAGCTTCTTTCCCCAGCCCCAGAGCTACTGATTGCTAAGTTACAGCTGTGATGTACTACACAGTCTGTGAAGCAATTTCAATGGTAATAAATTAAATATGCTTCTGACCTTTCTCCAGTACTGCAGCTAGTGAACCTAGAAAGGCTGGTACCTGTACCGTTAAACAAACTTTCTATGCAGAACACACTGACAAAATCCAAAATTACTACTGGGAATAGTCATTAGACTGTGATAATTCCCAAAGCGTACCCAGGAAGTATTTAGGAGACAGCTAGTTTGCTAATGCCAAAACTTTAAAAAAAATAAATGGTACTAATTGTAGTAATAACTCAGCAATGTAGACAATTTCATACTGGTACAGTAACTGTTGCCCCATACTGGTCAATTTTCTAATATAAACACCCTATGGCTATACAGACTGACTTCATATCTGTTACAACATCAGATCTATGGATAGGGTTTTATGTTATCAAGTACTAACCACAATAACCAGGACAAAGCAGAATTAACAGTTTGTTCGATCACACACTGTGATGACATGCTATAGTCTTATAAACATGCTTTTTTTTAAGACAAGAAGATCCTGCACTACATCTGCAGGAAACAAGAGCTACTGTAAAGCAAACAGGAAGTAATAGTTACATCATTAATTACTTGCAGTGTAATTATTACCTACGCTTGAGCAAGGTCAGGGTCTATCCTTACTACTGCCCAAAGTTTTGGCATTATTAACACATTGCCCCACAACACTTACTCTGAGAAACTCTGGGGGTTTATGCAAATAACAGACAGTCTATTTCATGCAATTGACAGGTGCATTATTTATGGACCAATACAGTTAATCTACTGTTAGGCCTCTGACTTTAAATAAGCTCAGTGTGGGCAGATGCCTGCATTTTTCCAAAGCCTTTTTAAAGCCTCTAAAGCTTCAAAGGAGCACAAGACTCAGAGGAAATGCAGCTCACTCCAAGCTTGGGGATGTAGTATGGTCTCAGAATTACATTTAAACAGAATTGGTTTTCTGTGTTTTTATTTTAAGAATTTTGTTTATCATAATACTTCTTGAAGTCATACCAAAACACGTCTTGTTCTCATTCTAGCTTTCAGAGTGACTTTGCAAAAATTCTCTTTTCTTAAAAAATCATACCTTCTAAGCATCTCAATTCCTTATGCAAATTGAACTGGACAGTAAGGTCAGTTAGCAGTGAAATAACATTATTTAAAAATAAATCCCCATCATGCATCGGAACTATCCATTAGGGAAACATTAGTGAGATAAAAATTTATGTTTCCCAGCTTGCAGCTTCAGACTGTCTATTTTAATTTTGTTCATATGCCACTGATTATCTGCAGTGGATTTAATATTCTGCAATACCAGATTTTATGTGATCTCTCTGGTCCTTTTTGTCTTGCTTTCCATTTACTACTCCATGCTATTATTTGGTTGCATGAAGCTTGAGCTTGGCTATTAGTCTTTTGTTTCATTTCTGCTGCCAGAATAGTTTTGATCAATACAGCTTGTAAAATATTAGCTCGTAAAATGCAGTGCATTTAACAAAACTTTTTTTCAATTGTTCTAATAACTTTCATTTCAAATACAGGAACTATAAACCATCTACAGCTCACTTCTGGCTTTTTAGTATATTTTGCAGACTATTAACTATAAAATACATATGAACAGTTACTTCATCCTTGAAGAAGCACACTGAGTTTGAAGGGTTTTAATGCTACTGTATAAATTTATATTTAAAGATATTTTCAGTTCCAAAATGAGGTGTACAAGATAATGGGGCAAAGTTAACAGGATGATTTAGCACTTACCTCTAGCTACAGGTTTTTTCCATCAATAAAAGGGAAACAATATAAAAGGGAGTTGTGGCAGTCTGAATTTCTGGGAACTCTACAGGGTAACAAGCTTTTATAATGTATATAACACAGTTCACATTTCTATTACTGAAATTATTATCCCATAAAACCACACCAGAGTGTCTTTCTAATTACATTTTTATGCAAAATGTTTGATTCGACAACAAGGCCTATTCACACCTTTAAAACTATTTGTGCACAGTTGAACAGACAGTTGTTCCTCTACCCAGTCAGTAACCTAATCATTTTAATCTTAATAACCCACAGAGAAAACTCACAAGCAGCGATTATATACTGCATAGTCTACTTTCCATTCACTTCAGAGATTTCTGTAATAAAGCTCTGCCTGGAATCAGAGAAGTTCTCCAGCCCTAAGGGCTACAGGCTAGAGAGTCTCATTTTTTAAGTAAGGAAAATTCTTATTTGCCCTCAAATATAGTCAGACTGAGTATTTATCAAAATCAGAACTATTAAAGTAAAATACACCGGTGAAAGTAGTAACTTAGGAAGCTATCACTAATTTTGCTCAAGGAAGTTGTCTTCCCTTCTGAAGCACACCCTCACCAATTTGTAAAGGTCATTTGTGACTTTTCAGATTTCTGACTAGCTTCAAGTTGGTTTTCACATTAATATTGAAAATATATAAAATACATGGATGTTAAAAATCTCATGTTTACAGTTCCAAATAATAGTTTATGGTACATCTGAGATAGCATGAAGACTGTGGCTTCGATTTTAAATATTTTTCCTAAATATAATTCAGAAAAATACTTATCAGGAAAGAAGATAAAAGGAAATAATGCTTAAATGCATACAGTCAACCTTTACCTCTAGAAATCAGCTTCTAAGTAAGCTTTATCCAAATGAGTCCTCTGTGTCCAGTTCATAATAGAATGAAATGTTTATTGATTAGAGAGTTGTTTGGTCAAACAGAAAATATCTTGTATTGTGAACAGGGGATTAATGAAGCCTGTTTTCTTAATGAAGCCTGTCTTCTTTCTTTCTGTCCTACAAACTATGCTACACAGGAGTTCTGCAATCTGCATCCTCAGTAACTTCTCATCACTCTTCTTCAGTGTTGGTTGTTCGCTCTTACACACATCCTCTAACTACTGCAGTAGCAGTTCTCTTCCCTGAGTGTGCCTGGCTTTGCAGCTCAGTGAGAGGTGATGCCAGCACACAAGCCTGTTGACCAGCCCGTGAGGTTTTGCATTATCTGGCTGAAAAGCAGCAGGAATTTGCTGGGATGAGCATACACATTGCAGCCTTTCTGTTTGGGATTTTCAGTTCTCACATCTATGTCTTCTAGTCAGTGTCTGTTTTTCACTATGTTTGTAGAAAGCCATTATGTCCTAGATCTCTGTACATTCGGTTGAATTGGTTCTTGGTTAAAAACCAGTCTCACAGAAACCAGAATATGACATGCAATTTCAATTTCCCTTGCACCCTGATGATCTTCAGTTCCTCTGACATTTGCTTACATGCAGAGACAGCTGGCACAGGGGAGGAAAGTTTGTCACCTGGTCTTGTTTGCATTACAGAAGTTCCTCTGTACAGATGTGCCCAGGACCTATGAAAGCCTCTTCTGCATGCTGAGCTGTGCTTTCCCCTTGGCTCAGTGATATTGTGGATATGGGTTTCATTACCCTTCCTTTCAGCATGGGCCTTCACACCTATGCTAAGCCATTTACCTGTCTTATTCAAATATCACCAGGCTCTACATTTGCATTCAGTGGGTTTGAAATTACTATAATACACAAGCCACAGATCAGGGAAGAATCCCCTTCCTTCATGACTAAATGTAGCTGGGAGAATCATCATTAATCTGATTGCTATGGTGCAGTTCATAGATACTCTTCAGTGGTGACTCGCCATTAAGCCAGCTTTCATAATCAGGAAGCAGAACTCATTGCTTGTTTCCTACTGGTTTGTATAGCTCCGTTGCTTCATGTGTCCCATTTCTTAATTTGGAATGCTCTTCTAGCTGCATACTAGAGTATGTAAGTGTTTATCACCCTTAGAAAACACATATTTTTAAAAATGTGTTTTCTAAAGTGTGTTCGAAAAATATAATATTCAGGGAGACTGAAATATTTAGGGCATCAGCAAAGCAGTATCGAGAATTTTCTCTCTAAGGTCAGAGTGAAAATCTGGTCTTACCATTAAAACACTTTCCTCAAAATAGAGAGATTTCTCCTAGCTTTGCCATAAGGTATTTTGGTAAATCATATTATCTTTCCATGCACACACTTACAGAGGAATGGAAGAAAATAATGTTTCTTATCCACATTCTTACCCCACCTTCTATTTGAAGTCATTCCATGCAAATATTATAGCTAGTCGTAGAGTTGATAATAAGAAGAATAGCAATAATTTTGGCATGGTCATAGTTTGTGCTTTCTTCTCAGTTCACCATACAGTTTCAAGCATCAGAATTTTACCTTTAATGTCATCTCTACTGTGGTTCCAGCAGAAATTCCAAGCACTGCCTCAAGCGATCATGTTATAGAACATCCCATAAAGCTGCATTTTGTATTTATGTTTGGTGTTAGTAGATAGATGAGATGCAGCAGATGGCACACAAGTACATAGCACAGTTTTGTTCTTTGTAGGATCAATTTAAAACTTGTGCACAGTGGCCAATGTTTCTCTTGTGTACATCTTTGCGTGAAGCATTTCAATTATAAATCTTAACAGTTAATTTTGCAAATCAGCACTAAAATGTGGGATAAAGTTGTGAGGACTTAGAGAATGCAGCTGCATGTCTCAAAACACCATCCCCATAAGATAAGCCACCACAACAGAACTTGAGATAAGCACAGAAAGCACAGCAGGAATGATCTAATTCCAGGCCTAACAGAAGTAAAGGCTTGGACTCAGCACACCAGAAAAATTGAACTCTGCAGACTGTGGGAAAGAAAAGCACTGCTTACACCCATGCCAGTCCAAGCTGTGGGAACACCAGTGACAACCCTGTGAATATCCAGGACCTGGCCTGTATAAAAGGGGTACCTCCAGAGGAATGACTCGGGGACTCCCACCACAGAGAAGACCAGGGTGAAGAAGGACCAGAAGGACGCTGCAGGAATCCACACAGTGGTTACATCTTTTGCTTAACCTCTCTCTCACTCTCTCTCTTTCTCCCTCTCAACCCCCCATTCCTATTTCCTTTATTTCTCTACTTCACATTCACTGTTAAATAAAATCTGTACTATTGATTTCGGCATATGGTCTCATTTGCACCTTAATTCAGGGAGAGACATCTATTATAATCAGATCATAACAGGGCTGAACTCATGGTGTTCTGAAGATATATCAGTGTGAATCAGTTTGTAAAAAAGGAGCTGTTATGTAATACCCATGGAAGATGAGTTGGAGCTAGATGATCCTTAAGGTCCCTTCTAAACCTAGCCATTCTATGATCCTATGATTCTATGAATGCAACAACTTATATATTGAACAGCTTATCTGCATAAAAGAAAATGTCATTTTTAGCTGTAAGGTTTTTTTACTGTTTGAGCATTTTCATGTGTGTTCAAAGTACAACATTTGACGTCCTGAGTTACCTGGAGTTTATCTTTCAAGGCTGTCACAATTGTGATGAGAACTAATGTTAACTCGATTCAAAGGAGAAATAAAGTTTTAATGCAGAAATTTGCTAGATTCTGGAACCAGACTATGTACAGACCAGTTTAATTAAACTTTGTGAAAGATGATAAGTTTCATTTATAAAGATGTCAAGAATGACAGAAATGACTAAGAGCGGAAATGCTAAGCAGGATTATGCTTTTCAAGTCAATATATATAACTGATTGTACTATTATGTATGTGGGTCGAGCTGCTGAATTGTATTGCATTATGTATGTCATTATGTATTGTATTATATTATGTACTGTTCTGTCAGAAAAGGATCTGCAATTTTTCCCTTAATTATGTATGTACCTGAATAAATAAAAAAGAGCAAATAATTATATGTTATCCATGTTCCTTTAATAGCATGTGTCTTTCAGCAATTCAAGGAGCTTCATCAGTGATGATTTTCTTGCACTTAAGTGGCCTTCTTCAGCAGCGCTGCTGTGGCTCATTGAATACTTATTTTAAAATTTTTAAAATGCTGGTTTGCTCTGGGAGGTAGCAACTGGCTCTTCATTTTAAAGGAGAAGCTGACTTTGTATAATCTGCAGGCTTGACAATGAATCTAATTTCATGGATGTTTATTTATTACATACATATTTGTATTTAGTTCTGATAAGTGAATTTAACCTATACTAAAGTTACTAGCCTGTGAATCCTGGATTGAAAAACCTCATATGCACACCAGGGCCAGCAGCAGTTCACGTACCTCTTGTTATGATCTGATTATAATAGATGTCTCTCCCTGAATTAAGGTGCAAATGAGACCATATGCCGAAATCAATAGTACAGATTTTATTTAACAGTGAATGTGAAGTAGAGAAATAAAGGAAATAGGAATGGGGGGTTGAGAGGGAGAAAGAGAGAGAGTGAGAGAGAGGTTAAGCAAAAGATGTAACCACTGTGTGGATTCCTGCAGCGTCCTTCTGGTCCTTCTTCACCCTGGTCTTCTCTGTGGTGGGAGTCCCCGAGTCATTCCTCTGGAGGTACCCCTTTTATACAGGCCAGGTCCTGGATATTCACAGGGTTGTCACTGGTGTTCCCACAGCTTGGACTGGCATGGGTGTAAGCAGTGCTTTTCTTTCCCACAGTCTGCAGAGTTCAATTTTTCTGGTGTGCTGAGTCCAAGCCTTTACTTCTGTTAGGCCTGGAATTAGATCATTCCTGCTGTGCTTTCTGTGCTTATCTCAAGTTCTGTTGTGGTGGCTTATCTTATGGGGATGGTGTTTTGAGACATGCAGCTGCATTCTCTAAGTCCATACAAGCCCTGACCTGAGAGTCGAGTTAATGATAAGAAGATCCCCACGTAAAGCAAACTTTCACAGTTTCACATCATTAAAATTCACTCTTCACTGATTTTACATTCATTTAATGCCCAGCCGTAATGAACTACTTGAAACTCTAGGCTGAAAGTCAAATGATGTACTGTGTTCAGAAGAGCAACACAGTAAGACCTCCAAACATATTTCCCAGTCCCATAGCTTCAGACAAATACTTTCCAATTTAAATATTATATATTTAATTTATATATTTATATATAATAACATATTATATATATTTAAATATTAAAATTTTAATAGGTGTTTCATTCTTTAGTAGAACATTTGATTGAACAGCTGGACACTAGGTAGTTACTATCATCATATTTCACTATAACTCGCTGCTTTTTCCAGCAGTCCTGGATTACTTGTAAAACATAAAAAGATGAAGCTGTCTCAAAATACAACTTGAAAGATCTGTAGATAAAATTTCTATAACAGTATAATATTCCATAACTTCTTAGTGAGAGAAAAACATCGATTTTCTTAGCCAACAAGAGTACAAGAAAAAACCTGTCATTGTTGATACTAAATGATACCAAAAAGAAACTGATAGATCCAAGAAATATTAATGGACACTCATGATCATTAGCCATCACAATACCTCTCTCTGGTACATTGTATCTGTGTGGAGAGAAGGAATTTAAAAGTAGATGCATGTAAGGTGAAAAAGAGAAAGTAACTAGATTGTGATGAAAAAAAGTAAAAAAAAAAAAAAAAAAGAATTAAATCTAGATGGAAATCTCTCTGGTCTGCATACTATCTCTTCCATTAGAAACACTACAAGAACAATCATACACACACGAAAAATGAGACTTTTTTTAATAATTTATTTCTGGGGATTGCTTTTAGGATAGTATGTAGGTTCATTAAATACCTAAAGTATTATAAGAAACCACGCAATTTTTAGCCAAAATTTTAAAAATTCAATTATGTCAGTTTAACACAAAATTATGTAGCAGTTTGGCACCAGCTAGCAGCCAAAGTCCCATCCAGCCAGTCACTTCCCCCTCAGTAGGATGGGGGAGAAATTAGAAACAACAGGAATAAGTGATTTACCAAAATCTGAATATTGATCTAATATCGATATCCAACTGAAACGGACAAAAACTCTCTAACAGTTTAGAGTTAGAAAGTGTATGTTTTATTTGGCGCCAGGCTCTGCGTGGGATAGCTCCCTAAGATGCAGGGCCCCAATCCAAGCAAACACAAAGCTTTTTATTTACAATAATTATGAATATCCAAAATACAAATGCATATTCACAACATTAACACCTCCCATTCTCCGCTTCGGATGGAAATGAGCTTAAATGTCATTAAATATACATAATATGTGTCCTGAATTGACTCAGTGGTCTTGAATTGGGTCAGTGGTCCCAAAAAAGATGAAGTAACTCATCTTCCTCATTTTGACCTTTTCGCCTCTCTGAACTTTAACAATCCTAATTTAGTGACCTCTAAGTTTCCTCTTGTGTGACTTTTGAACGGGTTCCCATCAAGGGAGGAAATTGGTAATTGTCCTTGTTCCCTACACCAACTTATCAATGTTTCTATTCCTCATTCTAAGCACAGCTAAGCAAACATACAAATGACAGATCATCAGTTATTTGGTAATCAGTTACTAACACCTTAAAACCTATTTCAGGTCCAGCTCTCTTAACTATTTTAATTAACTCTAGCTGGGCCCAAATTCCTTCCTATTCTAACTAATTTCAACACAGCTAGCCTATAACTAAAATCTTTATGTTTCTTCTAAATCTATGTTTCATAAGAAAGTTTGTGGGTCAAGATAAACAGGGAGATCTCATATCAATTACTAACACAGGAAAAACAGATGTAGTGGGTGGAAAATTTATTGCCAGTTAACATATATATTTAATTACTTATTTAGGTATTGGGAAACAAAAAGCAAACAAAAAAACCCCAGTGTTAAAACATCTGGGGAAAACACACTTAAGGAAAATGCATTTCCTTCCCCTTTTGCCTGCTCAGCTTCACCCCAAACTCCTCGCCCTTGTTATTGCTGCAGGTTATGTACAGTCCTTTTTGGTGAGGCAGCCTGTGGCACAGGAAGTGGTGGTATTGGGAGTGTTAGGGCCAATACAAAATGGTTTCCCTCTGCTACTCTGTCCTCTTTACCCTTTTCCTCTCTGTGCCCCAGCATGGGTCCTCCAGGAGCTGTAGTCCTGCAGCATCTGCTCTGCTCCTGCTCTGCCTCCAACCTTGGTTTTCCCTTTGCTGTTTTACTCTTTTTTTCTCCCTCTTCTGTCTGTCCAGAATTTTCTCCCCTTTCATAAATATATTTTCTAGAGTCTTGGCTGAGGTACTCAGCAATGGCCTGTGGTAGGTTTGTTGGAGCTGTCTGGAAAAGTTTGTGTCCAGCACAGGGCAGTCCCAGCCTCTGCTTACAGGGGCTCTCCTACAGCCCCCACTGCCATCTTGCAGTGCAATTTCAGAAATATTAGTCATATCTTAGTGTATTGGGGAAAGTGTGTGTGTGAATTTATGAATATGTATGTCATAGGTTAGCAAGCATAGTCCCGGAAGGGACGTCCTTGCTAAGGGGTGCTTACAGTTTCCTCTGGGAACTGATAGAACCTATCAGCTGGCCAGTTTGAATATGGACAATTCTCTAAGCCACTTAAAGTTGTGATCACCTCTGTGATCCACATTTAAGAATAGGCAAACTCCCCCTCCAAGCTCTCTCTCGTTTCCGGCACTGGGACAGGTGGCTGCGGGCCCCGTGCGGGGCCAGCGGGCCCGGCCAGGCCCTGCTTGGGCCAGGCCGGGCCGGGCCACAGCCATCCTGGGTCGATGGACCTGTTCCAGCCGTGGAACCCCCCCCCACTGCCTTGCCGTGGGCAGCCGGAGCGGCTCGGCTCTCCCCCCTCTCCACTGCGATAAGAAACATTCAACATTCCAGCTGCAAAGCTGCAAGGCCGAGGTGAGATTAACCCTTTTTATTGCTGTGAAGAGCTGAAAATCTGAGGGAAGAGAGAGAGGAGATGCTTAAAGCTGAAAGTCTGTTGTGAAGCTATGATATATCAGAGTATCCTGTTGTAATTTCATGAAGATCTGGGGGGTGGAGTGTTCAACTCGTAAGCAAAAGCACCTGTGCTGAGATAGGCAGATGCTGACGCAGCTGTAATTTCATGAGAAGTTTGGACAGGGAGAGATGAACCAGATGAGGACTTTTGCTCCAAACGGGAAAGGAGAAAACCTCAGTCCCTAGAGATGAACCAGATGAGGACTTTTGCTCCAAATGGGAAAGGAGAAAACCTCAGTTCCTAGAGATGCTCCCAGAGATAGTCCTAAAGATGAAGATGATGAAGACCCTTTGCTCCCAGGGAAGGAGAAGGGCCTCTGTTTTTGTTTCTGAACGGCTCGACCTTAAAATTGTACCCCAAAAAACTTCAAGAGTGGACCCTCGAAAGCAGTTGCGGGAAAAGCTGCAAGTCGGGGGAAAGGACTCACACGCAGGCAGAGAGACTCCTCTTCCTAAATGGACTGAACGATATTTGGAAGTGGGCGGCTGTCTCGTTGTGATAATGTTTTCATAGCATGAGCAAGAAGAGACTTCTCTCTCTAAATGGACTGAACAAGGTTATTATGGAAGTGGTAAACAGACTGAACACCTTAAGGGTTGTCTTTTTACATTGTCAGTGGGAGAATGGAGGAAGGTGGGGGGAGGAGGAGAGTTCTGAAGGTGGTATAATTTTTTTTTCTTCTTTTAGGTCTGTTAATAAACTTCTTTATATTCTTTCAAGTTTGGTGCCTGTTTTGCATTTCTCCTAATTCTTATCTCACAGCAGATAAACAGTAATGAGTATTTTGGACCAAACCACTACACTAAATTGGTGTTTCTGCCCGGTTACAAACCGAACCCGCAACAATGTACAATACATAATTATGCATTTTGTGTTTGTATTCACAGAATGCAGCAATCTAAATAAAATCAAGTCAAATGATACTTGTAAGAAAAACCTACCAGAAAAAGACAAAAGGAGATGAAAAATCCTGTATTCAATGCGTTTTTAGTTTTTTCCTGGTGCTTGTACTCTTTATAGTCAGTAGATGTTAAAAAAACCTGCCCTCTGGAATTTCATGGAAATACAGCATAAGTTAATGGGACACTGCAGATGTAATTGCTTCATGACTGCAACTCTGAAGAATTTAGAACTTCATTTCTTATTTTAGACTCTTAATAGTATTAGATTCTAGCACAAGCTAAAAATATTATGTAGGTACTGATGATGTCTCTTCTTTTGTATTACTTGTAGAGCTGAAGTGTGCAGCTGGAACTGTATAAAAGATGAGGAATTACTGTGCCACTTGAAGTCAAAATTATTATGCTTGAATTTCTGCAACTGTAGTTTCTCACAGGACTACTGGCCTCCAGGCTTATGGAAACTAAACATACTGCTGCTAGCCAGGAGAGATTAGTAAACATATTGCTTGTGCTTCTGGAAATCCGTCACTGGGTACTCTCCCAAAAGAGCAAGTTCTGATCTGCTTTAAATAGCAGCTGCTCAGCATGCTAAAATATCCTGCACAGATTTATTCTGTTTCACTTTCCACAGAGTTCTTTTCATCTCAGTGACCAACAATAGTGGGACAGAAGTGGAAATCTGACATTAAGCTGAGTGGTTGCTGGCACTTTCCAGAGCAGAAAACAGTTCTAGAAGAATTAGGAAATATTTAAGAAATAAAAGTTTGTTACTTGCTTTATCAATTCTCCCATATCTATATACACACATATGCTTTCTCACTCTGTCCCACTAAAAAAACACATATGTACACAAATAGAATCACAAAATTACAGAATGTATAAGGGAAGGGACCACAGCAGGTTGTCTGGTCCAACCTTCCTCCTCTAGCAGGGTCATCCTAGAGCATATGGCACAGGATTGTGTCCAGACAGTTCTTGAATATCTCCAGTGGGGGAGAATCCACATCACTCTGGGCAACCTGTTCCAGATCTTGTTCACCCAAACAGTAAAGAAGTTTTTTGTCATATTCAGGTGAAATTTCCTGTGCATCAGTTTCTGCCCATTCATCCTATTGCTTATCCCCACTGAGAAGATCCTGGCTTCATCCTCTTGACACACTTCCTTCAGATATTGATGGAGTTGCCTCTCAGTTGTCTCTTCTTGGTTGAACAGGCGCAAATCCCTCACCTTTAGTAAGACAGATGATCCAGTACCCTCACCACTTTTGTTGTCTTCCACTGGAACAACTCCAAGGTCTCCATGTCTCTCTCGCACTGAGGAGTCCAGAATTGGACACAGCACTCCAGATGTGCCATACCAGGGTAAAGTAGAGAGGCAGGATCACCTTCCTCAACCTGGCTCTTCCTAATGCTCTCCAGGACACCATTGGCCTTCTTAGCCACAAGAACACTGCTGGCTTATGGACAGCTTGTTGGAACTTGCTGGGGAGGCATCTGTCCCTTCATCCAAGTAATTTATGGATAAGCTGAACAATACTGAGCCCAGTATTGAACCTTGGAGACATCACTTGTGACAGGCCTCCAACTAGACCCTGTATCATAGATAATGACCTTCTGGGAACTCCCATTCAGCCAGTTCTCAATGCACCTCATTATCCACTCTTCCAGTCCACAAGTCCTGAGTTTGCCTATGAGGATACAGTGAGAGAAAGTGTTGAAAGACTTGATGAAATTGAGGTAGACAATATCCACTGCTCTCCCATCCTCCATCCAGGTAGCTGTTACATCATAGAAGGCAAACACATTGGTTTAGCATGATTTACCTTTAGTGAATCCATGCTGACTGCTCCTGAACACCTTCTTGTCATCCATGTGGAGAGAGATGGCCTCCAGAATGAGGCACTCCATCCCCTTTCCAGGAACTGTGAGGCTAAATGTGCAGTTGTGACAATCATTTGGGGACTCTTAGATGGTTTCCAAACTGGAGTGATGTTGGAAACCCTCCTATTTATCTCCAGAGGACAGTCAAAGGGTTTTAAAAGATTTCTTCTGAAAAGATTTTTGGAACATCATTCATATGACTAAGCTGCACATCCCCATGTGAAAAGCACGAAAACAAAATAGTCCAAAGTAGATGTTCATTATGCCTTCTTCATGCCAGGCTTTAGGTTACAGTCTTACTGAAAGATTTGAAGAAAATCACTGAAAGCATCAATTCAGAAGAATACAAAAGAAATAGTAACTTCTTACTCAAAATTTTTTCCTTTATTCTATTTGACATTTTATAATATATTACTATGGTTCAACAGACTAGGACAAGTCTCTGTTGTATTTGGCAAGCACTTTTTCAGTGGGACTAAGTGAACTGTGATTTACTTTTATTTTCTGCATGTCTCACAGACACCATGGGTCTAGATAAGTTTTAAGAGTAAATAATTTAAGAGAATAGTGAAGTGTGCTTTGATACCCAAGGTAAAAAATCCTTCTCCATAGGAAGGTACATCTGAGAAATATGCTGGCAATGCTGTTTGTGTATGAGAAGACTGATGACCATGAGTGAAGAAACAAGACAAAAAAACAGTAAATGTATGTGATACAATCAAATAACCATGTAAGAACTTTAAAAGTCAAAGGATGCACTTTAGAATGGAACATCTAAGTAAAATTTCTTTTTAGTTAAGAAATTTTCACATCTAACATTCATCTGCTAAAGATAAAATGTTAGAAAGTGGAAAGGAGAATTGAGAAAAGACAGAACTGGGAATAAAGATGACGAAAGATGAAATAATGTAGGTAATCTGTGATATTTCACACTTCTTGATAAGAGTTATACAGGAAAATTAAATGGAAAGGTAAAAGCCAAAGATGACAATACAACCAGCAAAGAAAAATTTTAAGTTGAGAATGAAAACACTTGAGCTGAGGAGGCATCTGAAAATGTTCCTCTCATAAAAGAAAATTTGAAGATTAATTTCACCAAAGTAGGTTTGTGAGAGCTAGAGATGAAGGCATTAAGCACCAATGTACATAGGAGTTGCTACAAGATTTAAAATGTGAAACTGCCTGCTTGACCTGATACAGCAAAATAGCTGGAGGGTAGGAGAAAGAAAATCATGCTATCCTAATTTCGTGTATGACCAGAAAAGATTCGACAGGTAGAAACAATTTGTTTGAGGGATTTACCCTGTAGGTCATGTTTCATGGAGGATCTTAATAGAGACAAAATTAATCTGAGTCCAGAGAACAATGGTTTTCCATTATTTCAGGAAGAGAAACCATGTCTATAGATGACCTATCATACACATCAGGCAACAGCTCCTGGGTCTTCAGATGCTTAGTCTAAAAAATCTTTGGACCTTCATTTACATAAATATCCTGAAAAATATGCAAACAACAATAAACTTCAAGGAGTTGATGCAGTCAAACAACAGGAAATTCCATTAATGTGAATAGGCTAAATTGGATTAAAAGTTCATGAGTAGTAACCAAGAATCACTATCTGAGAAACAGAATCATGCCATCACATGACATAGACCACTTTTTTTCTGCAAAAGTATAACTTCTTCTAAAATCATTCCGTATCCTTTACTTTTAGGAAACAGTCTAAGTTACCTGCACCTGACATTTTCATATATACAGATAAAAAGTACGGAGAGCTTTAACAAAAGCATAGATCAAAATCTTCAAAGCCAGTCATACATTTCTGTTGAGCTTTCAGGAAGAGCCCTGGATGAACACTTCTTTAAATGGGCATTGGTACATTAGTGTATACAGAAATACAGATTTCTTAGAATCATTTGCATGTATTTTCATTTTCCATTGAAATTAACTGTATTTATTGTCAAACATTTTCTTTGAAAATATTCCAAATGATACTTTGCAGCTATATTTTGCTAGCTGAGGTATAAATAAGCTCTGTGCAAAATGTGTAACAGAGTCTTCTCCTTCTTCCAAATCTGGTAGCTGGGGAGTTAATAGCTCTTGGAAAAAAAACAAACTCCATTATGCCAAATTTTATAACATGCTTGCAGCAAAAATGACTTTTTATGTCAGAAGTGTTAGGGAAATGGCATGGTCTCAAACATTACTCATGGCACCAGTAAATTTTGGAAATAAATGCTGTCATCTGCTATCCTAATCCTCCAGTTCACTGTCATTTCAGGAGGAGAAATTATCATCATACAGTACCCAAAAAGCACTAATTTTATAAGAAAAAATGTGTTAGGTTTTCTTATTTACGTGCTGTAAAGATGTGATGGCACACAACTACAGCAGATGGATGTGTCTCATTACAAAGCTAGCAGTTTCTTGGAAGTTCAAAGTACAAATTAGTTTAAAAGAGGAACAAAATGGAAAGGAATGCAATATATAACATAAAGATTCAGTTCCCATGATAAACAGTTTACAGGAAAAAAAAGCTAAATTAGGTAAAGAATTATTGGGCCTCTTCAGTTATGGTCCATAAGAAGTTTGGGTTACAAGTTTCTTTCATCTCCTCGTAGCAAATATAATTCAATTGTACATATTTTCAATATTAACACAACTAAATTTGTGTTAGGAGTAGAAAATAGTCCATTTTCCCCTTTTAAACCATTTGCATGCTCCTAGACATAGGAATAATTGCAGAATTATAATTTCAGTAATTGCTCAACACAGTAAAAGATATCTCAGAGGTAGTAAAGTATCAAGAAGATGATGTGTTGGGCACATTATTTGGAGAATCACAGAATATTCTGAGTTAGAAGGGAACCACAAGCATCATTGAATCCAGCTCTTCAGTGAATTGCCCATACAGGGATTGAAACCACAACCTTGGTGTTATTAGCATCATGCTTTATCTTGATGCCTAATGACATGGTTTTCCTAAAGGTTTTCTCTTTGTGTTATACAGACAGCCTAAACTTGCTAGATTTGCAGTAAAATCTCCAAGGAAGCTGGAACAGGTTTTATTGAAAATAAAACAACCAACCAAACAAAACCAACAAAAATTTCTCTCAAAGGTCTGGTAACATGTCTATATCTTGGACTCTTAACTACTTTCTCAGTTTTTTTCTGCAGCATGTACCAACATGAAGAAAAGGACATTTATATGCATTTTTCTTAGTACCTTTTCCCTTCAATATTTCTTTTATCAGAGGGCATTTTCCTCTCTGAAAAAAAAAATCAGGTCAACATAACACCTTTTAGATTATCAGTAATAGTGTACAAGTCAAGAGTAACAGCTTTGAAAGAGAAAAAAAAAAAGAAAGAAAATGTGGGATAACTTCAGGGTCTAGTCCTGGCAAGAACTTTGGAAGTGTGTATCTTCCTTGATATTGTATTTTTTGAACTTGCCATTAACATTTGCTGTTCCCAAAATTAATAGCATGTTATACTATCTGCATCAAAATAATTCTCTCCCTATTTTGCATGCTTCCCAGGTCTTTAAACAAATTCTGTAGATGTTTGGACTTTACATTTTTTATTATATTTTTCATGTACTATTAGTTTGAAAAGCTGTTTTAATTATCATACTTATTATGATGAAATGGAGTTGGTTTAGCCTGTTAGGAAAAAGGGCTGTTGTGTAATTACTGATACATGACTGAACTTTTCCTTGAACCATGCAATTCCTGCACTCTAATTAGGACTCCATATCTCATTTACATAATTTTTTAATACACTGATGGGATGGAATATTCTTTTCTCAGGACTGGTGAACAGTTCATTAATAGCAGTATAGGAATTAGAAATTCCTTGTGAAGATAGCTCTCACTAGCGCTAGCCCTTCTGCTGCATCCCATCTAGTCTGTTCTGTTGAACATGAAGTTTCAGTTCTCTCTGGCCTCTTGCTTCTGAATATTCAAGCTGCTTATAAACAACAAATTTACCAGCTCAGCTTCTCAAACCATTTACAGTGTAATAAATATTCTAGCACTCAGCTGAATGAGATATGGAAAAGTGTGATGAGTGAAGGATGTTTAGAGGTGTGTGGGTTATTTTTAGTTCATCTCCACATTGACATATTATTTCCTGAAGCTTTCTCTTATCTATGTCCTCATACTGAATTCCTTACCATGGTATCTCAGGGTTTCTGTTTCTTTGGGCATTATTAAAAATTAGAGAAGTCCTGATCTAGGCAATTCTAACCGGCAGTCACAGAAACTGATATCTGTACCTTGTACCCTTGCCCAGAAAGAGAAGGTCCCAAGGGCAGAATGAAACAGGAGAGATGTGGTGGGCATTTTAAGCACATGGCTGAATGGCAGCAGCATGAATTAGCCTAAATGAACCTCCAGGGTTTCTTCCTTCAGTCTTTCCCCTCCTATTAAGGACTGCCCCATATTTCAGCACCTGACAGATTTTTTGATTCTCTAATAGTACCTGAAATTGACATTTTCATCTGAAGTCTGTCAGTGAAGGTTCTTGTATCCTTTTGATTACAATTATCATTTTCCTGGAACATAGAAGCAAATCATCAAAGCTGTTAAATCCACTACTCTGATATTTCATGTGGTCTAGATGCTGAGACAGTTAAACTAGTTATCTAACACTTGAGAAATGAAATTTTGTATACAAATACATGAATCACACCTTTTGCTCATTATAATATCATATTTAAAGATATTTAGGAAAGTCCAAATTATTTTTTGCTAAACTCTCTCCACCAGAGCAAAACCTGACATATCTGTTCCCAGGTGTTATTTGCCCTTCTCATTACACTATAAATATCTTAATACTTCTAGATTTCTTAGGAAGAGGCCTTTTACAATGAATTTATCTTTTAATTTCCTTTTTATTTTTAATATTAATGCCAGATGGGTGCTGTATATCAGAAATAGCCTGGCCAGCAGGACCAGAGCAGTGATTGTCCTCCTGTTTTCAGCACTGGTGAGGCTGCACCTCAAATCCTGTGTTTAGTTTTGGGCCCCTCACTACAAGAAAGACATTGAGGTGCTGGAGCACATCCAGAGAAGGGCAATGAAGCTGGTGGAGGGGTTGGTGCACAAGTCTGATGAGGAGTGGCTGAGGGAGCTGGGGTTGTTTAACCCGGAGAAAAGGAGGTTTAGGGGAAACCATTTGCTCATTGCAATTACCTGAAAGGCAGTTGTAGCCAGGTGGGGGTCAGCCTCTTCTCCCAGGTAACAAGTGACAGGATTAGAAGAAATGGCCTTAAACTGTGCCAGGGGAGGTTTAGATTAGACATGAAGAAAAATTGCTTCACTGAAAGGGTGGTCGAGCATTGAAACAGGCTGCCGAGGCAAGTGGTAGAGCAAAAATCCCCGGAAGTGTTCAGATAACGTGCAGATGTGGCACATAGGACACACTTAAGGCACGGTTTAATGGTGGACTTGGCAGTGTTGGAATAATGGTTGGACTTGATCATGTTAGAAATCTTTTCCAATGCTAATGTTTCTATGATTCTATGAATAATGGCTTCAAGTAAAATTGTGTATCTCCATTAAAATTCTTAACACCTATGGAATCATACCCTCCAGCAAGGGAAAATTATATGTTTCTGTCTTACAACACTGTGGAAACTCATCCTGCATTGCTGTAGAAGAGGACTGATTATGTGTATGAATATGATAACATTATTGAAATGTTGGATGCTTAGATTTTTTTATGGACTCTTATACTGCTTTATTTCAGTACTTTACTATTTTACAGTGATGGTGATGAGCATTATTACCACTTTTTAAGACTGTGCTATATCTTTAATATATTTAAACAGTACATATATTATCACAGAACATCAATGCAACCAAAGTCAATGAGGAATCCTTGTTAATCTCAGTGATTTGGGGTCACACTGGGACAGAATTACATTTTCATATACGTGCTTTCCAAACTGAAGAGAGACTTCCTCTCAATGGTCTCACTTCACAGCTCCTAAGCACAATAATTTGCAAAGAATGGTTGCTATACTTATGGAAGGAAATTAAACTAGTTATTACCTCTGGTAAGTACTTTCTATTTCACATAGTTCAGAAATGTAGTGTCCATTAAAACCTTTCATTATGAACCTGCTAATTAAATACTTTGCAACTATTGTTTAAAATTTATTCATCACGATGTTGATGCAAATTTGCCTCTGTTTCTATTAATGCTCTTTGATGGTAAGGCAGGTGTATTGTCTGCATATATCTGACCAAATTAAAATCTAAATTACTCCTTTGTGTTCTCCCATTTTAGTTATTTGGTGAAGCAGATTATTTATTTGTGGATTTCAAATGGTAAAAATATAATTTCTTTTAAGGGCATCAAAATCATAGGAAGGGAATGCATTCTGAGACATTCAACCATACAGAGGTCTTGTGAATCTCTTGAAACTCTGTTATTGTCTGCAAACAGGAAAAAAGTGCCATTGTATTAAAAGTATTGATAAAATAAAATTAGTTCACTTCAATTATTTAATAATTTGAATATCCTTAAGTCTTTCACATCTGTAGAGAGTTTTCCAGTAGTAGGCAGTCACTGGGAAAACAGCTTCTTTTAAGCCTTTTGATGGTAGGTATTCGCATGCTAGAGAAAACTCTTCATATAAATGAGAGAGGAAAAGAGACTCAGTCAGAGAAAATAAGATAAAGACAAAGGTTTATAAACCTGAGAAGAAATCCGTAAACATCTATGCAAAAATAGCTTGTGCAGTTACATTAATTAATGTATAATTTTGAAAACTGAAAGTCTTCAATTATCAAAAGAAAACGTATTTTGAAACAGGTTGAAATCTTGGAAAGAAAACTGGAGCAATTGAAACCAGTTCCCTGCAGTCAAGCCTTATAATCGTTTTCATAACTTCTTTGAGTACCCTCCTTAAACCAGTTCAACATAAAACTGTATTAACAACAAAGTGCTCAGAAATCTTATTTCTTAGCTTACTAGCAACCTGGTTCTATTTCTCGTCAGTTCTCACACATTTTTCAGATAATATCTTTCTTTTTCATGAGCAGATGTCCTGCCTCCTTGGTGTTTACCCAGGTGATCACATATCAAGAGAACACTCTGGGAACTTCAGCTTTCCAGTAGCTCCTCTCTCTAGCAAGCTGTTTCTCATATCCCTATTTCCATGTACCAGCTTTACAAGCCAGGAAGAAGTTGTGGTGCTGACATGCAGGGAATGCTCTCATGCAAAAGAGAGAGGAGATGGAGCTTAACTCTTCTGCTCATGCCTTCTCCCTCCACCTCCCCATGGCACGACTCATGTGAAAGGAGAGCTCAACAGGAATCACAAGTGGTCACCTACTTGATTTATACTTTTTTTACCTGTAAAGAAGAATAATGTCCTCTGAAAGCCTTCACTAGGCTAAACAGGCCAAGATCTTTCAACCTGCTGAGCTTCTCCATTCCTCATCACCCTCTTTATTCTCCAAAAGGAGACTCATCAGCACCTGACGCTGTACTTAACATGTTCTGGGTATAGGAAGGACCCATCTTATTTCACCAAAATATGACCGCAGTGAGAGTGAGAGTACCCAAAACTAGACACTCAACATGTATATAATATCGTATTCCATATAATGAAAAGAACCCCTTGTTTTCAGTATCCTTCAAAACAGGCTTGTTGTGCAGTAAGTAATATTTTTTAAAGTATCAGTTTCTTCAATTGTTTAACATGTCTCATGACCACAGTAACCCTAGATAAGCATTCAGTATTTAAATAGTGTGCAAATAATAAAATGCAACTTTCTAATTTTCATAATAATGTATGTATCAGCCATAGTCTAACTGCTAAGACAGAACAGCACTCCTAATTATACCCACTGTGAATTTTTGCTTTTGGATAGTGTATGAAGTGGCTTTGTGTGTTTATAAATTGCTAGATCCAGGTGAGCTTCACATTTCTACAGGCTGAACTCACATTAGTCCTTTGACCTATACTTTTAATTTGGCATGGAACTACTGTAAGCTACATAGTGAAATTAATGAGGCTGTTGCAATTGTGCATGGCAATAATCAACAGCCGCTTTATTGTTGGAAAGTGTATTAAATCCATGCAAGATGTGAATTGAGAAAAGCTTCGTTTCAAAAAACCATCTGATGTGCGTACACACATTTTGTCAGAAAATAAATAAGATTGTAAAGAGACATGCTAAATGAAAGGGCTAGGCTCATCAGTTATTTTGATCTAGTCTTTGAAAATAAAAAAAAAAAATCTTGTACATTAAGTGCTAAGAGAAATTCAGAGCTGAAGTATAATCCACAGTAACAAACAGAAACAGAAAAACAGCAATCAGTCATCTGTGTAGTGGCTTTTCACCATACTAAGGCAGAGCTAGAGCCTTTCTCCCGAGCTGTGATCCTGTGCACTGCAAAACAGCCATCTGTCCTGATACACCCATAGACTGACACAGGAAAAATGTGCTGCAGTGTGACAGAGAAGCCAAAGGCCTCCTAGAAGACACACTCAGATGCATTCCCCAGTGGAATGAGGAGAAGAATCAAAGTAAAATTTTTATGTTGAGATAATAACAGTTTAATAATTGAAATTAAAGTAAAATACAGTAATAATTGTAAAAAAAAAAAAAAAAAAAAAAACAACCCAAAAGGTAAAAAACAAACGATGCACAATGCAAATGCTCACCACCCACTGACCAGTGACAGACCCGCCCTTAGCAAAAACAGATTGGCCACCCTTCTGGGAACTCCTCCCTTATATACTGGGCATGATGTTCTGTGGTGTGGAATATCCCTTTGGTCAGTTCGGGTCACCTGTCCCAGCTTGTTCCCTCCCAGCTTGTTTTTTTTGCATACCTCCTCACTGGCAGAGCATGAGACAAGAAATAAAAAGTCCTTGACTTAAGTTAAACACCACTTAGCAAAAAACCAAAATATCAGTGTGTTATCAACACCATTCTCATTCTGAATCCAAAACACAGGACTGTTACAGCTACTGAGAAGAAATTAACTCTATCCTAGCTGAAACCAGGACAGTGATGATAAGCCCCAAGAGGTAAAAAGAGTGGCTCCAGTTCCTTTTCAGTTCCTTTCCAGTTCTTTTGCTGGTATTTTATCAAAATAGCTTTGTTCAGTAACATTATAGTTAGTACATTATATGTGGCAGCTAGAAATATACTTTGATTCATTACAGTTATTTGACTCATCAGTCAAAACTGTCGAGATCTGTCTTTCTTCTTTCACAGGGCAGGAAAATGAATTGCTAGAAGTCTAAGTTCTTGTTATAAAAGTGCTGGAACATAAATTACCTTAGTGTCATATGTTAGCAGTTGAGATAATGCATCTGGTAATATCTAGATACATGAAACTATCCACATGGATTATTATAAGGCTGAATAAATTCTTTGATCCTTATTGTCCATATAAGCTATTAACTGGCCATTTCATTCTCTTGAATCTAGGTGCTATTCTACATTGTTTTTCCCTGTCCTACTCCCTTGTTCCCACAAACACTTTGTTCTTATCCATGTAAGCAGTGTGCAACAAGTAGGTGTTGAAGGCAGGAAGCAGCTGGTTAGGAACACATAGGTAGTGCTTTATCATCTTTAGGGGCTACACACCATAAAGTCCAGTAATTGAATTCACACACTAATACGCTCAAATACTCTCATGCAGTGCTTCTAAAAAAGAGTGGTGGCACTCCTGGCCCCAGAGTTTCCTACTCATATGGCATAGAATGTCTTTAATTTCTCCTAAAGCACCATGTCAAGAAATGGTGTTCCCAAGTGCTTAATGAAAGGGGCTGACCAGGATACAGCTGAATGACAGAGGGTTGTATCAGCTCAAATCTCCAAGTTATTTAATATTTAGCATTTCAGCCCTGTTCATTGTTCTGGGTAGGCTCAGACTCCAAGGGAACTTTTTGCAGTCCTATGTGCTCATTTCAATTTGCCTTTCAAACTCAAGTTTCAAATTAAAATTAATGGTGCCAAAAGAGTATAAATGCCCTACCCTCTTCATGCTTCCCCTCTGTGATCATCACCCACTGTGAACTGAGTGCACTATACTTTTAAACTTAGTGGCCCCTGTAAATATATCTCCCTTTATGAGACCTAAGGTACAAGGTTGTTCAGCTACTGTGTTATCTCCAAAGTTAGTAATAAATAAATTATGTACAGTACAGTTCAATGTATACAGTGTTTCAGAATGACTCCGCTACCTAACAATACACACAGACCCAGCATCCAAAACAGATGTGCCTTTTCCTTCAGTGTTTCTGTGAAATGCAAAATCATGCAATTAAAGTAGGTTTGCAGTTTTGCCCTTTGATCCCAAAATTACATTGACCTAATTTTTTGTTTGGTTAGTGTGGGTTTTTTTCAGGCTTCGCTTTTTTAGAGTGGAGGTGAGAGGTTCTATTTACTCACATATATTAACCATAGCACTTTAAAAAGTATATTTTTTCTTCTAAAGATTTTTATAAGTCTACCAGAGATGATGAAGTTTGTTCACTTTACTCCAAATAAACATATTCTCTTTCTCTTGTAGGTCGGCTACCTATATTTCTGTTCAGGACTGGAAAAGAGCAGCCTTTCATCAACCCTTTGAATTTGTGGAAAAGAGCAGAGTAGAATTACACATAAAGAGCAATAAAGTTCTTCATATACAGATTGGTGTACATTATCAGATTTTAAGCCTCTTTTATCTTCACCAGAACAATACAGAGGAACTTCGGGAATCTGAATGTTGTCCCAAAAATGAAACCATTTCCTTTTTTATCACCACTTCACATCTTTAGTATCTATGCATATCATATTAAAAACCTGTTAGGAGACACTTCATTTAAAAAAAAAAAGGACATTAACAAAGAAATAAAACTAGATATGACATCATCTGGTGGAGACTCTAGAGTACATGACAAGAAAAGAAAAATTCTCGTGTTTCAGAGATTTTTTAAAATGTCTAGAACTGCTCCTGCTACCACACCTAAACTGTACATTAGCATATACTTATTCAGTCAGAGTAGCTTGCACTTGAGCCGTGACCATCAAAGAGCAGCATGTCTAACACAGAATATGTGCCAGAGTAGCTGAGGAGCACTGAGTTAGCCGTGTGTCAATGGTAATTATTAAACCACAATGGTGTGCAGTATTTAGGTTATTTAAATAAGATTATTACAGGCAAAAGCGTTAACACGCAAAGACAAAGGAGCACGATGGAGCTACACATCACCTGTAACTGGAATCACTGCCCATGTGAACAGCTCTTGCATGTGTTGATGCAATGAATTTCTGAAGCACAGAGAATATGTACCAAGATTATTCATTCAAAATGAACGTGAATTTAAATGTGGTAGTATTCTTAGACTTTTCTGGTTTAGTTTCATTGAGCATTTGGATGACATAGATGATCACAGCAAATTTTCTTTTACTGAAATGCTCAAAAACACACTGTACAGTGTATGTTCAGTCACACGTATTTAATAAGATATTGTCCATATTAGTCATATGAATGACACAATGTAGCTATACTGAAATGAGCCAAACTTACAGATAAACTCGGACACAAAAGGTAGGGTTTTTGGTGACATAACTGTATTCCAACACTTATTGTCCGAAAAAGATTGCATTTAATTACCCTCACCTTTCTGGTGTTAACTAGAGTGCACAGGTTATACAGTCAATTTTTTAAAGGATATCTGAGAAGTAATCCAAAATCAAAAACATGGAATAGTAGTAAAACAAGTTTCCAAGAAAGCCTGTATCTTGCAGGAAGTCTATCTGTTATTTAGTGTTACACAGAGTGCTGGGGAAGAAATTAATCAGCCAAACAGCTTGCCTGTACCAATTTATAGGCTACTTGTGAGTAATATGTGGTTTGCTCACTTTCTCTTTGCCAACCATTATCTAACAGTGTTAAGTCTTCCTAATTAAAGAGATAATCCTTTAACTGTGAAATCTATATTCTATTATTTTCTCTATTTATTGTTCAAGCTGTCTTTTTTAAAGATGAGTCTTGACTTTCACTCTAGGTTGATTATTAGTTTCATCAAGGGAACTCTTTCAAAGCTTCTCTCCAAAAAGGAAACCTGCTAGATAAAATTAAATTATGTCTCTGGAAAAGGATAAGTAGGCTTTTTAATATTAAAGTAGATTGACATAAAACAGTGACACAAATACTAATGTAAATATAAGGCACAGTAAAATTTTCTGTACGTTCCGATTTGACTCTTTTTCATGTATGTTTTCAGGACATAGATATTTCTTAACAGATATATTTTCAAATACACATGATTAAACTTCTGATTTTGTGTTCTTCTTGGAGCTCTATACTGAAAACACAGTACAATAACTTCTAACACTCTGGAGTTTAAACTCCCCCTTCAGGGACAAGTGAAGCTAATTCTAAAAAAGAAGTAGCTGGTGTCCAGCCTTACTCTAAAACAAGGGAACTCTTTCAAAGCTCTTTCAAACCTTTTTCTGAGAGCACTGTGAGTTGCCAGTGTGACAGGATACTCCTGTGCTGAATGCAACATGAGATTCACAGGTTCTTCACACTTTCACTGTGCAGCAGCTTCCAGTTTTAGCTAGGAGTTTAATTAAAGATGAGACATGCTATCACAGAGATACAAGGATTATTGTGCCACCACCACCATTTCTCTCATGTATGAGGGACACATAGCATAGTAGCTGAGCAATAACATGTAATCCTCATTCATTGAAAAGGTGAAGGTAAAGCTCAGGCAACACAGTGACAGTGTTTGTCATGGCTGGAAGTCAGAGCTGTGGGAACAGAAAATGTTAACTGACTCGACAATTTGCATTTGCTCAACTCACTCATGAAGTTAACACAGTGCGTTTCAGCAGCACTTACCAGTCAGTCAGCCAGACAGGCCATTAAAGCACATCTATTTTCCCTCCTCTTTGCACCAGCTGTTTGCTAAAATAATACTAAGTAGTAGGATAAGGAAAAAATAGTACTTCAAGTAACCCTCACTAGGCATTTTTGAATGAAATCCCTGCTATTTTTAATTTAGAGTATGTGTTAAAATCACTAAAAATAAATTGCTACTCCACAGTGACAAGCTTGGAGGCTAAATAAGTTTTTTAGAGGAAATCTTTGAGCTAGCTGCAAGGCAGGAAGAGAAAATTCTCTCACTTGCTGGAATCTGTGCATTAAACTTTCTTATCTGTTTATTTAGCCATGCCTTATAACAAGGGCAGATACATATATTAACAAGGCCTGCAAATAAGACATACGCCAGCTTTTTATTTGGGCAAAATAGAGAATGAGGAAAAAATATATATATATCCTGTTGAATTCTGTGTTTGTATGATTGAACTGATGAAGCAAAGATACATTAACCTTGCTTTCATTATTTAGGAAGGTATTGTCCTTTGTCACTTTTCTTGTTTTTTCCCGTGGTGAATGAGCAAGTTTTAGTTCATGAAGCCATAGTGAATCTCTTCATTGCAGCTCCTTCTTCTTTCTGTTTTCATTATAAAATGGTCAGAAACAGGTCTCCTCCTTATAATAAAAAAGGGTGTGGGGTTTTTTAAGTGAAATTCCCTTTCTTGTGCCCTGCCTTTTCCATCCTTTAGATTCACAGGTTATTTCACATCTCAAAAAAGCTACCAGGCCTGTTTTGTTCTGTACACTATTCCCTCTCTAAAGAGCACTGTAGCCAGTTACCACTTCTTTTAAGTTCTTAGTCTTTTGACTAGTTTTCCTCTTATTTTATCCCACTCTGAATCTTAGAAGAGTTTAATGTGCTGTTCTGAGGTGATGACCCCATATGAAAAACACTGTAGACTTCAATAGAGCCTTTATTACAAGATCAGACACATTAAGTGTATTTTTATTCTCCTGCTCTTTTTTCTTCTTTTTTTTCACCAAAAAATGTCTGTTATGTTTCTGAATGAATTGGTAAAAAAATGTTCTGGCTCCTGCTTTTTTCTACAGCAATGTAACTCCACTGGGATTTATCTTTTGCTTATGAGCATCCCCTACTGTCCCTATTAGAATGAGCTGCTCACCCTATCAGGATTCTGCATACAGCAATAATCTAATTAAGACTAATTCCATAATATACATATATACCATAACAAGAACAATGTAATATAATCCATGTAATATTAAATTCATTTTACCCAAATCTATGAATATGCACCCAAATGCCAAAGTTGTGAGAGCCAAACTCTTTAAAAGGAAGTAAGAAAATGTTCAGCAAATGTGACCAAGGAATTTATCAATCAGAAATTCAATTCAGAAGTGCTGTGAGTAAATCTTTCTGTAAAGAATCAATGAACAGTGATAGTTGTGCCTTTCAGGTTTATACTTTTACAGTATTTTTTGTGAGATTCTTTAAATAGCCTTAGTTGTATTTTTTCTGCTAGTAGTACCTCGCTCCCCAGATGGCTAAGATACAGCACATCAAAACAAACTGCTGCCTTCTGGTGCTTTTGCTCTGTCAGCTGCCTACTTTGCAACACTTGCATATATATGCCAAATGCCTATCTAACACATCTGAGAAATGCCAGTACAATACACTGAGATCTGCAATAAAATTTTATTAATGGGTTCAAGACCTGTACTTACATTATGAAAACAGATATCATTAGGCAGCAGGTTCAGTTCACTTCAGGTTTAGATTTAAAGTTATGAAGATCCCTGAAAATTTCCAATAGACTGGTATAATATACATAAAATAATAAGTAGAGCTGGATCCTACAGAATTTTAACAACTCATTTCAATACTAACCACGCAAGAATACTTCAAAACTTATTTCAGCTTCAGTTATGCCCTCACTAACACAGGAAAATTAACTTTAATGACACAGGACTCAGCAAAGACTATTTAAAATAGTTTCTCAGTTGCAAGGTAAAAATATCTAGACCAAGATTGACTATACTATAGTTGTATAATAGATGTGCATCACTTGAGTACTAAGATGCAGGTCAATGATTTAAAGAGAGTGATGGATTCCAGTGCAGTGAATGGATTTATTAGAGCACAGTATAAATGGCTGGATGACTCTCTTTTTTCACAATTTTTCTTGACCTGTCAAGTTGTTGTCTTTATGAAGATCAAATATTTATTGTTTCTTGTATAACTCAACATTGCCTTCATGATGTATGCTTCAGCTTAAATATTATCATGTCATCCTTTGTATCTCAGAGGTCTGATGCATGTAACAATGAAAATCTAAAGACTAAATTGTTTATGTTGACATCAGTCAAAATCAAAATGCATTGCCATGCCTCTGACCAAGTCACCAAAAGACAGCTATGAAGATGAAGGTACCTCACATTACAGTTGAATAAGAATACATAAAGACCTTTTTCCTTTCATGAAATCTGTTGAATAATTGATCAAGGGAAAGTTTAACTTGGATTTATCCAAAGGAACGTGCAAGATACTTTGTGACAAAACAGAGTTGTTGTCAGCATTACTTTTTCACTGTTACTATTATTATACAATATGTGCTTACATAGTATAATGACAGTTTAAGCTATTAAGTTTTACGCTTTTTTTTCTTTAGACTTTCTGTTATATATGTCAGAGAGAAAATAAAAACATGATCAAAGCAGCTGAAATTATTTGAAGTGTTTTTACCTCCAAACACAGTAATAATTTAAAGCCTTTTTCTTTAAAAGTTTAAAGGTAATGTACCGGCGGCATCAGATATCCCAAAACATAATATTGAGGTTATGAATATTTGAATTAGAATGGTAAACTGTAAGCTCACTTGATTTCCTTTCACTGTTGTACAAAATAAAAATATTTTCAGTCACACAGTGTCAAGACCTGTATTCATGTGCCCTAGTTTAGGTATTTAAAATCTTTGTGTCTGAGTCATCTTGGAAACACCATAATGCAGATAAACCAGCATTTTCAGAAGGTGGTTCATGTTGTCTATCTTAACTATCAGGAAAACCAGCATACCCTCACAAAATGCTAGTTTTTCTTGAGTGATTAATATATGTCTCTGGCTGGGTTAAACATGAAAGTCTAACTCCTGTAAGTATAAAACTAGGTGAATATTTTTATCCAACCATTCTCTCCTCAGTACAATAAATTATCCTCTCTGTGTAGCCCTCTGAAATACCTAAAATGTTTGCTAATGTATCTGCTAAAATTGATTTTAAACATGGTTAGACAAAACAATAATCCACAACAAAGATGTGACTGACTTATCCATGCCAGTATTTTCTTAAATTCCAAAATCTGCCTTCAAGTGAACAGAGTTTGAAAGACTAAGATGGGAATTTGATAGGATTAAACAAATCCTACATGTATTGCATGTTGTGATATAGGATTTCAGCTATTTTGTAAAATCATAGAAACACTAGCTGGAAGTTATCTCTCTACATGACCCACTTTGAACAATAATCACGCAAAAGTTCATCTGCTTCTCCTGCATGGAGCAGGACTATTGAGAGAATTAGACTGGTTCAGTCATGGCTTTCTGTAATGTAGTCTCGGAAACCCCAAGAAGGGAGGAAGACTCCCTGCGTCTCTCTAGGAACTTTTCCAAAGTAGAAATATCCTTACAGTGAAGACTTTTTTCCTAATCTGCATCCTGAACCTCTCAAGATACTGCTTGTGGCTGCAGCACTTACCCCCTCTAAAAACAGTTTGAGTCCACCATTCTTGTAAATCCCCTTCCATCAGCAGCAGTCTGTGATCAAAAAGATGAAGTCAATGGCAATGTATATGCAGTTCATGTGCTTTCTATATACTAATTAAATGGAAGATATTTCTGCTTCTGCTTTCTAAATTTGGGGCTTCAAGGAAAAGAGGAGAGCAGCAGTTGCAAACTTCTATCACTTCTTGCTGAATTCTACAACATAAAATCTTTGCTGGAACAGTTTTACTTTAAAATTTCTGGGGTTTTTTTTCTGATTGAACAGCTCAGACCAGTTTAAAATTAAATAAATCCATCTCAGAAGTGAAAAAAAGTGCTGAAGCATGAGTAAGTGAGTGAGACCATATCAGCTGGCTAAACTCAGCTATACACTCATTTTCTACAACAAAATTCAATCAAATTCCCCATATCCTGAGTAGGCCTGCTGCTATTACTGCTGTTAATTCTACTTCTGATGTAAATAAAGAAGATAAAGGAAGTGTTTTATCACCTCATAACGATGGTGCTGCTTACACAGCAAGGAGCATTTATTCTAGTTCAAAGAACAATATTTTGAATGCACCAAATACTGCTTGTTATAAGAAGAGAGAATTCTAACAATCTCTTAAACCTATATTAAATGCTTTAGCAGCTGTAAGTAGTATGTTTCTACAAGATTGGTGTCACACAGAAATACAAAAATAAGAACACTGAGTAAGAAAATAAAGATATAGCTGCCCTGAAATATAAGTAGGTCTTGAGAGCAACATACTTTTTATTCAAGGATTATTTTGAAAATACAGGATAAATTTTATCTGTAAAATAGACTTGCATTACACCCCAAATTTTGTCTGTCTTCACAAACATCAGAACAGTAGTTTGTCACAAGTGTTCAAAGAAAGAGAGGTTTTAACTTTCATGTTGACAAATATAAATTATTCTGTGATTTTGTAAATCTGTAGAGTACAGAATCTTGAATATTAGACTATAGAGTTTTGAATATTTTTGCCATTCAAGTGACAGAAATAATTCTAGATGGTTTATCAAACTAATAGCCAACAAAAAAAAACCTACTAGAAAATCTAACAAAATACAGGAGTAACTATATACTTGTTTTTAAAATCATATTTCTTTTGAGTAACTCACTTTTCTAAAAAAACTATGATCTTTTAATCACATTTTACAAAGACAGAATACATGAATGATTGTGTGCTGTTTGAGAAAATACAGCTGTGATGTCATAGTTAAAAGAGATGCTTATTTTTCACCAGGCACACTCCTGCATCCATGGGTGGTGACAGGTATTGCTACTGTGTAATGCAATTTCCTCTCTAGCCAAAATAAAGGGGAATTGTGTGCATGGTCTAGAAAAAAAAACTAAGTGAGTTATTTCACCAGTTTGGACATAAAGGCAAAATTTACAGTCCAATCAATGCTTTTGACTATGATCATTATTAGTTGGTAGTAAAATGGACCATGGACTATCAGCTGGCCCTGAGGGTGAGTAGCACACCATGGCTCGTAACTTCATGGCTCTAGTCTCACCCCCACCAAAACAATATGGCCTCATCGTTACTGACTTTGGGAATGCTCCCTCATAAGTATTTCTTATTCAAAAGACTCAAAAATAAGCAAAATTCAAAATATGTGATATCTTCATGTCAGCATCTCATCTGTCACTTGTACCCAAAAGAAAAACTACATAGAAACAAGCAAGTCCACTATCAGAGTCCACTGCAGATGCTTCCCCTGGGAAGACAAAAACACACCCCTGCTTTCCTCCCTGAACTCCCTGAATATCCCATCACATTATGTGAAAGAAAGGGAACCTTTAGTCATTTTGCCAAGCAAAGCCTGGTTTTGTAAAATCAGAATTAGCAATTAATGCTATCATTGTTTTATCACCTTTCTTTATTAAGAATATGTCTTGGAGGAGGCAAAAAGGATAAAATCAGATTGCCAAGAGCCTAAGTAAACCAGACTTTGGCAAATAAACTTGGATTCTCTAGTCATGTAATTTAATTGGTAACTTGAGTTGAAAACTTGAGTTGAAAAATTTGGAGGTTTTAGAATATTAAAGGAGTGAGATTTTGGTAAAGACTTTCAAGCAAAAAAGCAGGAAGTTGATGTAGGAACCTGATACCATTTCAGATAGGATTATATGATGATGCTGCCTCCTGTAACAAGGCGTTTGGACAAGGATCAAAGAAGTCTCTTGAACATTCATAGTTTTTCTTTTTCAGCTTTTAAAAACACACTTCTATTTCAGTGTAGAAAAAAAAAATCCTAGTTTTCCCCTACAGCATGAATAGAGCCTTAAATAGTAGGAGCATTACTTTGTCTTTGATTTATCTTTCAGTATTACTCAATCATTTATGTTTTAAATGATATGTGAACAGTCTATCGCAAAATTAATGCCACTATTTTATTTCTAAGGATTACATTATACATAATGAGCTAAACTCTATAGCTCTTATAATAAACTAGCATTTGCATTAGAAAAATAAATTTTCTCTTACTGATGACTGCCTTTTTTTCCTGAAATGATTTGCACACAACAATTTCTTCTAAGGAGAGAAAGATGTAGTTAGCTAATGTAAGCTAAAGCAGCTGGATTTAAAAAATGCACACAATAGTAGACAAAACTTCACTGTCATGGGGTGATTCATTCTATGTTTTATTTCCTTCTAGCAATTTCCTAATTAAAGTCTGGAGTTTTAGAAGCATTTTTTGTTCTGAAATTGCATAGCAGTGATGGAGTCACAAGAGGTTACCAAGGTGAACACTAGTATGGCTCTGTGAACACTTCAAGCTTGCATAAACTTGTATAGTCTCTAAACTTACCCTCACCATTCCGCAGCAGTCCTTTACTCTCTCCCCCTTAAGTCAGCAAAAGCACTTAAGGAGATATGCAAAAGCCAGACTGTTAAATTAAGCTTTCCACCACCACCACCACCTTATTTTTTGCTGGGTTAGTTTTAACCTAGCTCTGTTCTTGACCTTGTTCACTGTCCAGCTACATGGATACTAATCAGCATTAATGACTGCAGACAAAAGAAGGAATGAGCACCCACAGTTATGCAGAGTGCTAATCCAGTTCTTTCAGTATCAGATTAAAAACCTCAATGAATCACAATGTAAATTTTACAGAGAACATGTCTGTAAAACATGCCACTGAAAATAAATAATGTCATGTCTCATACGACAGTCAACATTCTTCATCACAGAATCACTTAAGTTCAAAATTTAAAAATAATAGAATAGTATTATGCCATCAAAACCCAAGAAATGCTCATATGACATTCAAGTATTTGTTCAGAACATATTTTTTCCCGCATTATATTGATATATTTCCCTGTGCAACAAATAATCTCCAAACAGAGATTTCTATGTGCTGCCAAAAGAAAGTGTGACTACTTGGTGGTAGTCAGAGATGAGAATATTGTCTTCAGAACGTGGTAGGGTTAGAGCTTAGCAGAAAGCTTTTTACTGATCTCCATACCATACATTTTGTTCTATTTCTAATTTTATTGTTTTAAATTTTATTTAATTGTATATTCAAATTATGAAGCTTATTAATTTGTTTTTTGCTGTGTTTCCTGATTCTGTGGCCCATTCACATGTCAGATCATTCCTCAAAGCTAACACTAATTGTGAATTTAACTGACATGTATAGTGAAAATCTCAATGACAGGGTATTTTTAACACATAGCAGCAGCTTCAATGTTAGTCCTCTTCAGTATTAATTCCTGACAGTTATTGTCCCATTTAACTTAGAATAGAATTTTAAATAGAGATGTTATCATCTGATGACTAAATGTTCCTTTTTATCTCATTTGTATCAATTGTCAGTGCACAGAGGCATTACCATGATCAATTCAAATGTATGAATAGTTGTGCCACCCATGAAAACTGTCTCAACAGAATAAAGCACTGATGAAATGCCTGTTCTTTTGTTTTAATTTTTACTGACATTCGCTGCTAAGGAGCCTTATAGGAACTTGCAGTTTGGACCATGAAGTGCTGGACTGTAGAATAATTCAGAAGTTCTGACTGATTAGAAAACCCCTTTTCTAGTAGCTTGGCATGGCAAGCTTTTGAATATTATATCTGAGTCACATATTTCACTGAACCATTCTAAGGGATGAATATTAGAAATATTAGGGGAAAAAGTAGAAAAGGAAACTTAGCCTCTTATAACAATAAATTCATTGAATGACAAACCTGATACCATGATCTAATCTCACTATAATTATTTTAAAGAAATTAATAATCTTCTTTCATTTGACACTTCTTTTTTTTTCCCTGTTTTTCTTTTTTTTTTAATGCTTACGCAAAAAGAGCTGGAATGTCAGCATTCAAGTTTTGTGTTTTCCAGATAAGCTAGAGGTAAACTCCTGGACTCCAGTAAGCAGTGTGTGAACAGGACACATGCCAAGCCTTTGCAGGTGTACCAGTACACAGCTCACACCTGTGCTGTCAGTGCCTGGGAGCACTCACCAGCTGCCCAGCCACAGCTGCCCCTCTCCCCAGGAGGCTTCTCCTCTCTTGCACTTTTGGAGATGGGCAAAATTTATCCCTCAAGAGCTCAGAGACTGAAGCAAAAAGTTTTATTCAATCAATCTGTCAGATCCTGGGCTCTTACAGAAAGCACCCTGGTTGAGGAAAGTTGTCCTTTTATTGGCTGAGATGTTTCTAGAACCAAAGTCTCCTTCAAAGGAAACCTTGAAAAGACCCAGTCTTATGTCCTCACTCCAACACTGTTAATTTATTTGCCACAGAAAGCTGTCAGACTTTTATCTTCGTGTCCTCATTTTGAATAAAGGTTCACTTACACTTGAAAGGCATCCCAAGTGAGCTAGGGAACTGCCACTACAACATAAATAACAGGCCAAATTTAGGAAAGTGCCTCCTTAGAAATGCACTCTTGTGCACCCTTGATTTTAGGTGCATGCCTCAGAATCATTGTTAGATCTCAGCTTCCACAGTCATTAATAAAATCTTATCAGGTATTGGTTTTGCTGCGGTTTGGTTCTTCCAGAATGTGGAAACCTCACCTCTTGATATAAAGATATTATTTCTTCTTAGAAGATAAAGATTTTTTTAATTATGTTATTTAAAAAAAAAGAAACATTTAGTGAAAAAATCAACTGTTGCTGTTAAAGTGCTTTGGAAGCAAAGAGTCACTTGTTTAATTCAGGATATAGGAAAGAGCAAGGAATTTCATTCACAGATCCCTGCACTGGGTCCAGCTTGGAATCTAACTGAAGTATGAAAGATTTATAGTCTGGTCTTGGTTTAATACTGATGTTTGGTTTTAAGGAGAACTCCCAGTCTCAGTAACTAGCTATTGCAATAAAAATTTGAAGCTCAGTGCACCTCTGAGATATTTTAATTTACACTTAAAGCTATTCATATGAAATAGTTCTGTAGATATAAAATCTATCAATATCAACTGAACCTGTCATAGCAAATAAATTAATGCAAAGGGGGGGAGGCAGGGGCGGAGGCAGGTGGGGAGTGCATATTTTTGACAAGTTAAAATACTCCCTTTCCAAAGTATCACAGCAATAAATATAATTGCACAGCTCAAAGTTAATTTGGGGATTATAACCAAGCACACAAAACCAAAATCGATTTCTTTACAACAGAATTCCCAACAAAACAGATTGTTAAGGAGGTAACTTTTTTCCTAGCCTTTTTTTTTTTTTTGCAAAAGACGAATTTTCAAGAACAAAAACCTCATTTTTAATTTTTTTACAACCTTAAAAAGCTTTTCAATATATAGCTGATCATTATTGTTTTGCTTGCTGGGTAGCCTGTATAAAATTGCTTCTGGTGCCTTGCCACCTATACTTTAGAGATGTTATTAAAATTATAGAGATTAAATAAAATAGCCTTAAATTATGTTTCCTTATTGATATTGAATGTTTTAGAATCAAGTAATTATATAATTGGTTTCAATTGCATAAAATGGAGCCATTTCATATTGCTTCAAAGTAAATATCAGTATTGTAAGTGATTTAATTTATTAATATACCATAGGCAAGAGCAGACTATCTCACCAATATAGTAATTCACAATAGATTAGGTTATGCTTTTTTCTACTCTTCCATGCAGAAAGTAATAACTACACTCAATATTTTCCTTTTCCACATGTGCTTGGGTGAAGGAGTATAGTCTCAGATCTGTACTTACCAAGGATTCAAGCAGGGTAGGTATTCCAAAAGGATGCATATTTTGCTGCAGGTTTGGAGGACAGTTAAGCTCCTTTCCTCTCCTTACTAATACCACAAGTGTACAGCAAGGTGGGAACTGAGGTGTAGTCAATGGAGCTCAGGTCACTACAATCAGTGTAATTTGGACAGCGGGTTCAGCTTTCCCCATAATAGAAAAATAAGTCAATTAGATATAAGCTTTTAACACTTTGTCTGGTAGAAATGTTTATATTCTTTCCTAGCTAGTCTGACAAAACATTCAAATACTTGATATACATATAACTGACAGGACAGATTCTGAGCTCTGAAGAAACCCCATTAGGGCTTATAAGCATTCCCAAACAAACACCACCTACATTTTCCTTTCTTCTGGATGTTCCCAAACCATCAGTGTAGTAAGATTTGTCTGATTCATTAGTCAAGTCAAAGAATTTGCTAAAGTTATTGGCAAAAGTGCCTTAACATTTTGTGCATAAAGAAGAAGACATGATTTCAAAGTAAGTTTAAGGATCATTTTAAGGAAAGAGAATCTGGGCTTTCAGATAACCCAGCTTTTCATTAATACAGATTCACTAGATTCACTTTCTCACCCACAAAAAAAAAGAGCCCCCAATCTTTTTGTTCATGTGCATTTAATCACTCATGCTATAAGGAGACTATGAAAGATCTCATTTCATGTTATAAAGTCTTGACCCTTCATCCCCAGATGGCAATTTATATGATGAATCCATTATAATTTCACATCTTGAAGTCTGCAGATGACAGTTTCCCCAGTGCACAATAACCCTGCATATGCTCTCTGCTCGGTATGGAGTAGCTAAAACTCCATATTTGTAAGTAGTGTGCTGTTGAGGATACAAGACATAGATTATACCTCTGAATATAGCAAAATATGTAATTCCCCCACCCCCCCCCCCCCCCCCCCCCCCCCCCCCGGAGGAGTTAAACAGCATCTAATAATGTCTGTTTCCCAAATGTACATGGAATTTGCCATGTGCATACAAATTTTTACATTAAAAATCTGACTATTGGAAAACAGTACCAATTCTTTATATGAAGATACACAGTATCATAGGTATGTCAGTCAACTTTAAAATATTTTAAGTTATTTTTCCCTCTATTTCCTAATACTCAAATGCCCACAAATACCCACATCTTTGTACATATAAATATTGCCTGGATATTAGATTAGGTATTTGATATCAGATTTTAGATAGAGGGAAGATACAGAAAGATGCATTTTAGGTTAGAAACATATTTCTCTATACATGACCCAAACCACAAGCATGATAGTTTTCCAATAACTTAACAAAATGATAATTTCAATTTATAAAAAAGGTTCATTAAAACTATCGTAATTTATATATCCTAAGAACTGTGAAATGTTTATTTGGATTGATTTCAAGCATTTCTGAGGCAAAAAGGGTGATCAAAGTTTAAAGTCCTCTTCCTACATTACAGCACATCAATAACCAGCAAATATGGATTTTGATAAAGTAACTAGTTTAAAAACCCTACACTCTGGAGAAATGCAAGAAGAAAAATGAATTTTTTACTATTTTTCTTGCATGTTTCTCATTCATTTATTTTAGTTGATGCAGTACCGCTAGGACTGTGCTAGCAAGGGTAGTATAAAGTAGGGTAGTATATATTTCACCTAATTTGGTGGGAGGAGGGACTTGATACAAAAAAGATGTAATTGAACTTGTTAATAATTGCACTGATGCATTCAGTAAATTCTATTCAGTTTACTTATGACTCTACAACAAAGGTTTTCCAAATATTTTTAAATAGATTTTGCTTGGACATTCAACCCCTTAAAATTAAATACTGTATTATTAAACAATATGT
The DNA here is from genome assembly GCF_017639235.1 of Corvus kubaryi. NCBI lineage: Eukaryota > Metazoa > Chordata > Aves > Passeriformes > Corvidae > Corvus > Corvus kubaryi. The sequence goes on along the minus strand of NW_024580671.1, from coordinate 19,724,917 downwards.
AGTCATCATGTCAAATCTTAGAATAGGTTTTATTTATATGCATATCAATTTTATTAATGTTGATTTAAAATGTATTCTTATAGTGGGCATGGAATATTAGAGTTTAATAATGGTTTTGTAATGGCACCATCTGTAGATAACATTCTAGGAGATACTATTTTGTTGTTATTAACTTGCTGACAAAATCAGTGCTAATTGCACTCACTTTGATTATGGTATGCTATTTTCTATAAAAAATGGCCAAAAGAGAAGAAGTTTCTTTTCCTTTTCAGCTCATGGTACTCATTACAGCTCTATTTCTAAATTGTCTAAGTCCCTCAGGGAAATTTTGTCCTTTTTATTGACATAACAATTGTTTTAAAGCTCAATCTTCAATGGTCACTTTTGCTTCAAACTGGGAAACAAAGTTTTTCAGGTATTTCACATACATTCCTTTGTGACACCTGTAACTTCAGAATCATTCCTAAATACCCTGCCATATTGCAAGAGGCTTTCCTAATTACTTCTATTTGCTTGAAGATCCTTTCATCACCCGTTTGCAAAACAAGGCTATGCATTTTACATAGATGTAGGTGTTGCTTCATGTTTGGTGAGCGAGCTGGAGAAGCTAAGCATCTCTTCTAGGGTCCCACAAACTCACTGTTAAGGATTAAGATACAGGAATAGAGTTAACTGCTGATATTATATAAACAAATTAAAGACACCTTTAACAAACACCAGCACAAGGTGGAAGACAAAAAGGTTGTTTACTTACTAAATTCAAGATACAAATTGTTTACAAAGATTTATCAAGAGAAATACACTCAAAAAAGTGAAATTAAAGAACCCTCCATCATTCTGGTATTCATAGCAACTTAAGTTAAAATAATTCAGGACACACATAAAAACACATCTGTTCACGGTATTAGGATTGATCCTTATTTGTTTAAACATTTAACTAGTACTTCACCATGCCTAAGACACCCGTTGGCAGGCAGTTATTCTGAATATTTTTTACTTAATTAAAAATGATAGTGTACTGGGTTTAGATGGGTTAGAGTTAATTTTCTTCAGAGTAGCTGGTATGGGGCCACATTTTGGATTTCTGCTGAAAACGCCATTGATAATACAGAGATGTTGCTATTGCTGAGCAGGGCTTACACAGAGCCAAGGCTTTTTCTGCCTCTCACCCCACCCCACCATCAAGGAGGTGCACAAGGAGTTGCCATGGGACACAGTCAGGACAGCTGACCACAACTGACCAAAGGGGTATTCCATATCATATGGGGTCATGCTCAGCAGATAAAGGTGGAGGAAGAAGAAGGAAGGGGGTGGACATTCAGAGTGATGGCATTTCTCTTCCTAAACCACTATTACTTGTGCTTGGGACCCTGCTCTCCTGGGAGTGGTTGAACACCTGCCTACCCATGGGAAGCAGTGAATTAATCCTTTGTTTTGCTTTACTTGTGCACTCAGCATTTGCTTTCCCCATTAAACTGTCTATATCTCAACCCACGAGTTTTCTCAGTTTTACTTTGTCAATTCTCTCCCCCATCCCACTGTGGAGCAGCTGGCTGGGCCTTAGTGCAGCTGGGGTTAAGCCATGACAGATGACAATAGATTTACACTGTCAGTTGTTTGGGAGTTTGTATGAAAACACAAAGTGTGTTTATTCTCTTAAGCTACATATAGAATCATAGAATCACGGAATGGTTTCGGTTGGAAGGGATCTTCTAGATCATCTATTTCCAATGACCCCATATAGAACTATGGAATCATTTAGCTTGGAAAAGACTCCCAACAGGCTGAATGTAAAAGAACAAATACAATTTTTTTGTCCAATCTGCCTGTCTAGCGATCACTGGCAGCCACACAAACAGTGGGAAATGAAACTTTGGGGAAAATCTGATTCACCAAAGGAAAAAATTTAGTATATGTTATCCATTCTCCAGTAACATATTAATTATTATATTTTGACAGACTTTTCAGTCAACAAGTGTGATCTGTCTCCAGGTTAGAATCTTCCTGCTTCTTTTTCCTTCACTATTTGATCTGATTTTATATGGAGAATGGGTGAAAATCAAAACCAAAACTAAAAATAAAATTAAAGTAGATCCTCATATTTTCTCAATTATTTTCAAGGTGCCTTGAAGCCTTGCATCTTCAGATTAAATTTTTCAGGTTCTCCAGGACCAATAACAGAACTGAATGCTCAGACTTGAACGAATATGGCTTTCTTTTCATTTCTTCAAACAATACAGATGCATCTGACACTCCTGATACTTTTGTCCTCAGAAGGTGTGGCTCACTATGTAGATTTACATTTTTTAATTGGAATTATTAAGGTGTGGTACTCTAATTTTGTGATTAAATTCTGTGATTACATTATTACTACTTCTTCACATGGAAAATGAGATCATCTTTGAACACTTCACCCCAAACTAGACAAAGCAGAAGTACCTTCCAGCATTTTTCAACACCTTGCAGTGTCAGAGTGTTAGTGTACTGGATATAGGGAATGCACCAAATCTGTTATTGATCTAAAAATCATCTCATAGAATGCATTTTTATATATATATATATATATGTATATGTATATATATATATATATATATGTATGTCTGGGACTAATCAAAAGTACTCAAGATATTAAGTAGGTACTACCAAATGTGTTTAGAATTCTTTGTTCACCAACATAGGAGGGAGGGATAATATTTTTTAAAACATCCATAGGTCCTCCTAAAACCAAAAGGAAATCACTGTAAGAGTCAAAACAAATTTTCCCCTCATTACTATCATGGGAAAAATTATATAGGGACTCTGATTGTGTAGTGCTGTCACCCTGTTGCCTTTGTTGAAGTTGCACTCAGGTGAAGGAGGATTAGGTCTTCATGACTATATAGTATTTAGCAGATGCCACTACCATAGTCAAACGATGTATTTATTACTTTAAATAATTTCATAAACAGAAATGATCATAGAAAATATTCAAATATTATTTTTAATCTTTTCCTATTATTTTTTACAATCAATAATATCAAATAGAGTAATTCCTTACATTTTATCTTTATTTCCCAGTCTTACTTAGAGGTTCTGGGGAATAAACTGAAAACAGATGGCTGGGTTTACAAAGCTTTACCTTACACAGTAAAATGAGGCTCTGTGCAGATGGACCTGTAGATGCTAGTGCCAGTATTGTACCTTATCCATATGGACTGCAAGAGTTATGGCAGAAGTAATTATTTTCAAATTCATCCTTGGATACAAGCTAATACCTCCTTGTTCACATGGCTCTATTCTTTTTAGTTTGTAGCATTGGAACAGCAGGAAAAAGTGAAATAAATATTGAAGTGTTTGCATGGCAAGTCAGACACAATATGTTAACTAGTAGTTTAATATTTTTTAAGAAAATACTTTTTCTTTGGGCGTAGCAACATAAAGCATTCAGGGGAGCATGCTCTGTGTTGGATCAGTGTTTTCACATCAGAGGATTCAGGTTGCTGCAGACAGAGTTTTATGGGATGGAGTCTGTGGAGCTAACAGGCAAGAGGCAGTGAGTTGATGACATTATCTACGACAGGAAAAAGTTGTTGTAACACCTTTAAGAAATGAACTCTATTTAATCACAAGTTTGTCCTCCAGGACTTACTATACTCAATGGTATAGTGGGAATATTCTCAAATCACACTTTTTACTAAATCTCATGTCCTGCTATCAGTCAGCTATAGTCCTGCAGCATGTTAGGTGGAGATCCAGTGGGTTGGATATAGTATAAGAACCATGGGATGGACTGTTCTCACTTAAAAGAAGGATTCCTCCGGTGGTTACCTTAAAGACTGATAAAAGATTTAGGATTAGATCTATATTGAAAAAGATTGTGGAAGCACAAGGGCAAAGACACCAGCAGGATTTTTGGACAATCTTGTGGCAAAGGCTTTTTCTATGCCTTGGTTCATGTATGAGAATAAATGTATTTCAGACTAAATAAACATAAATTGCAAACAGTTAGGAAAAATAAATACAGAAATGCAATTTCTAACAATCACAAACACAAAGATAAAGGTCCCTTCCTAGATGTTGTTGCGCTTTTAATATGAGTATGATTTAAAGTGTTGATGCTGTCATTTACAGATCTCTAGAGGTAATGCACATGGTTTCCGGTTTCTACTATATCTGAAATATACAAAGCCATAAATAAAGTAAGAGCCAATGATTTTTACAGAAAGAAAATCATAGATGTTACTTCTCCCTTTAAATATTCCATTACTCTTTAAACATTCCAGTTTTCCCTATTTTCTTCTTCAGTTGCATGCATCTCCGAAATTTTCATTGTCTGATCACAAAATCACATATCAGTTAGGCTGGAAAAGACCTTTGAGATCATCGAGTCCAAATTATGACCTAACACCACCTTTTATTGCAGAGGTAATAACATTTTAGAGAAATTTGTTTCTGAAAGCATGTCAAAAATACACTGTTTTCAGATGAAGATTCTTTTTCCCTAGCAAAATAAATAATTTTCAGTTTAAAAATAACTTCTGCTTTCTACTGATCTAATTTTGTCCTTGGCTACCACAGGCATGATTTGCTTAAGCTGAAAGGAAATAACAGCTGTGAAGTTGTTCATATATGATGAAGGAGCACATAATGCAAAACAAGATACCTAAACCACAACAAGCAACAGAATATTGCTCAGCTTAAAGCCTAAATCCATATTACATCATGATTATTTACTCTGGACAATTTTGTGCATTTGCCCTCAGAGGCCCAAGAGTTTCTTGCTTAACATGCCACTAAAATTGTAAAACCAAACTATATTATGAAGAAAGTCACAAAGAAACAAGTAAACACAATATTAATTGATAAATACATGGACTATAATGAATAATTTTTAAAAGTGGAACTACCACTCACCTCTGAAGACTGCTTATCTCAATGTGAAGTATTTAGCAACAATCCCAGCTCCCTCAACTGTTCCTCATAAGTACTTGTGCTTCAGACCCTTCACCGGCTTTGCTGCCCTTCTCTGGACACACTCCAGCACCTCAATGTCTTTTTTGTAGTGAGGGGCCAATACTGGGCACAGAACTTGAAGTGTGGTCTCACCACTGACAAGTACAGGGGGACAATCACTGCCCTAGTCCCTTGGCCACACTCTTTCTGATTCAAGCCAGGATGCCATTGGCCTTCTTGGCCAACTGGATACATGGCTCATGCATAACTGACTGCCAAGCAGCACCCCCAGGTCCTTTTCCACCATGCAGCTTTCCAGTTATTCTGTCCCAAGCCCGTAGTGTTGCACAGAGTTGTTGTGACCCAAGGGCAGGATCTGGCACTTCTCCTTGTTGAACCTCATCTAACTGCCTCAGAACATTAATCCAGCTTGTTCAGATCCTTCTGCAGACCCTTCCTGCCCTCCAGCAGCTCAACAGTCCTGCCTAACTTAGTGTCATTTGCAAACTTACTGAGCTTGCTCTCGACCCCTTGTCTAGGTCAAAATACAGATATAAAACAGGGCTGACCCTGGTACCGAGCCCTGGGGAACACCACTGGTGACCAGCCACCAGTTGGATGTAATTCCATTCACCACCACTCTCTGGGCCTCAGCATCCAGTCAGTTTTTAATCTAGCAAAGAGTGCACCTGTGAAAGGCATGAGCTGCCAGTTTCTCCAGCAGAATGCTCTGGGAGACAGTGTCAAAGGTTTTGCTAAATCCGGGTAGACAATATCCACAGCCTTTTGCTCATCCACTAGCCAGTCACCTTGGCAATGAAGGTGAACAGGTTAGTCAAGCAGGACCTGCCTTTCCTAAATCCATGCTGGCTGGGTCAATCCCCTGGTTGTTCTGCACATGCTGCAGCATGGCACTCAAGATGATCTGCCACATGACCCTACCCAGCACTGAGATCAGGCTGACAGCCCTCTTGCTCTCTGGATCCTACCCTTCTTGCAACCACAACTGCTAATAAATCATAGAATCACAGAATATGCTGAGTTGGAAGGATCCCACAAAGATCATCCTGTCCAACTCCTGGCCCTGCATAGAACATCCCTGAGAGTCACATCATGTCCTGAGAGCATTGTCCAAATGCATCTTGAACTCTAGCAGGCTGGTGCTGTGACCACTTCCCTGGGGAGCCTGTTCCAGTGACCAACCATCCTCTGGGTGAAAAACCTTTTCATAATATCCAACCTAAACCTCCCTGACAGAACTTCAGGCTATTCCCTCGGGTCCTGTCACTGGTGACCACAGAGAAGAAATCAGTGTCTGCCCCTCCTCTTCCCCTCATGAGGAAGTTGTAACTGCAATGAGGTCACCCCTCAGTCTCCTCCAGGCTGAACAGACCCAGTGACCTCAGCTGCTCCTCATACAGCTTCCCCTCGAGGCCCTTCACCATCTTCACTGCCCTCCTTTGACCACTCTCTAATAGCTTTATATCTTTCTTATATTGTGGCACCCAAAACTGCCCACAATATTCAAGGTGAGGCCGCCCCAGTGCAGAGTAGGGCTCGACAACCACCTCCCCCTTGCCCAGCTGGCCATGCTGTGCCTGATGCACCCCAGGACACGGGGGGCCCTCCTGGCTGCCAGGGCACTGCTGCTCAAATTCAACTTGCCATTGACCAGGATCCCCAGGCCCTTTTCCATGGTGCTGCTTCCCAGTATATCATTCCTCAGTATGTCCGTGCATCCAGGGTTGCCCCATCCCAGGTGCAGAATCCAGCACTTGTCTCTCTTTGACTTCATATGGTTGGTGATTGCCCTGTTCTCTAATTTGCTGAGGTCTATCTGCAGGGCCTCCCTGCCTTCAAGGAACTCAACAGCTCCTCCCAGTTTTGTATCATGTGCAAACTTGCTCAGTATCCCTTCCTGTGCTGCTTCCGAGTCATTTATGAAGATGATGAAGAGCACAGGGACAAGGATGGATCCCTGTGGAACCCCACTAATGACAGGCCACCAGTGTGATGTCACCCCATTCACTATAACCCTTTGTGCCCAACCCATCAGCCAGCTGCTCACCCGTAGTGATAAACATAAAGTGTTTATCCAGCTGTGGGATGGACATTTTGTACTAAGAGTTAGCTCAAAGCTAGTGTTTCCTCATTGCTTACTGTGGGCTAGTATTTGATAAAAAAATATGAATTTTGTTTGGTTTTAAATCATAGGATTTAAATAGATCTGATTTTCTTCCATACTTCCCCTTACATTTTTGTTCTTATGCAGAAGAACTGTATCATAATGTTTTAACATTAAAAGTGTTTTACAGTAGTAAGACTGACTTCATGCTAAGTAAATTTTATTTCCTTACATTAGCTTTTGGAAACTAAAGCAAACACATCAGTGATTTTATATCATTCTCTGCAAGACAGGAAAGAAATGTGCAATTAACACTGCAAGCAGCTTTAAAAGCTTCTCTCCTAGCAACAAACACAACTAATAAAATCAACAGCTCAATTTCTTACAAACTTAAGCATTTTCAGCTTACTTGTTTGCTGACATCATTTGTAACAAAATAATTCTGAAATTGTTGTCACGACCAACGCTGGAATATGATGTTGTGATACAACTGTGTCTCTCATGCTTCATACAGTAATGAGAAGATAGTCCAATTTCTTTACAGTCACAGACGGATCTTATTTGCTTTATGCCTCCACTCCTTCCAAATTCAGTATATTCTAGTTAAACATGTGTAGAACATACAAGACTTGATCAGATTTTCTGCACTGTCCAGTTAATGAACTTCCAATAAGAAAGATTTTTAGAATGTTTAAGTTAAGACTTGAGGTATGAAATAATTATTGCATGAAATAAAAATTGATACCTAAATAATAATAAAAAGGAACAGCAGAAACTAACTTTTTAGCAGAAATATTTCTTTTAGTGTCCATATTGTCACGCATAAATATTATGTTTGAAATGGATTCTAGAATTCAAGGTGGCTGCTTATAGAGACGTTCCCTTATAAGAAGATCAGAAAAGTACAAGTTTCTTTTTTTTTTTTTTTTTTTTTAATGACTATGAACTCCAACAATTCAAAATGCTTCACTGGAATGTAATGTAATGACATCTTCCATATGCACTAGGGGAAGAGCAAGCTGAAAATGTGGACACTAATTCTGTAAAGAGGAAAAAAATACCAGTACTTGTAGGTAAAATCTACAATGATAATGCTGAAGGAGACAGCAAACATGCCGGAAACAAGGCTCTCTGCGGAAAGGAGGAGACCAGAAGGCTTTCAGAAAATGTTCCGGAAAGTCTGAACTTCAGATGCTCTGTATGAGAAATATGTTGAGTAAAAGGTGGAGGGACATTAACAAAGCTTAGGCCATAGCTCTGTGATGGCTGGCTGTATTGTGGGTATTCTCATACAACCTGGGTGGCAACAGGTAACTTTTAGAGAAGAGATGTTCCAGGAAGAACGAAATTCTCACAAGAAAAAGAGAACCTGGGCAAATCAAGTGAATGTGAAAAGAAGATTCACCAAATTAAATCGTTCAAAATTCATCCCTGGGGCTAAACAGGCTTTCTGATTTTCTTATATGACCAAGAAATACTTGCCAAGAGGATGTAACACCCTTAGGTTAATTCCTTATGTGCTGAGTTAAGGACCCTTCTAATTCCTGTGGTTTAACCCGCCAGGCAGCTGAACACACAGCCGTTCGCTCACTTGCCCACAGTGGGGTGGGGGAGCAAATTGGAAAAAAGTTAAAACTCATGGGTCAGGATAAAGATAATTGAATAGGATAGAAAAGAAAAGGCAAATAATAATAATGATAAAAGAATATACAAGATGAGTGAGGCACAATGCACTTTCTCATCACCCACTGATAAATGCCCAGACAGTCCCTGAATAACATTTGCTGCGCCCCACAAATTTCCCCCAGTTTTATTGTTTAGCATGATGCCATATGGTTAGGAATATCCCTCTGGCCAGTTGGGGTCAGCTGTCATGGCTGTGTCCACTCAGCTTCTTGTACCATCATTCTCTCTAGCAGGAATGAGATGCTGAAAAGTTCTTGACTTAGTGTGAGTGCTGCTCAGCAACAACGAAACCATCTGTGTGTTACCAATATTATTCTTATCCTGAATCCAAACCACAGCACTCTACCAGCTACCAGGTAGAAAACCAATTCTACCCCAGCTGAAACCAGGACACTAACCAAGATGATATCTGCTTATTGTAAAACACTTATGGTTTGTACACAGAGGCTTTATTATATGTGTCTTTGTATTTTAAGAATCAAATAATCCTTTTTTCTATTTTGATTAGCTAAACTTTCACCTGAGCTAAAGGAACAGCAAGATGGTTTCATATGCAAATATTGCAATAAAATCTCTTTTAAGTAGGTGGAATATCCTATTTTGTCACCCCACTATACAAAAAAAAGAAAAGTAAACAAAAGCACTTGTTTAGATCTGTATCAATTTTTTTTTTTAAAGGGAAATACAAATATTTTTTCCTTTTTATAAAAAACCCCACGTTTAATTTTTTTACAAATTACACTCTCAGAATTACATTAATTATGAATAAAAACCTACAAAGATTTTAGTCCAAGAATATGTACACTAAATAAAGAAAGAAAGAAATATGTGGGCCATTTTTAAGTTTTCAATACATCAGAAAAGTGACTTTTCCATTTCTTTCTTTCTTATTTAAAAAACAGTTTAGATTATGCACAGGTTTTTGTTTTGTTTTGTTTGTTTACTTCTTTGGCTTTGTTTTTGGAGTTTCTTAGTTCTTGAAACATTGTGTGTAAATTTACTGCCTATTATGTGGGAGGAAAAAAAAATCACCTTAGTAGAATTACGACTGGAAAATGCTCCAGAGCACGAACTCAGATGCAAATGTTGGCCGTGACTGATCAGGACCTGTATGACCTATCACTGCAGTTTACCATGACATTGCTGTGGTGTATATGGAAAAAGTAATCCAGACAAAACTACATGTTATGAATCTGGTAAATTATCACAACAAAAAATGTACAATGAGCCAGAACTGCATTTCCTAATGGCTCTTAACTTTTGTTTTCCATTTTCATTTTTAGAGGCTAGACCCTCATTCTGCAACCATCTCTACCACATATACCTTGCATGAACACATGATCAAGAAAAGAATGTTATTTCTAATTGAAACGTGTCTTTTAGCCTGAGTGAAACAATTTCCATCTTTTGCTTTTATAAAATATTTATGAATAACTTTGAAATAAACTTTGAATCACTGAAATATTAATTAAAATGTTATTCAATGCTGTACCAAAGAATATTTTGTATTTACTTCAAGTGTTTTGCTCTGCTGAAACAAATCATTTAGGTCAATACAAGTTTGGTCAACACTTTAGTCAGACCAAAGCTGTTCTTTGGTGGTGAAAAGAGTTGAGGCTGAAATATTCATTTCTAAGCATATGCCATTGCTCTTGCATGGTGTCCAGCCAGCCTAGGCTGCTGGTTCACTCTCAAATGGGAGGTCTGCCGGAGGAAATCCAGCCAGGCTCTCATGGAACTGGTTTTGCTCTACAGAAGCCAGTGTGAGACCTACGTTTGAAGTCTGGTGGAGGAGTACTAAATAAACTGGCTGATGCACAGACAATATGTTAGGTCTAAGGAATCTCCAAAATGAGATGTGCCACTTTGTGAATTGTAGACATAAGAGGATGGAGAGAATTGTTCACCACATTTCTATGTTCCAGATTACCAGTGATTGCTACAGTTAAATGAGTTTGCTTACAGAAAAATGATGTGGAGCATTGTTCCCACACTTAGCACCGTGGTTAGAAGCTTGAGGTTATAGTTGGAATGGCTATAGCCATCCAGTTCTGACCCTAAGGGCAGGAGACAAGATAGCAACCAGTGAGACAAGAGGCAAAGGGTAATAAACCCCAAGTATCCATAGACCAATGCATCAAAGCATGTCTAAAATACAACTCTAATAGTGATTAGAAACAAGTCCTCTTCCTAAGCACAGTGCAAACCTTCACACAAGAAATTAACAATCTAAAAAAGCCTTTAACTCATTCTAGGAAAGGAACTGCTAGAAAGGATCACAACATTTATCCATAGCTCAGAAAAAGTCATTATTTGTTTCAGAGTAGCATTCAACCAAGTGGTTAAGTGATGGTAAACTATCTGCCTATGTTTTCCATTTTTCTCTCTCACTCTAAATTCCTCTCTCCATGCCTCACAGGGCACTCTTTCTTTATATTATATATCGTGTGATAATATTCATGTGTCCTTATGTCAGAATCTGTCCATATAGATTGCTATTCTCCATCACAGAATAATAAACAGTATCATGGAAGAATTGTTTCCTATTTGTTTGAATTGTTCTAGCCATCAGTGTTAAACTACAATGGCTCCTAGTTATCTGTAAACAGTTTTATCCTTAGGGCTTGGAGGGCAGTTTATTTTTTCTGAATCACAGTATAAATGTGATGCAGCTGAATAGACACTGTAAATTTACCCAAAATGCTATAGGGCCTTCACTACGTCAAAATGAGGACCATGAAATTTTTCCTTTTCTTCACAAATTGAGCTGATTTTTTATTTTAGAAATAAAATTGACTAGAACAAAGGGAATTATATTGAGCTGGAAGACAGAGACAAAGAGTAGAACGAAGTGCCCATAATCCAAGGGGAAATGGTCAGTGACATGCTAAACCACTGAGACACACAAATCTTTTGGGTCTGTTGGGATCCACTCAAGGGCACTGAGGAAAGTGCCAGAAGAGCTCTTCCCATGATTTGCCAGGCAAGGGGGAGTTGATTGTCCAGCCCGACTCTGCATTGGTGTGGCCTCACCTTGAATATTGTGAGCAGTTTTGGGTGCCACAATATAAAAGATATAAAGCTGTCAGAGAGTGGCCAAAGGAGGGCAGTGAAGATGGTGAAGGGCCCTGAAGGGAAGCTGTATGAGGAGTGACTGAGGGCACTTGGTCTGTTCAGCCTGGAGAAGAGGAGACTGAGGGGGGACCTCACTGCAGTCTACAACTTCCTCATGAGGGGAAGAGGAGGGGCAGACACTGATTTCTTCTCTGTGGTCACCAGTGACAGGACCCGAGGGAATGGCCTGAAGTGTCAGGGGAGGCTTAGATCGGATATCGGGAAGAGGTTTTTCACCCAGAGGGTGGTTGGTCACTGGAACAGGCTCCCCAGGGAAGTGGTCACAGCACCAGCCTGCCAGTGATGCCTTAGGTTTTAACTTTTATATTTTTTAAATCCTGTACTGCCTAGTGTGTAACTCTGAAGCTTCTTGTGCCCTGTTAGCTGCTGTTCTCTCATGCTGGTTAGACATAAAAAGCCTCTCTAGGTTTCCACCTCAAGGACACCAGGCCCCAAAATGTATAAACTAAAAGCCTCTGAAGGGGGGAAAACTTGGGGTAATTACATGATGAACTGAGGTTATAATTGGAGAATTAACCCTGATATGCAAAGGAACCAAACTTATAAAAGTGTGAAGAACCCATGACCCAGTGTCCATCTTGGGTGTAACCTTTTAACTGCCCAGGGTATACCTTTGAAGGTCCTTCAAATGAATACCTACCTTTATTCGCTTATTCTTGCCTAGTCTCTGTGTTTTAGGTGGCCACCTCAGGCATCATCAGAGTGCAAGAAGTGTTTGGACAATGCTCTCAGGGACATGGTGTGACTCTTGGGGATGTTCTGTGCGGGGCCAGGAGTTGGACGGGATGATCCTTGTGGGACCCTTCCAACTCAGCAGATTCTGTGAGTCTGAGATAGCACAAATAGATTGCTAATTCCACTCAACCGAAACAGATTACTCATTGACTGTACAGACCAGTACACAGACGTAAGAATTAGAATAGGCTAAAAATTACAAAATTGTTTAGCTTTGTTGATAAGAGACTGGGAAAAAAAAAATTCTATCAGCCATATCATAATGAAATCATAAAGCAGGAAATTAAATGTATTTTCTTATTAGTGGTGGTCTTCCAAGCTTTACAGTGTGGAAAAGCAAGAGCATGTGTGTATGGTGAAGGTCAAGGTTAGTGAAATCAAACAGCTGCTGAAAGAACCCTACACTTATAGACATTTGCTTTAGAGCTTCAAGTTACTTTGTTTCTGTACCTGCAAAATATCACTACTGTAACTGTGGTGCTTCTGATGTGTGCTCCTGTAAACAAGGAGCATAATAGGGAGCTTTGACACACGTGCTCCTTCCATAGTCTTTTCCTAAGACACGTACTTATGTCCTAAATACAGAGTCACAAACTCTGTAATAATCAGTGGCCCATAACAGTCTGGGAAGTTTCTTGGTGATGTCTCTTACCTGGGCTACAGAAAGGCAACAAACCATCCTTTATTAATTAAGGAATTATTCCCTAATTCTCAACAGTTCACTCCAGAGTCTGTTCCCACCAAAAGTAACACCCCAACAGGCTGCAAACTGCAGCAGAATGGATGAATGTGCACCATATGGATTATTTTCCCTAAGTAGAAAAGAGAGACAGACTCCTGTCTTCTCAATCTTCTCCTCTGAAACAGCTGGAACCTACATTTCTTTTTTGACATTTCATTTATTACCTTCAACATAATCTTGCTGTGTATAAATTTTCTCACTTAGTCTTTTCCCTTCTCTGTCCTTTTTCAAGATCCCTATGCTTTAAAGTGCTTTCCTTCACTTTATATAGGAGATTTTGTCTCTTTCACAACTTCATTTTCATTAAAATGTTGCCAGACAGAAGAATATAGGCCCCTTCTTTTGCAAATCCACAATGGGCTAGGGTTTAGATATTGAACTGCACTGACATCAAAAAACAGATTTTGGTCAAAGGAAATCTGTGATACTATAGTATGTTTGAAGAAACGTTAAAACTATTAAGAGGTAAGAATAAAAAATCAACTCAAAAGAGCCTGCATTATTCAATAAATCTGAGACCTTGCAGATGAACACAGGTTAGCCAACCTACTGTGAAAAAGGAATTCTTGTATATTGTGAGAACAAACCAGACTTTGAAACTTGCTGCATCTCAATGCAATCATGATATCAAAGAGCCAGTCACATGCGGGTACATATATTAAACTGCAGTGCTTCTATCAAAACTGTTTGAAAATAGTGCTTTCTTCTGCCTCAGATCTGTTTCCTCCACATCCTCAGTGTTACACCTGCATGTTCCAGGGAAAAGCTAAGTTTGCTACTATTGGACTTTGAAGTGAAAACATAGCAATGATGAACTGAATTAGATTCTACATCTTTATGGATCTTCAGAAGAATTCACATTTTATGTTCCAGAAATATGATTCACCCATCTCTATTGTTTCATAATTTAACTTCAATAAGACTATGACTTGAAGGCATTTACTGATCAATAGAACTGTTATTACAGTTTATAATAAGTGAGAAATAGATAACTTTAGGGAAGTTTGTAGGCATGTCAGTTAGAAAATCTTAAACACATCTACTGAAGACTCATTGTAAAACAGCAAAGACAAAACCCCACATTTTGTCCTTTGCAGTCATTTTTTCTGCACAAACCTTCCCTTCAGAGAGAAAACAGTGACATGAATGGAGCACTGACCCAGTTATTAACCTGCTACAATTGTTTTACTAGAAAAGCTGTTGTCCATCTCATAAAGTAGCAAGTTGAAACCACTTTGATTCCCACTGCAATGAAGGTCTCACAGCTCCATTCTGAGAAATTCTTGTCAAATATAAAATACCATCTAAATAATCCAAATATTTTTGTCTCTTTAAACACGTAGTTGGCAATTTTTTTACAGCATAGTAGGATAGCTTGCTGTACACTATCTGCTACTTGTCAAAAGAACAGACAATGTAAAAATACTGAAAATAAAATTGCATGTGTCAAATCTGAGAGAAAAAAATATGTTTCTTGTTCAAAATTGAATGAACATTTTATAGAAATGTAGAACGTTTCGCCCCAGCAGGTTTAGTTACTCAGATTTCATTTTACTATGTTGCGCTAGTACAAAGATTTATGTCTCCATTAGAATAAAATAGAAATAGCACAGACTACATTGGTTTTAAAGTAGAAAAATGGGGAAGTAACATATTACCAGGGCCAATGTTGAATAGCACCAACAGATACAGACCCATTGGTAAGCATTTCTGGAAGACTATCCAAGTATCTCACTCAGTTTTGAGCTGTATTGCAATGAATTATGGAGCTTTCCTCTT
Source organism: Corvus kubaryi (assembly GCF_017639235.1). Lineage (NCBI taxonomy): Eukaryota > Metazoa > Chordata > Aves > Passeriformes > Corvidae > Corvus > Corvus kubaryi. The sequence continues at coordinate 19,709,783 of NW_024580671.1, read as the reverse complement.
CCCTGTGGCACAGCAGGGACACTCTAGTTCCAGCAACTGTTTTCCCAGGTTAATTCTGATTCAGTGACTTCTCTTGTTTTTTATCCCAATCAAGCAAAAAATGGGTTTTGTTCTCAAGCAAGTTACAATTTATTTAGTGCTCTGTATAAGTCCAAAAGGTATTTGCATATTGAACAAATAAACATAAGGCTGCTAAACACTACTAAATCTTTGTGGAAAAAGAAAGTATTCTCTCTGACAATCTTCCCAACGTGGGAAGACTCCTGCAAGAGGATAGCTGCTGCAGGCTATTTGATTTCAATGAATTTTAGCCATCTGAAATATAGATACCCAGTTCTGAATTAATTGTGTTATATTTTTCTGTAGAGACTACAAAAATATATAGGCAATTCTAAAGTATGATTAATTTCAGATGTCAACAGCAGGATGAGATGAAGTGCACCCCAGGGGTGACTATTAGTCTTTTCTGACTCTGAAGAAAACCTGAGGTGTCTACCCGGGCAGTAGAGACCTGCAATATATATATAAAAGTTGACTGAAATTAATTCCACCCTGTTTGCCTTACAGTTTTATCAGAAAAATTGTAACTTTCATTTTAAACAGGGTTCTAAATGTCTACTTCAGTTTGAATTGCCTCTGATTGTATAGATGGTTTGTCATGTCATCAATGCCAACATCTGAAACTACCCAAGAACATGAAGAAACCATCCAGACAGAGAACTCTTTGCTCTACAGTCACTGGGGCTATGTATGAAGCACCATGAAGTGTATGGTTTAAATTTGGAGCCTCTAACATTTGGTAATCCTGTGACAGGGAATGTCTGAGAGTCTGGCATCTTTACAACTCCCTGTACCTAGGAGTTAAAGTTTTGGTATTTGTGATGTTACTTCTGAACACAGATAGTTTAGAGAGTCATCCAAAAGCACAATTTATCTTTTTCATTTTTGTCTTTTGTGGTAGCAATTCAGTATCAGTACACACTGGATTAAAGAACATGGAAAATCAGCATAACCACAAATATAGCTAACATGGTTACCAATAAAATCAAAATAAAGAACTGTGACAATAGTTTAAAAAACCTGTAGAAAATATAAATTCCCACTGTCTGAATATCATATTACTAAAAGAGAGTAGCTTACGAAAACCAAAATGAGAAAAAACCTGCTTTGTTTGAAATAATCCAATTACTATGTTATTTTATTGTTGTATGCTATATTATTTATAAAGTGTGCTGTTATATGGTACAGGCAACATTTCAAATAAAAATGGGGAAGTTTAAATATAGAACAGATTTCTCTGCAGTACATGCAAAGTTTTCTAGCTTTTATATGTGAATTAGCTACTAGATTGTCATTTACTAGCTCATTTTAAACAGTGTTTCCATATATTTTTCCACAGAGTCAGAATGCATTAGAATGTAGATTTGTGAGCAAGTTTTCTATGCTGGACTGGCTCACCACTTAAAGTTAGGTACCTTACTTAAAGCAACAGATTACTTTAGAGTACCACATGTCCCCATTCTACTGTTTTCAGTAGATCAGAACGCAGACAGCAGAGGATGAAATGGGATGAATCAAACTGCTTCTGACCATTTTTTCCTTGTGTGATGGCAAAGGCCTCAAGTCCATCTACTTAACCTCTCCTCTCCTAAGCTCTCTGTCACATCTACACTCTTTCGACTTCTATTTTTCTAAGATTGCCTTTACATCTCATATTCATTCCATGTGAACTCAAATTCCACAGTAATTTCATACATGTTGTAACATTTAAAAATCTATTACATTATCTTTAAAGACATGTATGCCTTAGAACATTTTAACAACATTTTAACAGTCTACCAATGGCAATTCAGCTGAAGAAAACACATTTTTTACTGGAAGGCTTCTACTCCCTTACTTTGCACTGCAAAGAGAAAATACCATCTTTAAACAGGATGTAGAACAGAATGTTGCTCATAATTTAGTAAGTAACACACTTCATTCTGAGCCAGAGCTGGAGCACTGCCTCAGCACACTGTTTTAAAAGGTTTCTTTTTACTGCAGCTGCCATCTTTCAAAATTATTCTTACTGGTGACATTCTTTGCACTGGTGGACTCACTCTTTCCTCTCGAACTGTCCATTCTATCTTTCATTTATGTGGTTATTTATTTCTTAAGCAATTTCCTAACATTTCTTTGCCATATTCGCAACACATAGGAAAATAAAAACAAGCAACTGCTGGAACCATGAACAATTTTAAATTATTATCTATTTAGTATGTGCTCCATACAAGCACTTTGCAACATTCTGCCTCCACAGACTTGCAAAATTACCTGGCAAGCATTTCCCAGTATGTAAATGGTATCGAAGGTTACTGTAAAGGTTCTTTCTTTGCTGTCTCTTCATGAAGATTTCCTCTTCACAGAGGAATAAAACTTAGCTACAAGGAATGGCAGAAGAATTGAAAAAGATTCTGACAGGTCATAAGCATGGCCAAACCAACAAGGAACCCTTGTCCATGCCAAAAGAAGGTTTCTGGTTCAAAGAATCACTGAAGTTCAGGATTTAGATGAATTTGTGACAGTGTTGTCAGTCTCTTCTCTCATGTCTGTAAACTGTCCCATAGCAAAGGCCACTGTGAAGGTCAAAGGAAATATTCAAGTCAAGATGGTGACAGTCATTCTGGATAACGGTGAAGGTTAGAAATTATTATCTAAGCCCTGCTGACTAGCATACATAATTCTTATGCAATAAAAATTGTCAGTAAATTATATTTTTCAGTTAGCTAAGTTGAAATTTCCTTGGCCAAGTTTTCAATCTTCCACAAATACGCACCAAAGAAATAAAACACTAAGTATGCCAGTTTAGTTGTATTTTCAATTTTTTTTTTTTTTTTTGTCATACCTATTATTTTGGCTATCATCTGTGTGCATACTTTGAAAGTCATAAGTTTGGACAAATATGCTGCCTTTCTTCTTCCTTTTTTCACCTCGGGTGTCACAAGGAGTTTACATGTTGCTCTTGCATCCTATGAGTGTACAGACCTTTGAGATGTCTCCCCCTCCATCAGGCAGTCTTGCCAATACTGATGCAGCATCATCCTGTACAAATAGAATGCATATGACCCTTAGGACTTGTGGTCTTGTTCAGCTCTCCTTCCCTTAGCTTATTTCTTCCCTTCTGTACTCTTATCTGTGCAACCCATTTCGACTCCTTGCCTGCATTTTTCTTTTTTTATTTTTTCATTCTGTTCACATCTTTTTTATTTTTTTCTTCTTTGTTCCTTTTTATTCATCCTCCTTTTCCACCAGTTCTATCTGTGTCATCTTCATATTTTCTCAAGTTTTAGTCTTCCTTTGTCTTTTTTCTCACATCTTTATCCAATTTTCAGTGCCAGGCTCTTCCTTTCCCTTTTGTCTTGCAATTTAGAAAGCTCTAGAAGTGCTCCTCTCCAGCTCATGGCTAACCTATGAGAGCATTTATTCCCTCCTAGTTCATTGGGATTTTTCACTGTTTTTCTTTCCAGAATGCTTCTGTAAATTAAAAGGCCAAGACTAGCCCATTTTTCTCTTGGCTAGAAAAAGGAACAGATTCAGATCATGCAGTCTTAGTCCATTTCCATCACCAGCAAGCTCACCGGGATCATAACAGGAATATGATTCTAGCAGCTGCAGCTGGCAGACCCAGATCCAAAATTTATATGAGCCCTGATGGACTCCTGATGGGGTGAGATTGGCATGACAATATATATGTCCTGCCATAAGGAGAAATATAACTCTAAAAAAAAGTGTTAAACAGTGCATCATGGAGTCTGTCACTTTGAAAAAACTGAAGGGCTTTTTTTCTCCTCCTAGACTGCACTGTTGTTTTACAGCCAAGATTGATTTGACCACAGCCTTTTGAGGATTTTTTCATGCAATGAATATTATTGGTGTATAATTCAGTAGAAGATACTAGAGATCCTGAGGATCAGTGCTTTTTGTTTTCTCATCAAAAAAAGAACTACTGTTCCTTTTCATATTTCAGAAAGAAGATTAATATATCCCTGAGTAAGAACACAGGGTGAAGAACACTGGGGAAGAAAGTTTATTCACTAGCACAGTCTCTGCAGATGTACATACTCTCATCAGATGCAACTGTACTCCTAACTGAGCAAGACCAGAATTTTACCATTTATCTTCAATTTTTGCTGCCTCTGTGTGGCCAACTGTGCAGCAATCACAGGTCAAACAGCCAGACATCAAAGAGGTAGGGCTGATGACAACTCTGCACTGAGTATGCAAGGAGCTGAGCAAAACTCTACATACAGCTCTTGCCATTCAGTCATTGCAGCAGTGTTAATGTTATCAGCTGTCTGTAACTCAGTGCTACTTACAAGCAGCACCAAAGTCCCTCTGGACTGATCATACAGGAAGACAGGCCCTATTCTAAAGGCATTACCACATCTTACAAGCAAGACACAAGTGACTGCGACAATCCATGTGAAAAGACAGTGAAGAACGGTTAACATAATGCAACCATCCTAAAACTAAATATGCCTGAAATTCATTAATTTATGTCTTATTGATTTATTCAGATTCTATCCACCACAGAGCCTAGTCACACTGGCTTGGTTGATGCATTGCTGACTGTATGCAGGTTCATTCTTTTAAGCAGTAGTTACAGGCAGATGGTGCGTGCTTTTAGCAAAGATTAGGGCCACAGTTTTGTGCATGGCAATATGTATAGTGCTGTAAGTACATCACATACATGGGTTCCTTAGTATTTCACATGCATTTATGCATGACTTTGCAGAAATCACTTTTGCAGAACCAGATCCCTTCTATATACTTTATATAAGAGCCACAATTTTAAAAGGAGACATTGCTCTTATTTATGAAGCTTCTTATTCTTTTTACTTCTCTATTGCTTCTGTAGCTTTCTAAGATATTTCTACTCCTATTAAAAGTCTGTGTGTGTGTATTTATAAACCTGTGATCACCACACCTATCAAAATTTTACAATTCTGATGAATCCTTCCAGCCAAGCCTCCACCCATCCTGGTAGGGAAAGAAATTGTCTTTCTACACAAGGTATGTGAAGCACTGCAGTTACCTCCCTGTACTTACTGGAATTCTCTCACTATCAAATCTAAAGAGTAGGGATCTGTCCTGGGTAACCCAAAATCTTATTGTATTGCATAGCTATCTGTGCTACTGTCACATGCCCACAGCTAGTACTGTCTCTTGAAGACCAGCAGCCAGAAATGGACTAAGGAGGTCAGGGGGTGCCAGCACCTTCTTACGGTCAGGGTCATTCAGGCAGAAGCCTCTCGCATTTCTCTTTTGTTCTCACAGAGAAGGTGGGACAGTGCAAGGCAGAAGCCTTCTTTTGTTTTTCTCTGAGTTCTGGAGGAGGTTGCTTCAGGCAGGTCTCTGAGTAGCAACAGCAGCAACCCAAGAGGCTGCATTTCGCAATCCAAAACTGTTTCAGAGTGAATTTCACAACACCTGTCCCCAGTGTGGAGCTGGTCAGGGCCAGGCCCCATTCCTCAGTGCTTGACTGGTCCATTTTCTTCCTCCCTGCATTGAGGCAGCGACCTGAGCACCAACACCAGCAGAGTCCAGTGAGCAGCAGGAGGCAGCGAGCAGCAGCACTGACCTCACACACACGCACACTGCCGCAGCCACCAGCAAGAACTGGGGAGGCTGACACCGCAAGGCCAGAGCTCCCAGGCAATGCCAGCAGCCCCCATCTGCCACCAGAACTCCCAGGCAATGCCAGCAGCCCCCATCTGCCACCAGAACTGCTTTTTAAGCTCCTGCTCTCCCAGTTTTCTGTTCAGGGGGAAGGCTGAGCCCAGCACGACTTGTCTGCCAACTTTGCCTCTTGGGCCACGTGGTTGTCTGCACAGGGCACCATCTTGGGGGAAGGGTTTGTCTGCCATTTGTGCCTTCGTCTCCTGGACCATGAGGCCATCTATGGAGTGTACCATCTTGGGGGAGAAGTTTCTCCACCATTTTGTTTCTCTTTGTTCCCAGGGAGTCAGGGTGATTCAGCAGCTCTATAACTAGTGATTATCACCATTATTTTTCGCCTGTTGCTGTTACACTTTTCACTTATAAACTGTTACTTTTCCACTTATATCTACTCACATTTGTCTCTCCTTATTGGTGAAAAGGGAGTGGTTAAGACAAGCAGGAGATGACTCATTTTAGAGTGTCCTCCCTTAAATTGTCTTAAACCAAGACAGGATCACATGGGGAAAGTAATCTCTCTGGCCGGAGATTAGGTCGGAGTGACATGTATCTTCATTTAAAGATCCTCAAACTTCATAAACTTTAGAAAACTCTCCTGATGCAGGTGGAAATGCATCTAGTAGTTATACCATGATGTCAGTTACTACACTACCGTATCCTTTTTCAGGTGTTCTCTGCCATTCCCTTGCTATATTATTCATCACAAAACATATCTTATTCAGATAAGTTCCTGCTGATTTAAAAAAAAATTACGTTAGAAGTACACAACTTGAAATTGCACTCTGTCATCTTAGCCCATGTCTGTTATCAGATTTCCACTTTAGTATTGCACATCTTGCACAGCAGGCTAGAAATGTATGATTGCCATTTTTTTTGCCAATTGAATGATTTTCAGCAAGAAGCACAGGCCCATTTTCAAGATCCACTTTTAGGTCATTAGTATGGCTTGAAACAGAAGTCCTAAGGAAGACTATACTACCCCAAACTTAAATAATAAATTATTTTCTGGCATCTGATTCTTTCCCCCCTCAGTTCTCTCTCTGTTGCTGTAGGGAATGACTACTTCATGATCTCACTGTGACCAGGCTATAGCACTGTAAAGCATAAATGCTTAGCATTACTTGAAGGGAGGATTGGCTTGCAAATAATAGCAAAAACTCACTCTGAGGTTTGCCAAACTCCTGCTGCAAGTACATGGACTTCCTCCAATCTTAAATTTTGGGAATGCATTCCCATCCTACAACACACATTTTATATACATATAAAAATATATCTATTTCTATGGCCTACCACTACTACTGCAATTAGTTTGCATTCATGGTGCGTGATGCAGCATGGAAGAGGACAGAGAAGTTTATTCTCAGCAGCAGTAATGGCATATGAATATAAAATACAGACATCAATTTAAGATAGTGCTGACATGTCCTATACCTCCCATATATAAAAAACAGTGTAGGTATACAGCAGAGTAATCTCTCACAATAATTTTCTTCTCATCTACCACCACTGATTTTAATGAAATTACTTTAGATTTACATTGGTATGCTATGACAGTGAGGTCTACATCATAGAAATATATAAATGTAAGGGCTTGAAAGAGGCAGACAGCTTAAAAGCCCAGAGACCTTGAAAAATGTGATTATGTAGAAGTATACACTAAATCATGGTAATTTGTGTGTACTTGTCTCAAATGATAGCCATGTTTGAATGTTTGAAAACTTATCTCTAGAAATACATGACAACAATTGCCACAGCTATATACTTTCTGGATATATCCTAGTGGTAAAAAACTGTACAGATAAACAAGGCAGTATATCTGTATAAAACTGCTGTTTAAGTGAATGGAGTAAATATTACAGTCTACTAGTAAATTCCATACAACTCTGTATTACTTACAACATCAAGCTGGATATATCATGTACCACAAAGAAAAACATTTATGATGGACAGCTGTGATGTGAGAAAAATAACATATGCTAGATACCAAGCCTGAGGAAAATCAAGAGCTCTCTTCAAAAGGACTTTCAGCTACAACTTGTCTTTTTCCAGGTTATTAACAGAAATACCAATCCTCAAAGTCAGAAAATTACAGACAAGAAAATATTAGTGTTAATTCAGCTTCAAAAAAATCCCACAAACACACACACACACTGAACCTTTTCTCATTCTCTTTCCAGTTCACCTTATGAGCCTGTGGTCTCACAGAAACCCTGCAGGCTCTGACAACCTCTCCTTACGATTGTGATATAGGTAACCTTGCTTGAAAGTGCTTCAAAAAAACATAATGGAAAATACCCATCCATCTCCACAGAAAAAGCTGAAAAATATATGATCTTATCTATACTCTCTATAATATCATTTCAGTAATCACAAATCTTGAACAGGAACTGGTAAAAAATAAAGAGTCAACAAGGAATATTTATTACCCTAGTCCATGAAGAAGTGGAAGTTTTCTCATAGTCTACTTTCAGTTAACCTAAAAAGAGTTGTCACCTTCAATTTACCAGTATTTTGTTTTGTGTGTCAGACTTAACTTAGAGATAACTTCTTTTGCACTGGTGGGAACTTGAGTTATTCAGTAAATACCAAACTTGGTAGCTTAAGTATCCCATTTTTAGGATTCAGTTGATTACATCTGAATTCACAATGCCTCAATCCTAAAATGAAGAAATTTGAACAAGATCATACACGTGATTATTGAGGCTATTTCTTTTTGGCTGGGGTGAATCTGAGCGTTTCAAAATAAGTTATTGTTCTGTATGATATTTCTGTGTCTACATCATTGTTGCACCTGAGAACTGAATGTAAATGCCACTTTATAGACATAAATAGCAAAAAGGTTTTCTCTGCTGGTTGGTTTGGGTTTTTGGTGGATTTTTTTTCCTAAGGATGTATGTTTAACTGTTCTATGTCAATATCAAAATACAAAAAAGAAGGTCATTAACTGGGAAGATGCAAAATTCTTCTTTCTTTCACAGACATGCCAGTTTTCTTGTGGCTATACTCTAGATAATGTTACAACAAGCTCACATTATGCTGTACAGGTGACTAAACACTTGCTACTTCTAGTTAAATATAAAAACAGGAAAATAGTAAGTGAACAACTTTTTTATCTTTGGAGGCAATGACTTGCCAATCCAATAGGTATTTTTTAGTTTTATATATATATATATATATATATATATATATACACACACACACACATATATCTAAATATGCACCATGTGTGGAGGCCTAGAAGACTTTAAATAAGCCTCTGGGGTTCTAAGTTTCATACAGCCAAATAGGAGCTTTCCAATAAACACCTTATTTCACTGAAATTTCTTCTTAGCCTTATTTCTGTTACAATGCAAGTTGCTCAAGAAATTGCAACTTTGATATGTTCATGGACAGGAAAATAAGTGAGACCTTGGTGGCTGATGATGAACAAGGAAGCTAGGTAAATGTTCATGGGTTGTGCTTATTATATTTTAGGTTTTATTCAACCATTAAAAAGGACAGTATTAAAAATAAATCTGAGCAAATAGCCCAGTTTACATAGTGCTATTATATCCAAATATTCAAATATATGCCTACTCACAGGAAGTCACTGGCAGGCCCTACAAACTTGTCATTTAGTACAATGGGTCTTCCTCAGCTGATGGCTATATTGCACCTTTCCCAATTTTCCAATGTCTAGCTTTTTCCTATTTACTCATCTTGTTCTACAATAATTATTTAAGAACACTACTGTAGATTTTTTTTTTTTAATTTGTATATTTGTAATCTATAGCATGGTATGGCAACACTCTGGTGAAGATTCTAGGTTTAAAGCTGGTTCTGTTTTCAGAGAACTTTGGAGCAACGGTCCTTATTTCACAACTGATTTACCAGATAGACTATGCTGTCTTAGGAGTACTTGTACTGTCTGAAGGAAGGGAGGCAAGCTACTTTTCTGACATAGACCTTCTACACATTTGATGAGTATTAGTAGTCTGAGAGAAAGAAAGCAGAAAGAAAGTAGTAGGGATTGCTACAAGACATATCTGTATTTCTGAACAAGAAAACTAGCTTTTTGTTGCTTCTTGGCTCAAGGGGCAGAAATTCATCTCCTTCCTTGTATGTAAATAAGATTGTACCATAATTATACTTGAATATCATCAGTTTAGCTTCTTGAAGAAACAACCTATCAATTCCTTGTTTATTGGCCATTTTGCTGATAATGTGTGCTATTAGTTTAGTCAATACTGATAGTTTAGTCAATATTGATACTATATATTAGTAAAGACATAAAGTTGAAATATTGACTACAAAACAAAAATATTTCAGAATATTTAGTCTGGAGGAAAGAAAAAATACTTTGACTTGAGTCTGAAAAAAATTCTGCATTAAATTTAGCAGTCATGAGACAGTCATATGTCCCAGAAATGTATCATGGGACAGAAACACTTTTCAGCAATCCATACTGACCATAGTCCATAGAATTGCTGAAAGTTCGAGATTAGGAAACATTATTATTATCCAAGTGCTCTTGTATGACAAGTCTTTTATTCAAGAGTTAAGAAATTATGTACAGTTATTTTCATTTTACTTTATATTGATTCTATTTTTATAAGTAGCCAAGACTTTTCTTGTCTTTTAACATTTGAAATAATTTTTAAATATTAAAACAACAAAAATAAAACAAAAAACCCAACCAACCAAACAAAAGATTCCAGTAATCCCACTACTATCAGTTACCAAATTTAGAAAGTCAAATTTGCATAATGAAGTTTTTATCTAGACAAGAGAATTGTAGGATTTTTTTTAAAACCTCTCTACTAGATTAAACTGGATTAAACAGTTGTCTAATCAGGTAGCATCATCTGGTAACAGAAAAGGTCACAGTGGTGACAGAACTTCAATATCCAGCATTGCCTACTTTGACTCTGATTTTTGTGATGCCCATAATACAGAATCAGAGAATCGTTAGGGTTGGTAGGGACCTCTGGAGATCATCTACAAACTTTCCACATTCACATGTGCTCCATCATTGCTTGGTCAAATCCTTGTGTGAACCACCTGTTTTACAAGCTCTCACAGCATATTTTTTACCTTTACATCTAATTTCAAAACATGCTCTGAAATGCAAATCAAGATTACAGTTACGGAAAGAGTTAAGATTTGGAAAATGGGATGAACTATGTTTTTACAGCTGACTTTTACAGGACCAAGTCTTGATATGCCAGTACTAATAACTGTCAGTAAGGTAACCTGATTCACTCCCAGATTAGGTATCAGTGTAGGTTAGAACTAGCGCTCAGATAAGTTAAGGAAATGTAAGACCTGGTTTCAAAGAGCAAGCTAAGACCTAGTCCCAGCTGGTTCAGGTATCTTATCCTGAAGATCAGTCTGTTCTCTGATAGCTGGGATTAGCATTAAAATTTGAGAAAATGCAGACTCAAGAACTTTTTAACTGATGGCTAATACATATTTAAAATGGAAAATAATGTGAACAGAGCTAATGATGTAATCTTGGTACAAAAATGGGAAGAACTCCTGATTTATCATTATGTTTAGAGCTGTCAGTAATATATAAGAAAGCATAATATGAATAACTCTGTTGGTGAAACCTGAAGTGTTGGCATCATTCAATAAGAGCAGATGTCAACAAGTTCTCTGGTTCTTTTGTGTAATGAGACACTGCTGGTCTCATTTTAGGGTTAGAATCACTGTTTAGCAGTCACATCAAGGACTTATATGTACTGACACATTCGACAGGGCTCCCACAAGAACACTGATGCCTCATGGCACACTCAACAATCTTGCTGACCTGCTGTTGCAGCAGGACTTCAATGCCTGTGATCCAACATCTATCGGGAGCATCATGCAATGTGACCTTGGCTCCGTTTTACTGAGAAAAATCTTGTGAAGTGAGAAAGTATGCAAAAAAGTCCATCAAGGTAAGGAAAAAAGAGAAATAGAATTGCTTAAATGGTAATAGTTGGCAGATAAGGAGTTCAGGAGGGAATATAAAACGACCGGCCCAAAAGGTATAAAACCTTAAAGAAAAAAGAGAATCTGAAGATACAAACTCAAAAACAGTGAGGATGAGCCAACTGAAAGGCACAAGAGGGGCCAGCATTTGGACTGGTTAGCAAAGGCTTGGGAAATACCAGGATCATGAGCTTACCTCTGTAGTTTATTCATGTTAGATATCTATTGTGTGCATTATCCAACCAGTAATTGCTCAAAGATGTTTCCTGCTTATCATGTCTCTGCACACTGCAAAAGTTACATACAGCAATTAAGAAAGATAGGGTTACATGGCTAAGTAAACTAATCTGATGAATGATTAAGACTTCTGCTAAAATTAAAATTTGGGTTAAATTGGTCTTCAGTATGATGCTCTGAAATTTTTCGTGGATCTTGGAAAATCTGTAGGGATAAAACAAGGATAAATGCTAGCCTAGTCTTTATAGATTGGATGAAAGGCAACATGAGGCCTGGCCTCTTAACAGATTGCCTGTTAAAGTCCTAGTTTAAACAAGCTGGCTTCACTGATCCATCATAAAGGTCAGTTCTGAGATTAAGGCTTGGATAAGAGCACTTGTAATGGCATGTTCTACAGCCAGTTTAATGTTGAATCCCCAAGATTCCAAGCAAAAGTGGGCTGAAATCTGTAGAGACTAACTATGGTTGACAGTCCAATGCTAACAAGTTTGCCTGGTCAGTGTCTAAGGCTGGGCTTTAGCACGAGACTGAAAATCAGACCGTAAACTGAAGAACTGTCTCTCCTTTTGGATTTTGAAGGGCCTGGAGGAGTATAGGTTAGGGACTATAATAATAAAGTGGGCTCTGAAGTTATATACTTCTCACTTTAGTTAAAAGTCAGGATAAAACTTAAGGAACGAAAAAGTGTGAATTTCAGAGCTGTGTTTTGTTGTTTCTAAATCATTTTCTACAAAGGTCAAAAGAGAACTGAACTCTTGTTACTGTTTCTGCAGGTGTTATAAACTAAAACTCAGAATTACAATCAGATTAGGACTACATACGCAAATGCTGTTTTAGCGGACGAACCTACAAAAGGTGAATAATGTTTCTTATGAGGATATGCTTTCTATTTTATGTTTTACATCCAGGTCAGTCTTAGGGTTAGGATTTGGGAAAGTTTCGATTGAAGAATTAGTTTTGTGATCTATTCTAGGAATCTTACTGTAATAAAACAAGAGCTAACGGTAACTGCAGCTATTTGTCCTGCTGTGTGTATAGATATCTTAATTATAATTAATATAAACTTCAAGGTTCAAGGTCAGAATCCAAGGGTAAAGGTTCCAGGGTTCTCTTGGCTGATTAGTTCTGCAGATAGTTCCAGGGTAAAATGAGGACTGCCTCGAGTAGGAAGTCACATTTGTCTGTTTGACTCTTTGGAATAGAATCACAGAATTGTTAAGGTTGGAAAAGACCTCCAATATCATAAAGTCTAACCTTTGAATGATGCTTTAGATATGGCTGAGCAGCACTTATACAATGTCAAGTCCTTTTCTTCCTCTCAACCCACTAGTCAGGAGGCTGGGAGTGCACAAGCAGCTGGGAGAGAGCACAGCTGGGATGGCCAACCCCAGCTGACCAGAGGTATATCCCATCACGCTGAGCAATAAAAACCGCAGGAAGAAGGAAGGAAAAAAGTTTGAAATTAAGGCATTTGTCTTTCCCAGTGACAGAACCCTGCTTTCCTCAGAATGGCTGAACCCCTGGCTGCCCATGGGAAGTGGTGAATGAATTCCTTGCTTTGCTTTGCTTGCATGAGTAGATTTGCCTTACCTATTAAACTTTGTCTCAACCCATGAGTTTCCTCAGTTTTACTCTTCACATTTTCTCCTGCATCCCATTTGTGGGAGAAGGAAGGAGGGAAAGTAAACAACTGTGTGAGGCTGTGCAAGGCTGTGCCTACTGGGGTTAACCCTCAAAGCTTTGTCAAGAGCAGCCTTCAGGTAGAAGTGAGAGCACTGTGAACTGAACCATTTTGTTATCTAAGACTGATGATTAGTCTGGATCCTTACAAAAAACAGACCTTGCTTTATAGTAAAGTATTACAGCGGGGATTACTGTAACACACATATATCAAACCAGGAGTCCCGTGGAAAGGAAGTATATATGGACAGATTCGTGGTAGATGTTTCAGAGATGTTTATTTCTCCAGCCGCATGGCCGGGGCTCAGCTCAGGAACTCCCCCAGTCACGGGACCCGAGGGTCCTTCCCACACCGGGGAACACAAACCAACCAATGGGAAATGAGACTGACCAGGGGCAGGGAAACCCCGTGCCTCCCCCCCAGGGCCCATCTCCCAGGGCTCCATGGCAGGGGGGGAGACCCCAACAGTAAAGCTTAGCATTAGGATTCAGAATTACCAATAATCTTCTTAAATTGTATTTTCAACAAAAAATAATACTTCAGGATAAAGCTTAAGCAGGTACAGCTTGAGCAATTCTCATGGGTATCAGGTACAGAAGGTAGAAAGTCTTCAATTCCATTGAGAAGAGACCTTTAGGTTGAGCTGAAGACAGATGTCATATTGAGCGCAGGGCTAAAAGTACTTTTAATTACGCTATCTTTTAAGTGGGCTTTCAAACGCCCTAAACTCTGCTAAACTACAAAAATTTAGGTAAAGATTTATTTGCACTTAAAAGTTAAACAGACAGAAAATTCTGGGGGACTTGTTTTGGTTGGGGGTTTTTTGTTTGTTTTGCAATTTGGTTTACAAATGAACTTCAGACAAGGAAAAATAGCAGTCTTTAATGTATTTCCTGAACTCATTTGAATCATGATTTTAGTTTAAGGTTTAGGGTGGCTTCAGAAAAGCAAAAAACACAGAAGGAAGATAATTTTTAAGAGATATTCAGGATTGACATTAAGACAAATATTGGTTTTATTTACATTAAAGTTAGGTCTCACAGGGATAATATATTTCTAAACAAAGCCTAGGGATAGGATGATGGTTATGGGGTTATGGTTATGGTTATGGTTGGGGATAGGGGATGTCAAAACTGATGCTATAGCCCCAGTTGAAAGAAACTTTTGAGACAGATGGGAACAAGCATGTGGTTGATGTCATTGACAAAACAACCATGTCTTGAGAGACAAAATAGGTAGAGAGCTAAAGTTGTAGGTGGAGTTTGGATTCATTTACAGGAATTAAATCATAGAAATATATTGTACTAAGGAGACCTTTAAAGAGACAAACTATATAGGCTCAAATTTCAGTTGAACAATTCTTACCTGATTTCATTTAATGTCCTAGGTTGACCTAGGTAAACCTGGGTTAACCTACATAATTCTAGGTTGCCAGATAACTGACAACCTGACAAATTTCTGTCACATTTGGACAGACCAAACTATGCTTCTCCTTTTCTCAGCTACCCAGGGTACAGCAAATAGGTATGGTATGTTTAAGCTTTTTTTTAAAGCTAAGGTTTTGGGGGGTTGAGGGGTTTAGTGGGGTTGTCATTTTTTGGATGGGGGGGGTTGGGAAGGGTTCGCTTTTTGGGGGGTTTTTTTGTTTGGTTTTGTTTTGGGTTTGGGTTTGGGTTTTTTGCTTTGTAAATTGAGAACTTTTTGGTTTTGTTTGGGTAATACAGTTATTGCTTCACAGGTTTTGGACAAGAGAAAATGCACTTCTCTGGAGACCTTTTGACAAGATGTTTTTGTGACTTCTTCCATGATGTAAAAGGTAACATTTCCCTGCTAGAAACATCTACTGAAGACAGATCTTGGATCTCCAGCCTGTCTTTAAGATGTCTTTTGATGCAGTGTTTGAAGTGAATGCTCCATGAAAAATTTTTCCCCACCTACCTACCAGATATCAACAGAACATTTCCTCCAGGTGGGCACTCTGCAGGTCCTCACTGCAAGGGGGCAGTGGAAGGATGACTGGATGGAGACTGTACTTTACTGTAAGCCTCAGAACCAACAACAATTCATCACTCTAGACAGCAAAGGAAGAAAGGAAGAAAGGGAGAAAGGGAGACCCTATCCATACCTTAAATCAAAGAGTATCAACCAACACCATTCACTCCAGAAAAATATACCTCAGTTATATGAGACACAAATACAGAGCATGAAGAGTGGAATGCCTAATTTCAGAGCTCAGAAAGGCAAAACAGTCTGGCAGAGAACGACTACTGTTTCTCAAGTTCACTTTATTCTGCTTCATACTAGTCCTCTAGGTCTGAAAGCTTGTGTCTTGGCCACATTTGAGGGGATTTTCACATGGCTAACCCAAAGGCCAGCTTCAAACCAAATAGCTATTGCCTAATCTAATACCACAGGGAATCTACAGCATCTAAGGAAAGGTCCCTGTTGTTTTCTCCTACTGTTGTTCTTGGAAATAGCTTTGCTGTCTTGGCTAAAGCATCCAAAAGGGAAATTCAGTTGGATACAGATATTTTTCATAGAAAGTTTCAGCACCATATTGCAGAAGTTTGACAGACTACAAAATTTGAAACAAGATGCTAAAATTACAACTATCTACCAGCCCCCTCCAGAATAATGACTAGATAAGTACTACATTCTGCATGCTTTTTTAACAGGTTAAATAAAAACCCCAACCAATTAAATTAAAGTGGAAAATAATTTTTGTATTTTAATATTTTAGCCTTAAAAGAGAGAAAACATGGAAAACTTGACACTGTAACAAATCTTGCAAACTGCCAAGTATTAGCTAACCCTAGATACACACTGAAAAACTAGAAAATTTCTGGGTTGAGTTGGTATTATAAACAAGACAGCATCACCTCCTCAGATTTAGGAAAGAAACAAGCATTCAAATACCTTTGCTCAAAAAATATCCCCTCTAATCTAAAAATCAAGGCTTAAGAACAAGTTCCAGAAAGTTTTCCCAACCTTTATCAAATGCACTGATGGAATCACGTTCATTTTTATTCAGAATGGCAGTAATAGTAAAAAGCCTTTTTAATCTGCTCTTGAACTAAATTAAGTATTAGAGAACCCGGAGCATTTTCAAATGCAAGAAGAAGAACCTTGGGGTCAATAGGATTAACTCCCATTTCTTCTGCTTTACTGTGCAAATATCACAGAGAGCATGATAGGTTTCCCCAGAAATTCTGTGGTAGTTTTACAGGAGCTGGAACACTAACTAATAAATCCAGAGGCACTTCTGCTGCTGTTCATCATACTTGTGGTGGGTATGAGAGAACCACACATTACCCTCAGGAAAACAACTTACGTTCTTCAAAATGCTAAGAGGGTATTTTTTTCTTTGGGGATTTTTGGGGGTTGTTTAGGGTGGGGGGGTTGAGGGTTTTTTTATCTGCTACTCTTACTACTCCAAACTACTACTCAGTACTTGATCATTACTAGGGACAGGCAGGTGATAAAGTAGAAGGGGAAAAAACTGCTTGTGATCTAACACTCTAATCTCCTTTAACAAGCAGATTTTCATTTTTATTAACCTAATGTTAGGCAAAAACTTCACAGTAATGTGCTGTGTAACAAATAGAAGTAAAATAAATTCTGAACTACTGAAAGATGAAATTACATGTTTTGGATTCATATTAAATTTAAGCCAGTACTATGGAAATTTTCACCAACAAGCCAAAGCAAAGATTTCAGCAATAAAGTAACATCCACCACAAAAAACTGAAGCAAAATTAGTCCCCATTCACCAAAAGTCTACTTTTAGGTTTTTATTACTTAATTCCAAAGAATCACCTCAATGTGCAAAACAAAAGTGCTGAAAAAATACAATTTTAGTGCTTTGAGGTTACTTGTGGGTATTGGACATAGAGCATCAGAGGGAGGAAAGGTTCTGGAACTACTTCTAAAATTCAAAAATCAGATGTAAATGCTTGGTACTGATCTGAAGCTAAGTCTTCTGCTAAATGCCTTATCTGTTCAGAATGGCTTATTGAACAGAACTAAGTGTTTCAAAGCCTGGAGATGCTTGATTTTTATGCTATCTATGGGCACAGGCTACAGCTATAAAATTAACCCTAATATTCACCAAAGCTTTGGAATTATTTTGGTGCAGAGTGCAGGTCTTGCCATAAGTTAACATTTTCCAATGCAAAGGCAAGATTAAGTATGCCCTGACATTGCTACTGCAAAGAGAAGGAAAGGCAAGTTTCATTCTGGAATCATCTAATCTGCAACGGGGTGCACATATTTGCAATGGTTGCTAAGATAATTGATAAGTGTTGATACTGTCAATTCCATATGCAGGAGGTGGTGAAATGCCAGTATCAGAAAAAAACTAAGTTTTTTTGTAAAGGGCAAATGCTGTCCCTGTTGGAAAAAGGGTCCGTGGACTCCAGTGGGGGGAGGAATTGCAGTCCAAACCAATATGGTTGATAAAAGCAAGCTCCGTTTATTAGCAATCCAGAGGCACTTATATAGTATACCAGCTTGTTAACTCTTAAGTGGCTTAAAACTTATCAAAGCACATTTCTACTTCTACATAATTGGACTTACATTGGCAAGCTTCTACAGTTACGTTATGATTAAAAGAATTCAGAGTTCACCCTCCCTTCTCTCCCGGTCAGCACATCTTATCAGCACAGCTGCATCGCTTCAAAACTCCCTTTTTGTTTCCCAGGCCTGTTTCTCACACAGGGATTTTTCTCATGCAGACAGTTTCTCACACTAACCTTTGCTTGCAGGCCTATTGCTTGTACAGTTCTTTTATTGATCCCATAGTTCTATCAATGATCCATGTCCCTGATCCTCTAACCATTTCCCAACATGTCCCCTCCTGCCATCTCCTAGGGTCCAGGAACAGGGAAAGAGCATATTGTCCCCAAAGTGTATGGTGGATAACAGGCAGAAAGAATTGCTTTGTAGGCTTGATATGTCCACTAATGATTTACAGTTTCTTCTTTCTATCTCAGGGGCAGGCTTAAAGTTGTCTTTCCCTTATGTCCAAACCCAAAGATGACATTATGCAGGAACATCAGTTGCTTCGTGGTTTATAGACTGAAAAAAGCACTAAATTGGGGGAAAGGTGTCCTTCCTCACATCTGTTGATACTCTGCACTCAAACTAGCAAACATTTCCATCCCCTGATTGGCCAAGACTTAAGAAGAAATCAAGTAATGATGTGAAACCATGGCTGCTGAATGCCCAAGCTATCACAAGACATCAAATCTCAGACCTGGCTACAGGCTGGTCTTTCTTAGTCATTCCAAGAAACTCCATTTTCCTGCATTGAGACACAGCAATCACTTTTACAAGGAGACTCCCAAAATCCTGTCTTAAGCAAAAATGTGATCCTGTGTTCCAAATACTTTGAAACTGATTCAAACCCTACCAGCATAAGAATGTCTTCAAATTTATAGAGATTTTTGTATATTTTAGGATGAAAGAGGAAAACTTCTAACACCAGAGGCAGGATTAATCAGTAAGTGTTGATTGAATTGATTCACATAATGACATTTCCCCTTAGCTATTCCGAATAATTTCATTCACAAAAAAGAATGAGACAGTCATTTTCATTTACCAGCATGACAGGGATTTCTAAACAGGGTTTGAATATCTACATTCATTTAGCTGCATCCCTGTTTGAATGAGGCTTAGAATGATTCACAAAGGCATTTGAGCCGTCATTTCCCCCTGAATTCTGGAGGTTAGTTTCCACTCTGCAATCATAATGAAAATACATAAAATAAAAGGATGCACTAGATACAGACAAAGTCAGTAGTCAGTACAAATAAAACTGATAATTTTTTCATAAGCAATACTAATAAGGTTATAGCACTCCCTCTATTTTATCACTTTAGTCATCTTTTTAAATTGCAGATTACATCACTACTAAGGCTGCATGTTTTTGAGCAGTTCAGTGGAACCAAAAAAATACTTACGGGTTTTGCAGCTTTTGCAGCTTTCTTAAACAAATTTTTCATCTCAGAGTCTACAGCACACACTGCGGTATTCTTTTACTTCAAGTGTCACCTTTTCTGAGAGCCAATGTGGATATAGGGTTTTTCCACTGAAGGTGACCCAAATTTGTGTGGAAAAATCGGTGCTTAAAAACCAGAAGTTTTCACTTTACAGTAGAAAAAGAAATTATTCATTCTTCAAAGGATGAAATGATGTAGAGAGCATGGGTACACCCCTGAAGTGCACAAGAAGTGATACCAGTGGCCCCCAGAAGTTCCAACACTCCAAAGGAAGTTGAGCCACCAGTAGCCCCAACCTCTACACGCCCTGAAAGGCATCATAGGGAGTGATACACTGGGAAGAAGGGCATGTGCCTCAGTCACTTGTCTCTCAGCAGAGCTGGAGGCCCTCTCTCCAGCAGGCAGGACACATCTGCCCTAATCAGGACATGGACCTGTGAATAACCTCTCAGAAAGTGGCACCTAAGCCACCTTGGTCTCTTCTCATACAACAGACACCAGGAAGAGAAGGAAGTGCATAAAAGGAAGAGACCAGCACAACTGTCAAGAGTCTGACAGAGTTCCCCAGGTACACTGACACCAGCTCAGCACCTTCTTTAATTTCTTCTTTCCCTGGGTTAAACAAGAAGGCTCTTTGTCCCAGCCCTTCTTCTGGGCTGGCATATTTGGGGACCTTCAGTGGCTGTTGGGAAGAAAGCAATAAAAGCAGAAGAATGGTGAAGAGGATGGTAGATTCATTCAAATAACCTTGCAGCTAGGAATGCCAAGGCCTGGAGAATAAGTGTGGAAAACTTCATATTCTGTGCCTTCTCCTGTTGATCCTCTGACTGTTTTGAGGAGTAGGATCTCTGTGTAGAAATAATATAGGTGTTTACAGAGACTTGGAGGCACTCTCACAGACCTGCTTGAGCTCCCAGTCTCGGGAGAGAGAATATCAAAGCTCAGAGATCATAAAAGAGCACAAGGGAGATGACAGCATGGGCTGCATGGGCCCTTGACAAATGGGTGCAAATAGCCGCCTCACCAATCGCCAGAATGGAGTAAGCCTGACGGTGCCAGCATTCCCACTTGTGTGCTCCACCCAGGTGTTGCTTAAGGATCCTAGCAAGGTTAGCAAGGTAATGAAATAAATTTACTCTTTGCATTTCAGCCATGGTTTTGTGGCTGCCTGACTGCGTCAACTCACACAGCAGCAGAAGCAAAGGCTCTGTGAACAGCATATACAGTGTTAAAGTAGCCAGCAGTGGCTTGTTGGCTAAATCACACAAAAGGCAGCTGGGACTGCGTGAGCTATAAGGCCAGCCATTAGTAGTGTCCCAGCCCACTGGGGACCCTCAGGGTCTTTTCTGGCCAGACAGGCAGCAGTCCAGCAAGGTTGGGTCAGCCTGCGCAGTGCCAGGATTGGCTCCTCTGCAATGCAAAGCTGCCATTGTCCAGTTGCTCCATCAACACCAATGACTTGAACCAATTACGAAACGATCCTGGCTAGCCTCCTTTCCCCCTTTACCACTTCTTCTTTTTTGGGTTTTGTCTTTCTATATTGCTTTTTATGCTCCTGAATCTGTGAGCTACTTGATAATCTGGTCTCAACTCTCCTACTGCTGGCTATAATTTTATCCTTCTTACCTTTCCACACAATTTCTCACAAGTCTTCTTCAGCATGTGAACAAGGTTGTGCAGCTGAGACAAACCAGAGCTGGACCTTGGAGCCTTGGGACACAGGCAATTAAACATTTTATAAAAGAGGGTGGTTCCAGCAATAGTTCTTCTCTTGCCTTTTCCTAACATGATCTGCATGGGATATGATCATGCAGGACATAATCAGTCGTTCATACCTGTTAAAATGTATCTTCAATAGTACAGATTTATGGTCTTACCAACTGCAATATAAATGCCTGCAGAGCACACAGGATTTTGAAGGCACTGTATTTAAAGTAAGAAACAGAGATCCAAACAGTCCCTTGTGATTCAACAGTGCCTTTTAGTGTCAAAGGCAACTTAAAAGGGGAAAAACAACACTTACTGCAAGGTATGTGCCAAAGGAGAAAGAGGCCTCAAAGCACATTCTGGTGTACCTCCTTGACTTTTTCCAGCAGACACAGAACTTATAAGCCCTTTGGCTTAGGAGAACAGAATTTGTCTGCCCATTTGCTATTTACCCTTTGCTCCATTTGGAAAGGAAATTCTAGAAATAGCTGCTAGCACTTCTACTTGCAGAAAACCAAAGTTAAGATATTCCAGTACAGAAGAAAATAGTGCAGGTCAGGAATAATGACAAATATTCTATTTCCCTTTATAGAAGTAGCCAATATCTGTAATAAATCTACTTATCCATGTCTCCAGAAAATAAATGGTTGTGTTTGCTCAAACCACATTTGAATCAGTTTCAAAAAACGTTTCATTTATGTCCATTAATTCAGCTTCAGTTTCAGAGGAAGGGTCCAGTGGGTTCCTGTTTCCTCTGAAGTACTGAGCTAGGTAATTACGATGTCCCTGAGCTGCAAGAGGCACCCGGGTGCTTCACATATTTCGATTTTTATCCAAGCTTTACACTTCAGGTAATTGACTCATAAGAAAAATCATAATCACAATCCATCAAAGTTGTTTCAGCATGTGCCTAGCCATGTACACTCAAAGAGACTTCAAAAAGAATAAGTGTCACACTGAAAAGGAAATACAAGGCTTTTCCAAATAGTGGAAGTCGAGATGCTGCACACTTCTGGGGACATGGGCTTGATGTTTCACTCAAAAAATAGGACTAATTTGATCTTCAGGAACTAATTCATAGTACTGTATATCACAGTTTATTATGTTGACTAGACCTCAACTTACCATTCAGATTACCTTTATTCTCCGGAAAAAAAAAGAAAAAAAAAAAAAAAAAAAAAGACATTTTCTAAGACTCAGTTAAAAGTTTATATCTAAATTAGATCACAGAGTCAGTTGTGTGAGGTATGTTTCCATAGTAACTTTCCTCAGATTAAAAGGCCTTTATTGCAGACTCTGTCATTGCATCATTGCATGCTTTTTGTTGCATGGATATAGCACGTCAGGGGGCCACATTCTGATTATTGTTACATTGAACAACATAAGAGATGTAAAGAACTGTACGAATCACTGTATTTCATTCACAGCCTGATCATAGCATCTAAATCTAAAAACAAAGTGTTCAGCTCAGGACAGCAATCTGTTATCCCCTGTCTACACATCTTTCCAGCATTTCAGCTCTTCCTTGAAAAGACAGCAGGAAAAATTATGCAAGCTGAAGAAGAAAGAGGAGTTGCTAGATACTACATGATATCCATGAATGCTGTTACCTCACATTTTTAACTATGTGCTTCTAGTAGGTTTCCAGCTCTGTGAGCCACTGGTTTATCTTGAAGCACTAGGAAAAAGGCATCTAAGACAGGAACCATGAGGCAGCCACAACTTTCAACACAGATTTAATTCACTTAGCCAACTGCCCTGTTTAATATCTTCTAATGCGGCACAGCATACTAAAAATTCAGATGAAGTATCTCGCATGAGAAAACAGTAACATTACTGCTAATTACTGAGTATGTGCAGTCTAAAAAAACTAAAGAGCGCTTCTACTTCTCTGACATTTTGTGCTGGAACAGAAAGGGGAAAATCAGTTAAAAAACACTGATTAATGCCCATCTTGTGATACCTCACTAATTAAGGCAGATTTCAGATTTCACTACATATAGTTCCAGAAATTAGTCTACTATGTACTAAGCAATTGAGTCCAGGGTAAAAAAGTAAAAATGGAGTAGGATTTAATGATGCGCTCTATACTCCTAATGGTCTCTACTCCCATGAAATGTTACAATAGGCTCTTTCAATACCACCTAGCTGTCCCCCAACAGGCACAGTTCTGTGGTTTCAGAAGATTTTTTTAAGACTTTGTAGCTGAAACTTGGTTATAATGCCTCTGTTGCAACCCAGACATTTAAGCAATAAAAATGCTGACTCTCCCAAACTAAAAATGCCACATTTCAAAGGGTTGTAAACATTTAATTATTTTATGATTTAATGCATTTTTTATCAGAGTAACAGTTTTAAACATAGATATAAAAGCCCAGGCTGAACAGCTGATCCAATATATCTGGCTGGTAATACTGCTTTCGACAAACACATTTGATGAGCAAACATGTCCTCCTAGCCACCTACACTCATACCCATCTGTTCAGATGGCAACATGCCTCTGCACTAGGTAACATGCCAGTATTAGAAGGCCAGAGAAACAAGCCAAAAGTGGGGCTAAGGAGAAATCTAAATAACATTGCACTTACCACATCTTCTTCCTGAATTTCATCCTACCTGTAACAAGTAGCATTACACTATTGCACACTGACTTTTAAAATTTTGTTCTTTTTGCATACAATTACAGGACAAGCAGCACACAGTAAAGGAGAATTGGTTGGCTGGGGGTACTCACAGCTGCCAAAAACCCTTGAGATGAATTGCAGCTAGTATTTGAGAAGCCCATTAAGGACATCCGTCAATTTACTTTGAAAAGGTAGAGGCAGCAGGTTCTGCAGGTGAAGATACTTCCCTGGAAGACAGCACCACCTGGGACAGTCACAGTCAGTGCTGAGTCTGCACTAAAAGTTCTGTCTCTATAATGACAGCTTGGAATGGCAAGTATAGAATTCACCCAGCCTGCATCACAAACCTGGTCATATGTTTGTTTTTCAAACCTGTGCATTGTACTTCTCAAAAAGCAAAAAATCTCAGAAAATTTTATTTACCCCTAAGCCTGCAGCTGATGCATTCAGTGCAGTTGTGTGTTTTTGCCACTGTGAAGTGGGTAGAAATTATTCTGTATTCTGGGGTGGAAAAAAAAACCAGAAGAAACTAATTTTACATGTCCAAGTACATAATGAGTAGGGGTTTCCTAATTTCTTACACTACCAAAAATAATTTCTCTTTTGGTAGAAGTGTTTTGGGTTTTTTGGTAACTATAATATTGCCCCTAGCAGTTTTTAGCATATGTAGGCACTTCTTTAGAAACTGTGTTAAAAAAAAAAGGAAAAAAATTACAAAATATCTCTTAGCAAAACTGATGATTCACAAAGTATTCATTTATATATGACCTGTAAATTTTTGAGATGAGATTAGAGGAACATTTGCCACTTTGGCACCCAAGGCCCATTTTCTAAGCTTTGGAAAATACTGATTTTAATTAGTAGGCCATATGCTGCTGTGTATACCTCTTTCTAAGCAGAATGCCTTTGCTTTGGGATCTCTCCGAGACTTGGCCACCCTGACTTATCCAAATCACTCACTGACTGTACAAACTATTTAGGAACTATTCCAAAGCCCAGTGGAAAAGATTGTTATCAGTTTCCCTTTCCTCCTTGCCATGAGAGCTGCGCACAGTGGGGAGGTACAGTCCCTCCCTTTGATATGATTAGAGTTAACTCTGAGATTCTTCACCCTCTCTGTAATAGGGCAGAGACCGGTGAAGTTACTCATTTTTAAATGTTTTGAATTGTGAGAAATCTATGCCAAGAAGATGAGTCTTCCAGTTCTCTCTGGGAGGGACAATGCCAAAAGTTACAGCCAGCCCATGATTGGGGAAAGTAACCAAGAGAGGACGACTGCACAGAAAGGAGGACAGGAAGTGCATAAGCACATTTTCAGTTATGTCAACCTCCCTCAAGCTTTTTTTGCCAAAGTCCAAGCAATTCAGGGCTACTTTTTTTTCAAGAACACTGTAGAATCTATAAGAATCTAGCTTCTTGATGAAATTTTATTAAAGAAGAAGAAAGCAGGAAGAAGAAACCAGACAGAGATCAGAGCTCCTTCACTAAATGAGAAAAGAGGAACCTCAAATACTGGTCTGTTTTTCTACTATCATCTCTATGGGAAGTCTATATGCTGTGTTGAATAGCTGTTAGCATCATGCCCTCTACAGTATTTCATTTGCTCTTCATACAATTAAAATTCTCTAATCTCAATTTTACATCATGAAAAGGACTTCAGTCAGAAAAAACCCCAGCCCTTCTGTAGGTCTTCTGTAGCCTGAGAAGGCATCCAGCCTCTGTCCACTCAAGTATAATACTATAAAATAATATGATCAATAATGCTAACTATGTTCTGTTGTTTCAACATCTAAAAACAGACACTGAGAAAATCAACATCTTACAGTCATAAGAACCACTTCTCTAGCAAATGTACTTGAGGAAAATCAGTCATATATAATCTAGAAAAATCTCATACTTAATAGAGAAATAGTAGGGTCATTTCCCTCTGTTGAGGTGGATTTCTCCTGTAGTGTTTGTTTTCTAAATGAACATTGCTTTGTACCTGTAGGTTCTATTTCTCACTGCCTGAAAACTCTACTTTTTCTTCTTATTTCTTGTAAGCTTCTACTTAGAACTTTTGAAAAATAACTACTCTGGAGTTAGATGGGATAATGTAATTTAAAATCAAAAATGTTAGACTAGTTTGGACTATAGGGTTATATGACAGAATATGTCAAATTATTATTGATTTGAGAGAGTGGAGAAAAGCTCATTCTTGTTAAATCTAGTAAAATAACCCCAAAGGACAAAGTGCTCACAAAGTAAAGAAAAGAGAAAGCTCTACTCTAAATATATTTTTCTGTCTCAGTTCCAGATCTGTCCTCTAATCATGTGCTGAATAAGTATCCTATTAGCAGCATTCTTAAATTTCAGATATATAACCAGCCTGATACCTTGCTGTTAATCTACCTAATGTGCTAGACCTATCTCTAAAGCCCAGTACTGTTGTTCAGCTGTACAGCAAACCACACAAGAAATAAATACAATTACAGAGACAATGCAATTTACTTGTATACAGGATCTTTCATACCTGAGGTAAAAAGTGCTTTGTAGACCTGATCAGTTATGGACTAACTAGAAAAGGAATATTTTAAGATGTGATTTAAGTAGAAGTAATTCATATATAGGATGGCAAAAAAAGTTCCCTATTGCATTTTTTTTAAGTTATAAGATAGCTGGGAGAGAGCAGAAAAATCAAATGAAGACTCAAATGAAGATGTTAATTGAAGAGAAGGTTGGGAAGAACAGACTGTAAAAGCAAAGCAGAGCAAAGCCATGAAGAAGTTTAACAGAGAGAAGCCCAGCATATAACACACCATTCTTCCATAAAGCATGGTGTTGTACTGCCTGTAACTTCAGTTGAATTAAATATCAAGGCACTTCTGTAAAGTTCACTTCGTTCCCATTTACATATTTAACTAATTGAACACCCTTGCAGAGCTGGTCCTTGGCACAATAGCAGAAGCACACAACTGATGAAATGTTGGAAGTCAATATGAATATTGTGCTATGAACAATCTCTGTTACAATTTCATGGCAAAGGAGAAAGCATACAGTTGGTAAGTGGACATCATGTGTGGTTTTCCTTGCTTGCAATTTGCAAGGTGTTTCAGCAGCTTTGGAAAAATCGTACCTACCTAGGAAGTCTCTTAAGGAACATGGTGAATAGACAGCCCAAGAAGATTGTGAACTTAGAGAATCACCAAGAAAAGGGAAAGAACTGAAATCATCACATTAGTTTTGTTCAATCTTATTCCAAATAATAACTGGATTATATTATTAAGAATACCTCCCTTATAAAAGATCCAGGAAAACTGAGAGTGCAGGATTTCATCACCAAACAACATGAGAAAATGTTAGTCTATTGGCTATGCTTCCAATCTTGTGTTCTTGTTTATCCAAGCAAAACTTGGAGAAGTTGCTCCCTATAAACATCAGGAAACAGTATCAAAAGCATTTAAAAGCAACCACAGAGAGGGCAGTTTTCTCAAAGAGGCATTATCCAGTTCTTGTCCTAGCATAGGGTAGACAATAGACAGATGGTTTTCAGGTTTCTGGGAAATCCTATACTGTCACACTCTGCTTTTCAGTTGCTTTCCTAAAATGCAGTTTCAAAAAACAACAAAAACAACATTTTCGATCTAGAATTTCAGTCAGTAGCAAAATCTTTGAGCAGGAGACTCTTGAAATATCTCTCGACTTATTCCTACAGTGTCTGAAACAGTTAAGTTACCTACAAGTCAATATCACTGTAAGAAAAACCACAAAATTTACTAATTCTGATGAAATCAAAACTTGAATAAACACATCATACAGCCCTACAGTCAGAGAAGCAGCAGAGCCTGCCAAAACAGCCTATGTTATGCTGGAACTTCTAGTTATACTTCTTGCCTTTTTTTTCTCCAGAGAAACAAAAGTACACATTTAAAAATGAATGGTTAGGACAAAGGAAAGACTTTTTCAGCAATTGCTTTCACCATTCAACAATTTTTCTTAACCACAGCAGTCTCTCATGAATAATCTCAACAGTGTCCAGGGGCCTGGTGATTATTCCATGATTGAATAAATGTGACTGATGGGAAATCAGAACACTAAAACACTTGAGCAGTGTTCAATCCTACCAGGCAGAATTGCTGTGAAATTTTTTAGCATGTTTCATTGTTCTTAAAATTGAAACTACAAATGCATTTTGAGACCCGCTAGAAACCCAATTCTATCTTTCTTTTCTACGTATACAAAAATAAAAAAAGATGAAATTGCATTCTTGCAGTTTTTAAGAACCACTCTATATCTATATTTTGACTTACATTGATGACTTCAATATTAACTGACTAACATTTGATTTCATTAATATTCCAGAGGACAGTTTCCACTCAATATCAACACTTTTCTATCTGAGCAGTACAAATATGCACTAAAGAAATGGATATCTGTCTTGGTTTGAAAGACAGGCGTCTGCTAAGGAAGGCAGGAGCCCCCCTTGGAATGGCAGATGCAACCCCCCTTCCCTCCGAATTATTATAATTTTGAAATCAAGGGGCTTTTAGGCAAAGATGTGGAAAATAGGAATAACAGTTCTTTACTATTATGTATCTATATGTGTATAACCAGTCAAACAAACAACAATAACCATGGCAATAACAGCAAACAATCACAAACCCAGTGCCAGCCTTCTCGGCTGTCAGGCCCTTTCCCCTCGGGTGCAGTTCCGCTCGCAGCCGGCAGGGGCGCTGGCGGCTCCCGGTGAGCAGGGCAGGTGCGATGGTTCCCCCGCGGCTGCAGGGGGCGCTCCGGAGCGAGCTCGGGGAGCACGCGGCAATGGCGGCCTGGGATCCCGGGAAGGGATGGGACAAAGGCTTCACAAACCGCTGGACAGCTGATCCCGGTGTCCGGCTGGACCCTTGGGAACAGCAGGCTGGAACGGCAGGGACGAGCACAAATCCTGGGTGGCAGACGAGATGTATCCAAACAGGGAACCCCCCGGAGGTCTGGGCAGGCAGGGCGAGCAGGGCTACAACGCAGCGAAGGCTCAAAGCAACGGTGGGGGCAGGGCGGCCACGGCCCGGCTCCCAGTGGGGCAGGGAAGGCGGGCTTGGGATCCCGGGGCTTCTCCAGCAGAAGGAAAAGCAGCCAAAGAAAGCAGCCTCCCTCTCTGTCCAAACACTGGAGACCGAACTGCCCACACACCCAGGTGAAACAAAAGAGTAGCCAGATGCACCCCACTCTATAGCCAGCCCTTTTGTTTTTCTTAAATACCCAGCCATTTGTCCCCCTGGCAACACGTATGGGGAAAATTCCTTTAACAGAAAAAAAAGCCAGGAGAGCTCCTAAAACCCCAACAATATGATTCATCCATTTTAAGGATATTCTTCTCATATCTTTTACTGTGTCACCTGAAATAAATCTCCATACTTTTTGCAAAGTTGCGTATGAATCTCTATTGCTGGTTTCAGATGTGTAAATAACATCACAGGAGAGCCAAGAAAAGACTGCTGAGCGCCTGATAGAAACATTAAATGATGCAAAGTGGAAAGGAGGCTCAGATTTCCAGATTTGTGCTTAGACTGCATTTTTTTCATATACGCGCAATTGTAAAAAAGATTTTTCTCAACACACATCCTGCTCTAGAAACTCCATTTGGTGCATTGCAGACAAGATCATACCTAGAAACAGGACAGTGGACTTGAGAAGGAATCTTAAATTCCATTTGTCCTGTGGTATATTACAACTACTTTAACCCTTCATTTTGAAAGTCTTTTTAGAGCGCTCACATACTCAGATTTATCAGGTTTAGTGTCAACCTTAAGGGACAAGTTAAAAGTTTAAATTTTACTTAAAATATAATTGTTAAATTAATTTTAAAACATCATTTAAGACATTAAAATGAATGTAGTCTGTATATTATCATTATGCCTTGTTGTACTTATTAGAGTACAGTCTAAGAGCCAAATATGACAAGATTGCAGAATACTGGTATTGAAGATGAGAAATGATCGTTGTTCAAATAGCTACCAATCTCAATCAGCAAATAAGAATGGGTGGAAGGAGAGGAATATACTTTTCATGCCAATACAACAGAGAATGGCTGCGAGCTACACGATTCCATGACTGATTCACTTTTATTTCACTATTTCAGTTTTTGGGTGAGAATCATGGAAATCAGCTGCATCGTTCAGTCTCTGTGTGAACAGCTTTGTGTAGCTTTCCTTCCAGCTCCCTTCTCAGGCAGAAAATGTGTTTCTGCTTACAAATCCAATTGTTTCCATATTTTATGCAAGAAATAATAGAAATTTGCATCCCTTGGAACTTCCTAGTCATTATCAAAGTCTACAACTACAATTAGATCAAAGTCTACAACTGCAATTAGGTGATAGAGTCAGTAGGGAATTAAGAAAATGTATCCTTTAGAAGAAATTGAGAAGTCTGGTAATGATGGGAACTTCATAAATTACATGTTTTAGTTATATTTAATGCTTGAAAAGCAGAAGAATGAAAGTCTGTACTATGCTGTCTTCTTTCATGCTGTGCATCATACTGGAAGGGACAGAGGGAAAGGGGGAACAGCTGCCTTGGACACCAGCAGGAATTCAGAATCAACAGAAGATCCCACTGAGTTCCTGCTGTTTGGGCTACTGACCAGTTCCAATCCAGATGCACACTTCTGCCACTACCCTTTCCTGCCTGCAGGATGCGCTGAATTAAAAATTGTCTCCTTCCACTCCTGTCCTGCTCTCCACAGTCACCCCAGCCCATTTACTTCTCTTTGATCTGTCTTTCATGCAGCCACTTTGTGATGGTGACTGGGTTTTCTCACTGCTTATGGTAAACAGAATCCAGAATTATAAGCAAACAGCTGAGAACAGCCTGAAATTGCTTACAGCTGCTTAATTTTCCATGTCATTCAGCTGGACACAGGATATTAGAGTTTTGAAATAGCTTTAGGAATCCTCAAGGAGGAATACATCCCTGATACATCTAACACCAGCTCTTGGAACATAGATCTCGCTCACCTCCTGTACCCAATTAGCATTTAAGTCATTCCAGATATGTTAACAGGTAGTTTTGGATAGGATCTGTTGATTCCCAAACACATATGCTCATCTGGATTATGTCATTAATAATTTTTCAGGTTTCCCTCTCTGATTCTTTTCAAGCTGAAAGGTAAGTAAGGAACTTCCTTCACAGAAGCAAGCCAAAATTATCCAAAAAAAGGTCATTACTAACTTCAGTATCTCACAATCCCCTAATTTAAGGGATAGTAGGTCAGAGGTTTTAAGGGTCCTTTCAGTCTAGGAAGACAACAAGCTCATTTTGAGCCAAAAGGAGATAAAGGAGTAATACACAGAAGCCAAAACTGGAAACTAAAATCTGAGAATTATTTTTTACTGAAAACCTATTTGGATACCTTTGGAAACCTTGTCTTTCTCTTCAGAATAAATCTGGCAACTTTCAAGCTAAGGCAGTTATGGAATGGATTAAAGCAAGGTTTATATTGAAAGGCTTTTTTTAACAGTAGCTTTAGAGAGCAGAATGGATGGTGAAGCTTTAGATGGACTTCAACTCCTCTGGAATATACCACTTCAGAAAACTAGATAAGCTCAACAAAGAGACTACAACGTAAAAATTTTCATAACTCATTTTGAAATAGCCTCATTCTGATTTTTTCCCCTATGTTGCAATATAACAAAATATTTTAAAATTTAAAGATAAAGATAAAAATTTCTACTTCATTGAAACTAAACATTTAGTATTAATTAAAAAATATTGAGTTTGGATTTTTTTTGCTTTTTTTTCTTTTATGAAAAACTTTGACATTTGGGAGTATATTTCACCTTAGAAACTTTGACAAATTTTGACATATTTTGAAAACAGAATGTCTATCATACAAATATTTGA
The DNA here is from genome assembly GCF_017639235.1 of Corvus kubaryi. NCBI lineage: Eukaryota > Metazoa > Chordata > Aves > Passeriformes > Corvidae > Corvus > Corvus kubaryi. The sequence goes on along the minus strand of NW_024580671.1, from coordinate 19,677,984 downwards.
AGCCATTGGATTTTCACCTGGCACAAAAATTTAACCTGTACTGTGCATGCTATGCTTTCTAAGCTGTACAAACATTAGCTAATGCTTTTGAGCATCTTGAAATCCATCTGAAGACAACTGAATGTACAACAAAATATGTGCACTCAGAATATGTACAGGGAAGGCAGGGAAAGCTCAGGGAGGACATTATAGTCACCTGAGATGAAAATAATTTAAAATCTTTGAAAAAAAACAAGAGATAAATTCAGGTTACTGAGCTTTTCTACTGTCACAGAGGTGGTTGTTACTGATAAAGTTATTTTTATCACTTCAGCATTTTGGAAAACTTTCTCCTTTACTTTGAAATGGTTCCTCCTCATTAACTCTCATGTGTGACTGCTGCAGTTATCCATCATTACAGAACTGTATACACCTATTTCATGGAACAATAAATCATCAGTTGTATTAGTTTTAATAAATTGTTAATCCATTGTGCTAGGTTGCAGAAGTCAATGAGTTGGTTAAAATTAAATATCCTCACTGTAAAAACACCTTTTTCCAGTACATTAAGAGGATTTTAGCACTTATGTCTCCTCTATGCAAGATGCTTAGGACACCTAATTAAGGAATTTGAGATGGAAACAGGCTATGGACAAGTTAGCAATGGAAAGTAAGCTACTTTTAACATCCTAACTGAAACAACAGAAGAGCAAGGAAATATAATCATGTTGCATCTACTTAGATACTAGAACTTTAGCAGATTTGTGAACTCTCATAATTTTATCATGAGGCACCTTTGTTCTTTATTTTTACTTCAAAACACAATCAAGGCCTCTGAATTGAAGACAAATAAATGAGACAATTTTTGTTTTCAGTTTCATATGGAGAAAAAAAGCTGTACATGTTTTCTCAAACTTTTTGTTTCTGAAGAGACTGGGTTCCTGACTAGGGTCCTAAATGTGTCAAGGCATCCCCTGTGTTCCTGCTCTTCAAATCCAGCAAACTGGAGGACCTAGGGATTGCACTGCCACTGCTACCAGTTGCAAGAAGTAAGGTTTCCTTGACATGAGAAGCAGCATGCCCAAGTCTCATATCTTCCAATAGATAATGGTCAGATGAACACTCCAACACAGACCTAGGAAGGTCTCCAAGGCCAAATAACCTAGGTGTAGTCAAAGAAGCACAGACATCTGGCTTGGAATGCAATAATAAGAGAACTATTAAGGAAAAAAAAGTATAACTTTATAAAATCAAATCTTTTGTGAGTCCTGCCAGTATTGCTATTTGCTTCTGCCCAGCAGTGGTTTTAGCAGGGGCTAAGAAGAGGAGGCCACGTTTCCCTACGCCAGCACTACTGTGATGTAGCACAAGTAAGCTGGGTAGATGAAAGAACACGAACAACTCTGTTCAGAGAATTGCATTCAGCTTTCTGTTTTGTGACAGCAAAATGTTTATGCTTCTTACTATCCTACCAGCCAGTCTGAGTTTTCTGCAAAAGTCCACTGTAAAATCCAGAGAATTTCTCCAGCATTTATTTTTGCCCTTTCTTTGTAACAACTGAAAGACTCACTGCTACTTTGAGAAGGAATTTAATAATTGACTTTATTTCTTTCAGTCACAGAAAATAGAACTTTTCTTTAAAAAATAGATTAAAACCTCCTGATTCTGTCTGATAAAAAGTGAGTTAATTATACCACAGTAAATTGCAGAAGGTCATACTGACATCTGGCGGCCTTTCAGAGATACTAAAATTGCTCCCAGCAAATTCTCAGTGCAAGAACAGTAACAATATAAAAATGACATTGTGGTTCTCTTTTTATCTGCCCACATTTCGCAAGTATTATTCAAAACCTGAGTTAAGAGGTAATGAGTCCACGATGAAATATGGCATTTAATTAGCTGCCATGTTAAGTCACATTTGATGCTGCCCTAGGTGCAGTCATCAGAAAGCCACAAGATTTCATAGACAGCAATTAAGGGTGCCAAAGCTGTCACAACCACTCTGGAATTGCTCTGGGAATTATCAGGATATTTCACAGTGCCACACTGCATTAAACAGAACTGCAGCCAGTGGGAGTAAAAGCATCTTATTACTAATACTGCTATTGTGGGATGTAGTAGATCTAATCATGGACCAGAACCCCATCACAGAAGGCACTATAAAAACCATGAAAATGATGGGCCTGTCCACAGGAGACTACAGTCTAATTATAAGACAAGGAACAGTCAACAGATTGAAGCAGATTGAAGGTGCTACAGGCCAACATATTAGAGTCCAGTCTCTGAGAAAATGTCACTAAATAGGAGGCTTTTTTTTAACGGATGCTGAACTCTCCTGTGGTAGTGTAAGAGAACCAAACTCTGAGAAGGAAGAGTCTCTTTCCTGTTAAAACAGCATATATTTTGAGGGAGAAATAGCTTCATCTGTGGAAGGGATTATTTATGTAACAGGAGAAGTTCCCCTAAATCAGGTACAGCAAAGGTCTTGGAAGACGCACTGCACCACTATTGCTGTTAAAAGAGGAAATAAAATATTGCCTTCACTCCTCTAAAACAAAGAGTGCTGTGTGCTTGTGCACTCACTGTTGTGAAGTCTGCAATGATGTTTCTAAATGTCACCTGTTGGAGAGCGGGAAAGAAGTGATCTGGTTCGCTCTTCCATGCACCAAACACACAAAGAAAACCAGATGAGCCTTTGCTATTAGCTGTCATCAAGAATTTCATTTTAGATCAAGAGAACAAAATCCTACCAGCAGAGGTTTTCCTGTCAATTCCCAGGCTGTTGATTCCATCACAAGAGATTATCAAGAACTAGGGTCTCCATCACAGAGAAACAAAGTCCACCAGAAACTGTATTAATAAATGATATAAACTTCATTCTCAATCTGTCCAAGGAATGTGTAGATATTTCCCACACAGAGGAAATTCTGAAGGACATTTCATAATATTAAAACTCTTTGGGTTTTTTGTGACATTTTGGTACATTTAATTTTCTCTGCTCCAATGTTTTAACATTAAGGGTGAGGTACCCTACCCATGGTTTATGGGCTACATCTACAATACTGCCTGAACAATTCATTCTGTTAGCAACCTACCAGCTTACCAGATCCTTTCCCTGTGTCCTTCAGATGCAGGCAGATAACATAACAAAATCCAAATAAATTACTGTCATAGATCAGCACTTGCTTCCTGAAGCCTGGCATCTTGTGCTCCTTATCCATACAACCAAAAGGATATAAATTTCTGACTTCAATACCCAACACCCACGAATACTTGGCTGCTACAGGTCCATTGCATGAAGAGGCACAAACACTTTTTGGTGGTCCATCCAAAAGTCCTGCTTATTGCTCTGCTTCTACCATGCAGGATCCCAAGTTCCACCATCTCGTGATAGAAAGGTACCAGAAGATGTGGCCAACTTCTGGGATGGAAGATGTGAGGGCAGTTTTGTGAGGACAAGTTTGGGCAGCATGATACAGGCAAGGAAAGGAAACAAAGGAGCTGAGATGAGGAATAGACTCAGGAGCGGTTTTTTAGGGACCCTAGTCCATAAATGGTCTGCAAATGATCCCAGGAGTAAGCAAGGAAGAGGTGCTTTTGAAGGGAAAAAATTCTTCGTGCACACAAGTCCAGCAAAAAAGGAGGCATGGCATAGAAAGAAAAATATAATCCAGATGTACAGAACAAGCTTCTTAATATGTATGGAAGAGAAACCTTCTAAGTAGATGCTGAGGAGCTTGCAGAATATGACTGCATATTATGATTGCCCTGCAGTCACAGTTCTTCAGTTGAAATAAAAGATATCAATGGAACATTTAATTGTGACCTCCTGCTGAAACAAACACATTAGGCTAATGACCTAAAACCAATAAAATATCCCAGTTAGTCCATCAAAATCAAACCAATGTTTACAAATCATCTGACAGCACATTTCGTTTTACCACAAAGCACCTTCACCTGCAGTAACTTTTAAAATTTAGTTCATCTTTGCTTCTTACTGATCCATAGACTTTTAAAATCTTGCATTTAGCACTATCTTACCCAGTTGATACTTATAATAAAGATATTTGATGGTCTTATAGAACTATTTCTAAGGGAAAATTTTAAAACAAGCATGAAATTACATTTTTAAGGACTTATAAGAAACTCATTGTGGCACATTCATCTGAAATATCTACTTGTTAACCAGTACAGTTCACTGGCTGTATATTTAGAAGCCAGAGAATCAAATTATTATCATCAGTGTTAAATTCAAAGGTGTAGTGAATTTGAAAAATGAGTATGTTTTATGCATGTCCTAGCCTGCTTAACCAGCAAAGCTACCAGTGTGGGTGAAAGCCTAAATCACGAGAGGAAAACTGTGAAGATTTGTAATCACTGAGGAGCACATTCATCATTTTCTATATTAATGTACCTTCAACAAACTGTAATACACCTGAAACCGAAGAACTCAAACCTGGAGAACTTCACAGGCACCACCACATTCAAAAAATGAATGTATACTGAAAACTAAAAGAATTTGATACTGATAAACCAGAGAAGTCCATTTCTTAGATGTAGTAATATGCCACTGCCTCAATACTATTTCAAAAACCCAAATCTTTGTACATAATGAACAGCTTTTCAAATAAGAGCTCAAAGACACTGCACAGGACCTGTAGCACCAGCCTCTAGCAAAAGAAAATGCAAAGTTGAAACAGCTGTGGACAGTAGCTGTTTCAACATCTGTTTCACAACCACAGCCTAAAGAGACTGCTGGAGAGAACTTTTGGCAAAATATGTACTGACTTGGTCAGGAAATTCATACTGCTCTTCATCTCAGCTCCTCACCACCAAAACTTCTTTCTCACTTCTGGGCACTGAGGCCAGCCTACCACTCTGGACCTCTTAAGATCATGAGGATGTTTGTAACTGTGTTATACATATATTTTCTAAATA